>NC_134483.1:75310011-75650011 GCF_040206685.1 Ascaphus truei | reverse complement strand
TTAAAGTAAAATATAACAAAGTGAGTAAGTCACTATGGTGATCAAAACACATACAACAAGACGAACAGTGTGTACATAAATAACAAAAACTGAAACTCAAGGTGTAACTAAGTAATGAGTGCCAATACTCCAACTAAATGATGAGACTTAAATAAGTCACAATGAATAGTTACTAGCCCTTGGGTGCAGCACTAATAGTGTGAGTTAAAAAAAAAAAAAACCTGTTTAAAATGAACAGGTGATAAGCAGACTGAATCGTGTATATATATATAATTATATGACTAATATTGTTCCTCCAAAAGAAAAATAATTACCAGCAGTGGTAGCTACTCAACAAAAGAAAAAGACAAAATGTAATGCTAAGAGGTACGGATCAGTGTTCGTATCAGTTTATAGCCCCTTATAATGCCTAAGATAAACAAAAAAAAGCTGAGAAGGTGTACCCGGTAGCCAATCAGAGCGTGGGAACTACATCCCTACTCTGGTTGGCTCTAGTAGACCATGTGACAGAGGCTTTGGGAGAATGGATGTGACGTCATTGAAAGCCTGTCACATGGTATAAGAGCCAATCAGAGTTGGGACCCCCGTGGGAACCACTCGAGGCCCCTCAGACACCTGTTTGTCTGACCCGGGGCCCCCCAGACATCCGCTGGCCTACCGTGGAGACCCCATGGTGACCCGTGGAGACCATCTGGTGGACCATGGTGCCTGGCCGGGACCACCAACAGACCTCCAGACCCTGTTTGAAACATGGTGCTGGGCTACTGTAGGTCTGTGAGGTGACCCGTCAGGCCCACCAGGGACTCCCGTGGGCCTGGGGTATTAACCCTATATATAAAATAATAAATCATGTACTTATGGTGGGGCACAGGGGGTGGGTTATGTATTTAATAAATATAATAATGTTTATTGTGGGGCTGGCTGTGTATTGTTTTTCTTGTGGGTACTGTGGGTGGGGGAAGGGGGTATTGGCCCCAAGGGTATGTGGGTAGGCCTCCCGGCTGGGTAGAGTGTGTGGGTGGTTAGGCCTCACGGGGTAGGGGGGGGGGTAGTGGGGGAGGGTATGTAGGCCTCCCAAGTGGTGGGTGAGGGTGGGTTAACCACTTAATGACTGTAGCGGTTAATAACCGCTATGGTGATTAAGGGGTTAGGGGACATTACATTGTTTTTTTTATTCTTGGTCATGTTTGCAGCATCGGATGGGGCATGGACGGTGATGAAGATGAGGATGGCCTTCATCGTGTCAGCCGGACATGTGTGAGTACAATATGTATTTATTGTATTTATTGTTCTTTATATATTTTAAATGGGCAAATTCACTATTATCCATATGTGGATAATAGTAATTTTGCACATTACTATACTGTGGGCCTCATGCAGAGAGCATCGTTATTTCAAAATTCGCCATTTTTTGTACAATTTTGCGCAGAAACCGGCATAAAATGGCGAGTTACGAAAAACGCGCCATTTTGTTTTTTTTATTGCTAAAACTCGCCTCGCGGCTGGCGAGAACCTCCATCTCGCCATTTTTAAAACTCTCCGAATGCAGAGAGGTTCGAACGGCATGTAGCGGCTGTTCGCGCCAGGGAAATGGCGCGATTTTCTCATTTTTGCCGCGCCAGGAAATATTGGCAATAAGATGGCGCTCGCCGCCTATAGCAAAGGGGAAAAAAAAGCCGCGATTTTTTTTTTTTACATTTCTGAAGCGCACATCTGTTCCATTCAAACTCGCCACACGCATCCATGTTAAACATAGCAGAATTCGCACTTTTCTGCATATGGAGAATAAAACTCTCCAAAAAAGCTACTTTTTATGAAATTCGCCAATTTGAAAATTGTATGCTCTCTGCATGAGGCCCAACATGTGTTAAGGATGGTGTATTTATGTGTTGTAATTTTTTAAGGGGTGCACTGAATTGGTACTGCAGGCCTGCGGGGAACACCCAAGGGCCCCCGTCGGCCTCTGGTATCATTGATGTACATATATGTGTATGTTAGGGGGGTATAGGGGTTGTTGCTGTAAAATATATATATATATAAATATATATATATATATTTATTTATTTACTTATATATTTATTTATTTAGTGTGGGGCTGTTGTATGTGTATTTTTTTTATTGTAGGTAGCGGGGGTGGGTGAAGGGGGTATTAGCCCCAACGGTGGTTGTTTAGGGCTTGCGGGAGGACTTAACCCCTTCATGACCGTAGCGGTATTAACCGCTAAGGTCATGAAGGGGTTAAGTGCACCCGCAAATTTTCGCCGCGTCGATGGCGGAAAAAAACCCGCCAAAAAACTTGGCTTTTTTTTTGCTTTTCGACAAGTTTTCGCCCCTTACTGAATCGGGGTATGCATTTTTGGCGTAAAACGTGCGAGAAGTGCCTTTGCGCCGCTTACTGTATGACCCCTCAAGTGTCTTATCTCTGCATTACTGATAATCCCTGCTCTTCTATATGCAGTGTGTTATGCTTACTATGGCTTTTTCTAATGTCTCTGATGTGAGTGCACGTTGCTATGGTGACATGCCTCCTTGATTCTTACTGCATTGGTTTGGAGTGTCTGCGCGTGACATCATCGCTTCTTTTGCAACGTGACTTCACATCCTGGAAGTTCCTAATGTCTGGCAGCAGAAACTGCATTTTGAGGGACAACAGTGGAGGGCCTTTGGTGGGGGGTATAAATATCGATATGTATTCATGTTTTCTGTGACGGTGATGAAGGTGCATCCGGCACCAAAACGTTGCATGCTTTTATTTTTACTTCAAAGTCATTAGGTAGATTTGAAATATAAATATACTCGGGTGATATACATGTAGCCCTCTGCATTCCCCTTTTAGTCCCCCTTAACTCCGCTCACCTCTGCTGCAGACGGGAGCGTGGCGGGTAGCGTTGGAGCGTGCACGCGCCTCCGGTGAGTGTGGGGAGTGGATCCCATCATCAGATACAGCATCTGCGCGTCTGGGTTTGGACACACCCGGCAGGTACCCAACAAAGTGCACCAACTCACCTTTACACATTAGCGGGCAGCGCTGTACCACACAGTGGGTGGAGGGATTGACCAGGTTGGTTGGGTGCCCTAGGTACTTTGGGAACGGTGACTCCATTGAGAGGGAGCGGAGTATTGGGAGGTATGGGCGTGCGAGGCCTGGTGGGTAGGCTGTACTATATTAGCTGCATATAGTAAAAATGTTCTGCTTTACCTAGTGTGTATTCTTTATGTGTCCTGTAAGGGGGGAATTCCACACGCTAGTATCCCATACAGGTGGAGGCGCTAACGAGCAATATTCAGGTATACCCCAGGTTCCCAGTAGCGGAGACTCAGCTCTCCTGCACGCCACAGGTATAGCACCACACATCTACCGTAGCCACACATCTCCCAGGTGGTGGGGGAAAGTGCGCTACATACACAGTGCTGAGAGAGTATGGGAAATGCAAGTATAGAAGTTATACAGAGAGGTGATAGGCTGGTGTAGCCCCGTCGAGTTGTTTAGCTGGGAGTGGGTGATTTATTTGCATGCCCGAATAGTTGAGCAGGGAGGTGGGGCCACGGTCCTGACTTGTTGAGTAGGACTTGTGGGAACGGTCTGACCGTTTTGAATAATTTAGCCGATAATACTAATAATTCCCTCAGAACAGGGTATTATTGGCCAAAAACTATTTCTTTCCAAACTCCTCTACTGGCGTGGAAGTCTTTTGTGCCAGTGAGGCGGTGATCACACTACAGCCCATGGCCAGGGTGTGCTACCTGCATGCTCACGGGAGAAACCAGAAAGTCTGGTACAATATTAAAATTTGTCTATAAAATAAAGAAGAAAAAAAGATAGAATAAAAAGAGTTACAAAATTATAAATGCTTGTAATCTCTGCTGCTCGCTTTCCCTTTGTGGCAATTTCAATATTTGTTGTGAAATGGGATTGTACATTTTCAGAATATTAACACATACTTAGTGCTGACAATGTTTATATTCACTGTTGAAAGGACTTCTAATTTGGTGCCAAGTACAACATATACTACCAGCTTTTCTTAACTTCTATCAGCTCTACTATTGCCAATATGTTATCTTGACTGTGCAGGTCAGTTCCAACAATTTATTCAAAGCAACAATGTATATTTTCAGACAAGCAGTTGCTGACATTTACCAACTAAAGTGAGTCTGTTAATCTTTAGGTTATAATGGCAGAATCTGAAAAACAGAAATAGTTTTTTTTTACACAATTCACAATTAAAGGTTAATAATAAATAATTAATTTGAAAGCAACTAACAATATCGATTTTAAAATATACCATTTCCAGACACATCTATATTTAAAACACTCCTTTAAAATAAAATGACTAATATTCCCAACAAAACCTAATCCATTTTTTCTGTTTTTATTCTTCTGTTTCTGATCTGTAAATTTATTATAGACATGTATAATGTAAATGTCAATCATTCACCAGATTAATACAATCATGTTTCCTCCTTCAAGCTTCCACTTCATGCATGACATTTACTCAAGTTGCATTGAATGTTAATGTGAAATTCCATTATATAATAATAAGGTATCATCATTTGATTTATTGTTATGGTACAATTCCCTTAAATGTTTAGATTAACATATGTCTTACGTATAATTTATTTGGATCAAGATGTGTGCAAAAAACAACTGTGGTTTTTTTTGCTGGTTGTCTTATATTATGCCAACCACCAAAGAGCTATCAAGATCTACTTGCAGAGTCTATGGCCCCAGTTTTCTATGAAAAATATTTGCAGATGTAACAAGAATTACTGTCCCTGGCACCACGGGCAAATAAGCAAAAGTCTGCGGTGCCGGAGACATTGTCTGACGGGATCGGGCTGCTGGGGTCCATGCTTCTGAAGGGGACCCCTGCCGCGTTAATCCTTGATTGATTGCGCTGACTGACTCCTACAGTGCAATTACCCCTGTACCTCCTCTCCTCTTCCATATATCCCGAAAGTGTCCAGTGTCCCCCATAGCTCCTCCGCTCGATCATTTAAAACTGTCTACCAACCCAACAGGTAGCGGCTTTCTACGCAGATAAGACCTTGGGTAGGTTTTCACCAAAACATTAGTCTTTGGAAATGGGGCACTAATGATAACTGTAGGATGACAAAGTGCCACAAGTGCTTTGCAGGGTCCTAGGCATATACATCAGTGTGCTCATGGGCTTTTCAATAATAATAAAAATGTTTATTTAGTCAATGTTCTGGTCGTACATATAGACCTTTCTCAAGATCATTTCCAGCATGGACCATGTTGTCATCAACAAACATGTGGAATTCCAAGGCAGGGAACTTTGTTTTGAAGCTAATAACACATACACACACACACTGCCTCAGTCATGTTTACAAATTGCTACTCAGCAATGCTAAGGTTATATGTGCCACACCTTTCTACAAAGTTACCGAGTTGTGAAAGAGTGGTGTCAATACACAAAAAAAGATGAAGTTTATTACAATCTAATTTGTAACTTTTAAAATTACCACTCTGTAACTAGTCTTGCATATAATAAAGTTTAAACCAGAAGTAACTCGAGATAAGACATTGCTTAGAACATTGAACCAACTATTACACGTTTCCTAAGTACCATATGATTGTGGCTTGTATTCGTGTTCATTTGCATATGACTCATGGTTAAATGTGGTTTCCAGTGAAATTGTGATGCTATTCTTTATTACAAAAACTTGCGAGATGATGTCTGCACTAAATAAACCACCTGACTTTATGCCAACACAGTAGGTTCAAGCCACCTTCTAGGTTTTACCCTGCACACAGCAAAGGGAGTTTTATTGATTCGTTTTTTAACATAGTGAACAATGAGTTCACATCACTGGTGAAGAATTTTAAGTCATCAGATATTCCACATAACCTCAGTTATAGGGAACATTTAGCACATAAAGAATTACAGGATATGAAAAATCTGGTCATAAGGCAAGCAGATAAGGGTGGAGGAGTTGTCCTCCAGAATCGTGAGGATTACGAAACCGAGGCAATGCGTATACTGAACGATTCTGTTAGTTATAGTAGACTCAGCCAAGATCCTACTAAATGCTTTGTCTCTGAACTACAGAGCCTTCTCGATGAAGCTTTGATGTCCACGGTTTTAAACAAATCTGAATATCAATTTTTAAATGTTTTATCTCCCACTATACCAGTATATTATCATCTTCCCAAGATACACAAGACATCAATCGATCCACCGGGTAGACCTATAATCTCCGGAATTGGGTCCTTAACATCAAATTTGTCACAGTACGTAGACTTTTTTCTACAAAAATATGTGAAAGTACTGCCATCATACATTAAAGATACTATTGCCGTCTTGAATCTGGTAAAAACAATAAAATGGCAAGACGGCTACAGATGGGCAACATTTGATGTTCAATCCCTTTATACATGCATTCCCCATGATAAAGGGATTGACGCAATTAAGGAGATTTTATCAAAAGATACAGAACTCCACCCATTAAATTGTGATTTTATTATCGACGCCATTAGTTTTATTCTGTCACACAACTATTTTCTATTTCTAAATCAGTTTTACTTACAGTTGTGTGGCACGGCCATGGGGATGTGTTTTGCCCCCAGTTATGCCAACATATACATGGGGATATGGGAGGATAACTTTATATGGTATAATAACCCATTTGCGGATAGGGTTATTATATGGCAGAGATATATCGATGATGTCTTGTGCATCTGGGAGGGTGATGAGGATACTTTGGAATTATTCAAGATCTATCTGAATTCAAATGATTTTAATTTAAAATTTACTTCTGAAACTAATTCAAATCAGATAGATTTCCTAGACCTCAGTTTGGTATCCAGGACTGGTGAAAATATAAACACAAAAACGTTTTTTAAAAAAGTGGACACCAATAGCTTTCTATTATCATCCAGCAATCATAAAAGAACATGGATTGATAATATACCATTAAGCCAATTTATGCGCATTAAGCGAAATTGTAGTCTTCAAACGGACTTCGAATCCCAATCGACCTCTCTTTTTGAGAGGTTTATTGAACGAGGATACGACAAGGCCCTGTTGTTCAGTTCTTTGGAAAAAGTAGATAAGATGGAGAGAGATTCTTTATTGATTCAGAAAAAACAAATAAATAAGGATGAAAATGATAAACTTAAAGTACCATTTATTACGGAATTCAATTCAGTGAGTACGAGCATCCAAAGGATAATCAATAAAAACTGGAATATTCTATGTAATGATCCAATTCTGGGTCCCTCTCTTCATCAAAAACCAAGCTTTATTTACCGTAAGGCTAAGACTCTTAAACACCATCTAGCACCTAGTGATATTGGGGGTCCAATTATTACACCTTTGGAGATCCCCTGGATGCCTAGCAAACCCAACGGTAATTTTAGCTGTGGAAGATGTAAGGCTTGCAAAATGTTAAATACAGAACGTAAAACATTTATATCAAACAGCACCAAAGAAAAATTCACTGTAAAAGATTGCATATAATGTAAATCAACCTATGTAGTGTACTTGCTACAATGCCCCTGTGGGTATCAATATGTTGGGCGGACCAAAAGATTCTTGAGAGTGAGGATTCTAGAACACGCCAGGAATATCAGAATAGGATTCGAACAACATAGCGTGTCTAGACATTTTAAATCCAAACACAACTGTGACTCCTCATTACTAAGTTATCTAGGTATACAAATTGTAACGTCTGGGAGACGCGGTGGAGACAGAGACAAAAAATTATCCAAGCAGGAAAGCCTGTGGATATACAAGTTACAAACTCTGTCACCACTGGGTCTCAACGAGGAATTTGACGTTTGGTCCTTATTCTAATTTTTATGAAAATTTATTCATGCTCTATCACCAGTGATTATTAGATTTTTTATTAACTATTTTTAGATATTTATATATAAACACCTAAATTCCTTTAAAACATTTTATAACGATTTCTCTCTAACTGTCTGTGTATTATAAAATTAGACCATATCATTTTATCATTTAGCATTAGGTAAGAGTGTTATATGTACGTCTTTTAAAATTTGGATGTTACTAATTATTTTTTCTTTATTTTTAGATTACACATTTTGATTACCCTGTTTCATTTTAATAAAATTGATATTTTAAATGCTATATGTTATGCTGTCCCCTCTTATCTCTAGCTGAGGGGCCGCCTGTCTTGATTCAGACCCAGCACTGAATGGGTTATGTCCCTAAGGTGTTTTGAGTCGGGTCAATCCAGTGCGGCCAATCGCGAGAGATCTGAGGGTATAAGAAGCGCCCCGGAACTTCCTCCATCATTCCCTGAAGAAGTTTTTCATAACGAAACGCGTAGGAGTGGGCGCATTCCTTAGTTATTTTCTATATACCCACTGTGGTATTTCCTTATCATACTGCTGTGTTCGGGACTTGTTGCTGTTTTGGCGCCATCTAGCGCGACGCGACTCGGACACTAACAGACGCCATTTGATGACGTCAGACGCCACTGTGGACTTGCCCGGAAGTAGAGGAACTCCTCTGAAGCTGCAGTAATACCGCCAGGGACTGAGAGGGATCTCCAACAGCGAGCTGACCTACACGACCCTGTGCCCCTGCTACCAGAGGAAAGATCTTCAAGTCCTGTGATCTGCTGTCTACAGATGGTGTAACATGTCCCAAACATGTCATGCTGTGTGATTATCTAATTGATGTACGTGCAATACTCACCCTTTAATTATAAATTGCTTTTACAAATATACTACACCATGAGGTCTTTGTTTTTGCGCTGTTCTTTTTCTTTTTTTCTGCACTAAATAAAGCCTGAGAGATATTATTATTATTATTATTATTATTATTATTATTATTATTATTATTATGTTCACTCTTGCCTAACGCAATGTCAGGCCACCTATAACATTTGTATATTGTCGCACACATGCACATTTAATTTATTAATTTATTAAAGCTACATATATTTAGCTACACATATCTATGCAACAGTGGAAGAATCCAGTTAATCTATTAATTATGACCATCCAGCAGACATGTATACAAAATAATAACCTCTACTGCATGTAGTGCATAATATATCATTAACATGTTTTAATATATGCACTACATATTATATTAACTTGCAATAAAATGTAATGTGGAGTGGAACCTTTATATAGTTCCTGAATAAAAATGTTAATGTGTAAAGAATTCCTGTCACCAGGTGTTAAGAATGCTATTTATTTTCTCCATGCTACTAAATTATTTATTCAATATTCATTAATTCATTTAGTGTGTGGATTCTTTTTTACATCCCCTTTGATGCCTGACACCACAACATTTTCTATCAGCGACCGCTGGAAGTAGTTGATGGTAAAAGGGGTTAAATGTCCTAACAAAATAACTTGAATGGTCTGTAATACTGTAGGTCTTCCAGCACCGAAAGGTGTCTTATGGTAGCAGGCTGCTTAGCTATATGGGAATATGGACTGGATACATCACACATAGTTACATTTGAGTTACTATCGCATCCCGTAAAAAAAAAATGGGTGTTAATAATGCATAAATATGTAGGTATTGCATTCATCAGCATTTCTATCTTATGAAATGAGTTAAATGTTTCAATAAATATTGTCAACCATTAAAATGGTAGAAAAATCGTGCATCCCCCAAAAATCGTGAAGCTATCCTATGTCAAAAAGTATATAAAGCCATGTTTTCATCCCACACACTAGCAGTGCTTTTGGGAGGGAGATCGTACACACGAGGCCATAAGGAGTTGGAGGTTTCTGTGAGTTTTTCTAATATTTGTTGCGATTTCTGCATGGGTTGTCTTCGTGTTTTTGACTTTCTAGGTGCTTGTGTGGTTGACTTTGTTTGCAAGCATCCAAGACATCCATGGCTATCAAAAATTGCCACTGGATGGACATTGCAGAGGCTTTGAATAGCACTGATGTATTTCTACGGACAGTCCAGCACTGCAAAGAAATACAGCTGCAGCGGTCGTTATTTGAATAAATCATGGAGCCGTTTTCGTGTGCTCTGCTGTATTACACGCGGTATTAACTCCGCATTCCCGCACTCGCGCCACCATTCACGCTGCATTCACACCGTCAGGCACCCGCGGTTGATCTGTTTAATTTAATGGTTTCGGATTTCTTTGGGTGCAATTCTTCGCATATCCGCCAGGTGGCAGAAATTAATGAATTCTAATGAATTGTAATGTGTACAGTATTGTGCTACTGTGTCGATTTGCAGGCGTTTACTGTATATAGTTTGTCCAATATAGTGATATAAACAATGGGCCTCATGCAGAGAGCAGCGAATTTTAAAATTGGCGAATTTAATAAAAAGGAGCTTTTTTGGAGAGTTTTAATCTCCATATGCAGAAAAGTGCGAATTCTGCTATGTTTAACATGGATGCGTCTGGCGAGTTTAAATTGGCGAGATGCGCGCTTCAGAAATGTGTTAAAACAAATTCGCGCCTTTTTTTTCCCCTTTGCAATGGCCGCGAGCGGCAGTTTTTTTTGGCGAGGCAAAACGGAGACAATCGCGCCATTTTATTGGCGCGAACAGCCGCTAGATGCCGTTCGCGCCTCTCTGCATACGGATATTTTTTAAACTGGCGAGATTGCGGTTCTCGCCAGCCGCGAGGCGAGTTTTACAAATAGAAAAGAAAAATTGGCGCGTTTTTCGGAAATCTCCATTTTCTGCTGTTTTCTGCGCGATTATCTCCAAAAAATGGCGAATTTCGAAAATTCGCAGCTCTCTGCATAGGCCCCAATGCCTTAAATGCACTTTAATGCAATATTTTTTTATTTTCAGAGCTGCAGCAGTACAGGAAGGGTGGGGGGGGCATGTATAAAAGTATTGTACTGTGTGTATACTGTAGCAACAGTCAGTAATTTTCACAACCCCCCCTCTCTCAATGACAAAATAACTACAGCCATTACGAAGAAGATAAAGTCAAGATTGTAAATTTGGAAAACAAGATGACCTACTGTATTTTTGTATTATTCATTTTTCCATGATTATCCTGTACAAATAAAATTGTTTCTTCTTTAAATTCATGAGAATCATTGAAACACTACCCCCCAAAAAAATTACAGTAATATACTGTACAGTACAGTATACATTACAGTACAATTACAGTACATACAAATGAAGTGATTGTAAGAATGGCAAAAATTGTTAACTTATCAAAAAGACGGCTCACATAATGGTTTATTTAAATCAGTCCTTCAAAAGGGATGTCTCCTTTTTTTTAACTTGAAATTCACTTTTAATGTATGTGGAGGAGTCATTCTCTCTCCAAAACCTCTCTAAGGTGGGCTTATCACACATGCGCATGCGTGTGTGAGAACGGCCTCAAGAAGATTCTGTGACACAGTTACTGTAAACAAAGCCTCAAAGATTTTAATGAATGCGTCTCAGGGGGGAGGTGTTGATAAGAAGATGAAAATACCTTTGGCTTTAGGCTTTGTGTGTGTGTGTTGGGGGGGGAGTGCTACAACACTGGCGGCCACTTTTATTCTTATGCGGCCGCCACCACAATGTGTGGGCAGACGCGGCTGTTTTTTTTTTCCCGCCGTGTGCCGCGCGTCAGCCGGGCGCCGGTCACGCGCGCCGGTCACGCGCGCCAGGCATCCCCGAAGATGCCAGGCATCCCCGAAGACGCATGGCATCCCCGTAGGGGTAGGCGAGGTAAGGGGGGTATGCGAGCATACGCGCGAGCGTTGTGTGCTTTGTGCCGCTGTGGAGCGCAGCCAGGGGGTCGCGAGGGGAAGGGAGGGGGGAGAGGAAGATGCGGGGAAGATGCGGCTGGCGCTCGGCCAAGTTCGGCGCCAGCCCGGAAACAGCCACGGGACAAGACAGGCAAATGCAGCAATAAAGCTGGCTGCAGCAGTACTCGCATTTTCAAGTTGCTTTGCAAGGCCGAGTGTGTATGCAGGATTATTAGTTCAAAGAAATCTTTTGAACAGTTCATCAAAATGTTGTGACCCCCCCCGCCTCCCCCACCCCTCAAATAAAAATGACAAAAGAACTACAGAATGCAATGCAGCCATTACGAAGAAGATTTAACTTGAAATTCACTTTGAATGTGTGTGGAGGAGTCATTCTAGCAGTCATGCTACAGTAGTAGTGTGTGCAGGATTGTTACAGTAGGTCAGCGAAATATTTTGAACAGTTCATCAAAATTTTGTGACCCGCCGCCCCCCACCCCTCAAATAAAAATTACAATGTACCACCTCATACAGTACAGTATACAGATAAAGTATCAAAAATATCTAAAAATTCACATAATGGTTGGTTAAAATCAGTCCTTCAATAAGGCCATGTCGTGAGAAAAAAAGTTGAATGTTTCTTTTTTTATTTTTTCCCCCAACTTGAAAATTCACATACACGCATGCACCTAAATGTGATGACACGCATATGCGTTTCATCAAAGTTTTTCAATGAGACATACACGCATGCGCCTAAATGCGATGACACGCATATGCGTTTCAACAAGGTTCCAATGAGACATACACAAATGCGCCTAAATGTGATAATACGCATATGCGTTTCAACAAGGTTTTCTAATGAGACATACATGCATGCACCTAAATGTGATGACACGCATATGCGTTTGAACAAGGTTCCAATGAGACATATGTACAGTACACGCATGCACATAAAATATAAGCAGTATGAAAAGAAGAGCAAGCCTAGCAAAAGTATTGATTAATAAATAATATATATAGAAATGTGATGACACGCATATGCGGTTCAACAAGGTTCCAATTAGACATACTGTACACGCATGAGCGGAAAAAATATTTTACATTTGGAAGAAGAAGCGACGTTGTCTTTTTGTATTACTTCTTTTCCCTTTATTATCCTGTATACAGTATGTCAGAACAGAACAATGATATACAGCACACACTAGAAGGCAAAATAATTTTTGCAGGGTGCAACGGACTACGGAGGACCCAATAACTCTAATATACAATATAAATAACACAAAGCCCAGCACACAGATGTCCTCAGCCTCTGACAGGAGCAGGATTGCTGAGTTTCACTAGACTACCTGTGGTTTGCATTTTTGCCTCACATCATTTATCCTGCTCCTTCTGACTTTGCTACAGTATATACTCACCATTTTGGTTGTTCACTAATACCCTATTGAACTGTTTGTGTGGGGGTTATTCAGTCTCTTTGTGGGACTTGACGTTTTTATTGTGGGTCTGGGGGACAGGGAAGTACCCCTCTGGTCCATTGGAGAGAGGGGGAATGGGCCTGACAAAGGGGTGTTCCCCGAAACGTTGCCCCCCTGCTGCTTCCCCATTGTTTGTACCTACCTATGTGTTGTCTTGACCCTACTGTGTTTGTACCTTATTCACTGCCCTCTCCCCCCTCCATTATTCCCTCTGTTTTTGCCTGTTTTATTATTGCATGTTATCAATTTTTGATGTAGTGGATGTGGTTCTTATACTGGTGGTTTGTGTTACATATTAAATGTCATTACATTTCTTCTTGGCATTATCCCTTTTCATTTGTTCTATTATCTATAGACAGTGTGTGCTGGGCTTTGTGTTATTTATATTGTATACAGTATGTGTCCTCATATTTTTAATCTGTGTATGGCTAAGGAGCCTCAGAAAGGACTTATTTCCCATGTACACAATACAGTATGAACTCTTAACATTAATCTTCAAATTACAAATACTGTACACACACACACACTTGCAGAACTGTACGGCAATAAAAGACAGGTTGAATTGCTATTAGATTTTTAAGACAACAACTCGCGATTGCCCACTTGACGTTCTCGACGGTATTGCAGACAACGTTAAAATGCAATTTTCTAGACCCGATAGAAACCCGAGTCAACACGCGTCTAAGGCGGTACGGTTGGAAAAAATCACGCGTCATGACATGGGTATTCCGATGTATACACTGCGTGAAGTCTTCAAATAACAGCCGCTGCAGCTGTAACTCCTCCTTCTAGCTGGGATAGGACAAGAGTTCTGATGCGGGAATAAAGGAGGTGTGCCTTCATCCCTGGTCAGCTATCTAAGCTGCTAACAAGAAGCACAAATGAACCAAAATAGACAGGTAAAAAAGAAAAACAATGGAAGGAAGTACTGCAGGCTGCCATTGAGGATTTGAAGAAACTGAAATATTGGTAGGTAAATTTCTATTATCTTCAGTGTCCTCCGTGACCAGTTTGTGGTTAACCCTTTTCATACACAAATGTCCAAATGGACAGGCGTGTATGTGACATTCGGTAATTGAAAAAATTCAACAACCTGTTCACTAAAAGCATATAGCTAGTGGTAAAGCAGAGAAAGGAGGCTTTTTTGAACACAGCAATATTTTTGTACGTAATACATGCAAATCAGCATGTAAATAAATTATTATTGCAAAATTACTTTTTAACATAATATTCACTAAAGTCTGATATCCAGCAATATCACAAAAATATTCTAGAGAATTGTATCACCTACCCCTGGTTGGCGTTAGGCCTATCTTGAATATGTATATTATGGCCACTATATACATAGTGAATATAACACTACGCATATGGAGTAGTTGTTAACCACGACATCACAAAAACAATTGTATTACTTTTTACCATATTAAAACCTTTAGTATCTAAGTGGTTAGCTAGGTATGGTAAACCTATGGCTACGTGTCACAAAGGTCCACTAAGGCACAATTAAATTCCTCTTGGGAGCATCATGTTAGTTAGTGTTAGGAATTCTATCTGTTCAAATCTACTAGAGATGTGCTAAACCTTCCAAAATGCATTTGCAAACTTAACATTTTGTTCACCAAAATTGATTCTTGGTGAACCATTTAGCAGAAGTCACACATTGCTACCATAAATTTGCCTTTTCATAGATCAGTCACAATTCGCAATTGATTTGCAATTATTGCAAAGTGTTTAAATTTTATTTAATAATGGGGAGAGAGAAGAAAGAGAGAGACGAAAGAGAGAGAGAAGGAAGAGAGAGAAGGGAGAGAAGGAAGGGAGAAGAGAGAGAAGGACGAGAGAGAGGGAAGGGAGAGAAAGAGAAGGAAGTGAGAGAGAGAGAGAGAGAGCGAGAGAAAGAAAAGAAGAAAGATGACAGAGAAGAAACAGTTCAGTGAGTAAAGACTCTGGGGGTCATGCACTAAGCTCCGATAAGTCGTTTTTAGAACGCAAAGTGCTCTTATAACGTGATGTTGCGCTGAACGCGATTCACAGAGACACGCAAACAGGCACTTTGCGTTCTAAAACTAACTTTTTTCAGGAAATTTTCCTAAGTCCAACTTTGCTCGTTCGTTACCCTGTTTGCGTTCAATTCTGCCCTTATGCGGGTGCACTAAGCTACGCAACCTTAGCGTACGTGAAAGTTGCGTTCAAGAAAACACGTCAGCTCAAGGTAGCCGCAAAAAAAGCTGGACTTAGAAAAATTTCTTTGTTTACATTTTTGCAGATGCAACACCCATACAACAGGCCGGCGGGTGTCCCCGGCTGACCCCGCGGGGGTCTCCGAGGGAGGCCGGGGGCCGCGCAGGTGTTCCTGGCTGACCCCGCCGGGGTCCGGGGGTCCCCGGCTCACCAAGCGGGGGTCCCCGCGGGAGTCCGGGTGTCCCCACGGCCGTCCCAGGGTCCAGCGGGAGTCCCGGGGTACCCGCGGGCCTGCGGTACCAATGTTGTGCCTCCAAAAATAATAAACAATATTTACAGTACTGTATAACTAAATACACCCCCCTAACACATACAATACAGTAATGGGCAAAATTACTATTATCCACATATGGATAATAATGCATTTGCCCATTTTAAAAACATATAAATAACAATAAATACAGTAAATACATATTACACTTACCTTTTCCAGGCACCCACGATAAAGGCCGTCTTCATCCTCATGTTCATCCTGCCCATGTCCCTCCGGTGCTGCAAAACTTACACAAGAATAAAAATAGCCAATGTAATGTCCCCTAACCCCTTAATCACCTTAACGGTTATTAACCGCTACAGTCATTAAGGGGTTAACCCACCCTCACCCACCACTCGGGAGGCCTAAATACCCTCCCCCACTACCCATCCCGTGAGGCCTAACCACCCTCACCCACTAACCCAAGCGGGAGGCCTACCCACATACCCTTGGGAACAATACACCCTTCCCCCACCCCCAGTACCCACAAGAAAAACAATACACAGCGCCACAATAAACGTCATTATATTTATTCTATACATAACCAACCCCCTGTGCCCCCCCATAAATACATGATTTATTATTTTACATACAGGGTTAATACCCCAGGCCCACAAGAGTCCCCAGTGGGCCTGACTGGTCACCTCACAGACCTCACTGTAGCCCAGCACCATGTTTCAAACAGGGTCTGGAGGCCTATGGGTGGTCCCTGCCAGGCGCCCTGGTCCACCAGGTGGTCTACGCGGGTCACTGTGGGCCACAATGGGGTCCCCACGGGTAGGCCCGCGTCTGTCTGGGGGGCCCCGGGTTAGACCCACAGGTGTCTGAGGGGCATCGGGTGGTTCCCACGGGGGTCTGGGGGACCTCAGGTGGTCCGTATGGGTCCGAGGTGCCCCCACAGATGTGGGGCCACCGGTTCTTCTCCACAGGTGTCCCCCGTGGACCCGGCAGCCGTTTACCCGTGAGAAGTCAGAGGAGACCTCAGGTGGTCTCCATATGTCCCCCGCAGACCTGAGGAAACAACCCTGTATGTAAAAAAATAAACCTGTCCTATACATTAAATACATCAATCCCCCCCCAACACATACAGTACAATAATGTGCAAAATAACTATTATCCAGATAGGGATAATAGATTATTTGCCCTTTATTAAACACATTAACTAGCATAATAAAATAATTAAAGTTCTACTGACCTCATCAATAAGAAGCCCCCTCGACAGCAAATTCCGTGTCCTCCGTTGCCAAAAAAATACATAGCCAATACATTGCAATTACATTCTGATATCAATTAACCCCTTAATCACCTTATCTGATAACCGCAAAGGTAATTAAGGGGTTAAGCTACCCTGGCCCGATACCCACCCTTCACACATTCATTTGTACAGTGGCTTCATCATGCAACTATATATATATATGTATATATACACACATGATGAACCAATATACAAAGAAATGTTTAAGGGTTAACAAAAACATGCTCAAATAAAAATACCACTTCTCCATATCAGCCACAGTAAAACAAAATCCTATTTCCTAAAAAAATCATTCTCATCTTCAAATCAAAAGCATCAAATGCCAATCAAAACATTGACTTTACATTGTATACATGATGCCTAAAATCTATGCACCATGTACACTATGCCAATCAATGTTAACAATAAAATATTCCAAAACAAATACCATTAAATCCAAACAAGTATACTATTTAAACCAAGCAAGTCAACAGAAATAAATTAGCATTAATTAATCAAATCCCAAAACAATTAAAATACCATCCATAACAATTACACAATTAACTATTTCAATCGTTAAACAAAACAAGATACCATCAGACAAAATATAAGTACCAAAAAGAATCCAATATACAAAAGCAAGCCTCACCATGACCTAAAGTACAGCATACAACACCAAAAATTACATCTATCTAATTCCAAATTACATTACACACACATTTATGCATTGCAGCATAGCCAAAAACATTTTTAAGACAGCAAAACAAGCATTTCCTACCAAATCATTTCTTACCCTGTATGTATATATCGATCGAGACATACATACATACATACATACATACATACATATATACATACATACAGTGGCAAGAAATGATCTGTAATAAAAAAAATATATCACATGTAAAAAAAAAAAATGTACAAGTTAAAAAAAAAACATTTCTTTTGTTGACTTTTTTAATTTCCATTTAATGCCCCTGAATTGATCTATGTCCCTATGGATATACATACATACATTCAGGGACACTGAATGGGTGTTTTATATGTGATTTTTGGATGTAAATGCATTGTTTTTTATGCTCTATTATTGCCCCTGTACGTTATGTATATCTATCTATATGGATATACATACAGGGGTAATAATTGATTGTTTTGCTAATGTTTATGTTCTTTTCATGTATTACAAATGTATTTAGCAGCTTTATTTATACATTGGTGTGTGTAATGTAATTTTTATTTAGTAACATGTTATTTTTAATGGTTTATTTCTGGTAATTAGATTGGAATGATGGTGGTTACTTTGACTTAGAATTTATTTGGCAATGGTTTGGCTTTAGGAATTGAATATGGAATTGTATAATTGATTTGGATTGTATTGTAATTGGTTTAGGAAATTGATTAATTGATTGATGGTAAATGTATTTATGTTGCTTAGTTTCTATTTGATTTTGTGGATGGCATTGGTGGTTAGGGGACATTGTTCATAGTGTATTTTATTTAGAAATAGATTTTGCATAGTGTTACATGATGCACAGATTAATTGCATCATGTACACACTCATTGCAATTGTGTCACATTTGATATACATTTGTCTAGCTGCTGGTTTGTTGGGAGAGGACATATAATTTATTTTTAAAAGTGCTGCTGGATTAATTTTATTATGTGATAATTATGAGATTCAGATTTGATATTTTTATGTAGACATGTTTATGTAATCCTGAACCATTTATTTGTATATTGGTGTTATATGTATATATAGGTAGACTATTCAGGATGAAGCTGAATTGGTTGGCATGCACGAGCCTTGGTAGAAATTTGTTTAGTCTTTCTGCTAATACCTCTGTTAATATTTTCATATCAATGTTTATCAGGAATATTGGACAGTAGCTTTTGCAGCACGCGGGGTCTGGGAAATGTACATGAAAACTACCAGCGCAGGAAACACATAATATAAGGACTGTAGATATAAAAATGTATAATATCAATAGGATAAAAAGCAAATGGAATAGTGCCACACACAAAACACATTCAACACTATATGAAGAATACTAAAAAGCATTGAATGATACAGATTTACTAGAGGCTTCATGGGGATGCAAACAGTAGCCAGTTGAAAGGCACTGAGAGGAAAAAGAGGCAACGCCGATAGGGAACCCACTGTACAAATGAATGGGGGCAGGGTGGGTGACCGGATGCCCATCATTGACAGGGGGTAAGTAGAACACAATTTATTTATGCTGATTTATGTGTTTAATAATGGGCAAATAATCTATTATCCATATGTGGATAATAGTTATTTTGCCCATTACTGTATTGTATGTGTTAGGAGGCGGGGGGATGTCTGTTGCATATTGCTATGTTTATTGGGGGCAATTGTCCCCAATAAACATGCTATTGTGCCTTAACCCCTTCATCGCCTTAGCGGTTACCCGCTAAGGCAATGAAGCTGCTTTAATGTATTTTTATTAATAGTGTGCGGGAGCAGGGGGTCCCCTGAGCTGAACGGCATTGATTTCTGCCTCAGAGACCCCCTGCTTCCCGAGTTACAGGCCCCGGTTTGGGACATCGGTGCCAGTGTCGCCGCGATGATAGCATCCACGTCGCGTATGGGACGCTATAAAGATGGCACCGACACTGGTACCGATTCCCCATACCTTGCCCTGTAACTCGGGAAGCAGGGGGTCTCTGAGGCAGAAATCAATGCGGTTCAGCTCAGGGGACCCCCTGCTCCGGCACACACTATTATTAAAATGTACATGAATGCAGCTTCATTACCATTGCAGATAGCCGCTACGGTAAGGAATTATTGTTTATTGATATGTGTGTTTTGACAGTAGTGTAGATGTGTAGGGGGTCTCCTGAGCTGAACCGCATTGGTTTCAGCCTTGGGGGCCCCCTACTTCAGGAGATACAGGCCCCGTTATGGGTTGCCGGTATCCCCTGCAGAATGTAAATATCCCGGTCACGTGACGCGGGAGCTTGAAAGTGCAGGGGATACCGGCACCCCATAACGGGCCCTGTATCTCCTGAAGTAGGGGCCCCCCGGACCTGAAACCAATGCGGTTCAGCTCTGGAGACCCCCTGCTCATGTACACTATTATTAAAATGTATTTATTTAGTGTACGATCGCCTGTAACAGCCTTGCATGGAGATACAGAATCTCCATGCAAATGTTCCAAGCGGATTTTTTTCTATCAGCTAGCGTACGTGAAGTTTAAGAACGCTAGCAGGGGAAAAAAAGCAACACGTATGCTGTGGCTGTTTTGAGCACGTACATTAGAAAATGGGCTCAAGGCCTTAGTGAATCGCGTCTCCGGCCTCACTTTTTAACGGACGTGCTTTTTTATTTCATCCAGACTCAAAAGCCTTGAGCTTAGTGCATTGCCCCCCCTGACTCTGAAAACATGGATTTGACCTTCCATGGTGTCTATGGGTTTGCTTAAACCCTTGTTTGGCCTAGGCATGTGCACGACTAATGAGCACAGCTGGGGATTTCTGCATAACCCTCATTGTCTGTGTTTTGAGATCCAATCAAAAGGCACATATCGTGAACAACTGCCCCTGGTTGTAAAAATCTGCAAAAATATGGTGCAGTATTTTTTCCTAACAAGAAATATTATCGACGATTTATCAACTTTTAGTGAAATCTGACCTTAGATACTTTAGGTATTCTGCCTCTCTCTGTATTTCCCCGAACACTGCTAAGGTAAAGGTGATAGCGTACTCAATATTTCATACTCCTGTTCAGTATGATACGATGTTACCATCTTGTTAGTGCAGTATTCTTCCTTCAGTAGTGTTTATACATACAGTAACAATCAAACAGTTGAATGCTATAAGTCTGGCCTTCCTCTGCCATTTGTTACCCTTCAGTAATCACATTCTCTCAGCATGTTAATTGCTGCTAGGCAATTAAACTTTGCTAAGTGCAGTTTGTTTGAATTCAATGTCAAACATTCTCTTCAGAAAGCAGTGCAGATAAGCATAATAAAACACAGCAATATTTGTTTTTAGTTTGAGCTACTCACATAAACTCAATAGCATGATCACAGATTACGCTAAAGGAACAATTCTAACTAGAGACAATTTGTGCTTGTTAAGTATACTATATAACAGTAAATCAGTCTTACCAATTTGCAGAAAGCTTTTCGTATGAGTTCTGTTATATATTTATCAGTGAATTATGTGTTTGACCTTACTTGAAAGTGTGTCACATATTTAATAATTACTGTATGTTCAAATAAAGTAGTGGGTATGGTTGTTATACACTATGCTTTCCCTTTTAAAATGATTGCATCAATAAAACAATGTTTAAAGCCCTTCTCCATGATTTTCTGTTACAGAATAAATATTGTACTTAATTTGTGTTTAATTCAAATACAGGCCTATTAAGGCCCATATTCACTAAAGGGTGCTTAGTTTTAGCATGTCTCAACTCCCATTTGATATAAATGGGGTTAGGGATTCTAAAGTGTAGCACCTTAAAGTGTAGCCCCAATTTTTTTTTAGTAGGCTGTAGAGATTCGGAAGAGATTTTAAAGGTTTAGTAACTGTAAGGAGAATGTCATGGGCGAACAAGCTAGCTTTATACTCCAGCATCTCAATCGTGAGGTCCGAGATATTGGGGTCTTGTCTGACGACTATTGCTAGGTGTTCAATGTAGGTGACAAAGGACAGCCTTGTCTAGTATTATTGAGTTTTTGCATGATTTGCCAGGTAGACTATTCAGGATGAAGCTGAATTGGTTGGCATGCACGAGCCTTGGTAGAAATTTGTTTAGTCTTTCTGCTAATACCTCTGTTAATATTTTCATATCAATGTTTATCAGGAATATTGGACAGTAGCTTTTGCAGCACGCGGGGTCTGGGAAATGTACATGAAAACTACCAGCGCAGGAAACACATAATATAAGGACTGTAGATATAAAAATGTATAATATCAATAGGATAAAAAGCAAATGGAATAGTGCCACACACAAAACACATTCAACACTATATGAAGAATACTAAAAAGCATTGAATGATACAGATTTACTAGAGGCTTCATGGGGATGCAAACAGTAGCCAGTTGAAAGGCACTGAGAGGAAAAAGAGGCAACGCCGATAGGGAAGGCACCCACTCTCGTCTCGTCGGTAAAGGCAGCTCATGATCCAGAAATTGGAGGTAAGGTCAGCTCCTGACGGCACTCCACTCCTTTCTCATCACTCCTGGTATACGTCCATACCGCGTCAGGCTCAGATCAATGCCGGTTAGGTAATGCACCCGCTCCCGGTTTACCACTTCAGTGTTCATGTGACTTCGCAGGGGAGATGGTGGAAGGTTCAAACACCCAAACTGGAACTGCAGCTGTAGTAATATGACACCGCTCTGCCTCGTCCTCCAAGTGATTTAATATAAATAGTACCAAGAAAGCCACATAGGCAATAAATCGCCAAGTATAGATATTAGAGAATGAAGAATATAACAATAGAACACAATCTATTTCCTTTCCTACGCATTTCGTATCAAGAAGATACTTCATCAGGGAGTGATTGATTGTGGAATAGTGGGCTATTTAAACCCTAAGGGAGTTGAAACTGGGCGGGAAGTTTTGGAATTGATTGAAACAGCTTATACCCTATAGGTATAGCTATAAGGCAATTAAAGCATCAGCTGTAGTTAACACAGGGTGGATCTACATAATCCCACACTTTCAAAAATAAAAATATCCAATTACATAATTTATACAATTTCTTAAAATTCTAGCCATAAATCATTAAACTTGACATAAACAATAATGTTGTATCCTTGAGAGCCTGTAATGACAAAGAAGAACATGAGAGCCATATACAGGCATACCCCGGTTTAAGGACACTCACTTTAAGTACACTCGCGAGTAAGTACATATCGCTCAATAGGAAAACAGCAGCTCACACATGCGCCTGTCAGCACGTCCTGAACAGCAATACCGGCTCCCTACCTGTACCAAAGCTGTGCGCAAGTGGGGAGACTATAGAGCCTGATACACATGTGTTATTTACATCAGTTATGCACGTATATGACGATTGCAGTACAGTACATGCATTGATAAGTGGGAAAAAGGTAGTGCTTCACTTTAAGTACATTTTCACTTTACATTCATGCTCCGGTCCCATTGCGTACGTTAATGCGGGGTATGCCTGTAGAGAAGAAACAACAATAAATCCTTTAGTATATTCAAGCCGGTATAGAAAAAACCTATCCTGATTAATCCCCAGTTTACCCAAAAATAAGGGTTAAATCAATAAGGCCTTTTTAATGCTCATAGAGCTAACATTCACCAAGAAGAGGAGAGAGAACACATCAACATCAGACATAGAGTCATACAGTAGTAACGGGATAATGTTAAGATCCTCATTTAACCCAAAGGGATCATAGTATTCAAATGAAAAATCCAATAACTCTCCTGCTTTGAAAGTGTCTTAAACTTATCACCGCCCCTTCTATCAATTTATTTATTTATTTTATTTATTTATAAAATATTTTACCAGGAAGTAATACATTGAGAGTTACCTCTCGTTTTCAAGTATGTCCTGGGCACAGAGTTAAGAGTGTTGGTATACACTGTACATTGAATGCATTTATATTTGAGATGTGACGGATCCTGAGAATGATGAGTTTTAAAATGTCTGGAGACACTATGTTTTTATAGTCCAATTCTAATATTGCGGACATGTTCTAATATGCGCCTCCTGAAGTGCCTCTTGGTTCTCCCTCTATACAGGAGGCCACAGGGGCACTCGAGGCGGAACTCCACATGTGTGGTGGTGCATGAAATGCAATCTTTAATATCGTAATGTTTATCTGAATTGGTACCAGAAAATAATTTTCTATCACTGTGAATATACAGTGTGCAACACAAAACAGGATCATTACCCAGGATCTTCCAAATTTTCTGTATAATTTGCTGGATAGCATGACTTGTACAATTGTATGTTGTTACAAAGGGGATAGTTATTAGACCTATATCCAAATGTACAGTTTTGGATAGAGGTTAATCCTTGGTTCCAGTAATTGATCTCTATTTAATGTCCCAGCACGATGCCAGGCTTTTTGTTCTAGCTCATAACTTCTTTCCAAAAATGTTGTTTCTTGCACTGGTAGTTTTCCTATACACTTTTGTCCTTTTGATGCCCTGAGCCATCATTTTTACTAGCTGTATTTTTCATGTTAAAAGTATTCTCTATTTACTAAGCATTATCTAACTCTGTTAGGTACACAGTTGTTTTAGAGCGCACCATTTTTTTCACCTAAATGACATTAAAGGGCAGTGATTTTTTTTTATATAGTAGAGGCCCGTGAATCCATCAGGGCCTGCGACTTGATTTATTTTTAGATTTTGGATGACCTCCTCTACCTGTACTTGAAAGAGAACTTGGTTAAGAGTTTGGTAATTTAGGAGGGTTGAAACTCGCTAGGATTCGCGAATTGTGGGGAGGTCTGGCCCTATTGATGTCTTGTTTCCGTCATATAGAGTGGAACAGAATGAGTGAAATTCTGATATACTGTATTGATGTCACGGGAGACCAGTACTTTTACACAGAAACCACCAGGATCACTAGCACCAGACAGGACAAGGTTGTTTAATAAAATGAGGTTTATTCTGGCACGCCAGCAGACAAAACAAAGATGCACAAAACACGATACAATACCAACTGGGGGCCAGGGAGTAGACCCTAACCTTGCTAGGTGCATGGGCCAGTTCAAGAAGGCTTGTCCTGTCCGCTTCTCATCCAGGATATCAGAGTGCTGATCACACAGCAGCCCCTCTGACATAGATCTCCAACTGGTCACAGTCAAGATCCAAACTCCTTCACAGAATGACTCTCAGTCTCTCTGTCTCTCAGATGCTCTCTCAGATGGTCCTCTGAGGGAATCTCCACACTCCTTCCCAGAGTGTCTCTCCCTCTGTTTGTCTCCTGAGGGAATCTGAATTCTCTGTTCAGCAGCACCCCTTATATAGCCCTCTGTTGCTATCCTTTTACATGGGAGGTGCTGCTGGCCAATCAGAGCAAATCCAATTGTCCACTCTTTCACACTCACCAAATGTCTGTAACACCTCCATGCTCCCAGCCTTTGTCTCAATTTACATTTCTCTGCAGGAACCTTGGCTGATTAAATCACAGAGTCCCCTCCATAGAAATGTACACCTGCAAATCACATTACAAGTCTGCTATCTTAGAAATGAACACATAATCCAATTTACACTTTACAGGGCTGACTCCCAAATAACTTCACAGTGCTTACACATAGACCACAAAACACTTCACCTCATATTGCTTGCTCAACTAGACTTTAACAATAAAGGGAATAAAGTGCTTGGGCTTACATTCATAGTGCATTATACATTCCCCGTTCTGTCCCAGATATTAAAGTACATTTGGCCAAAATAAGCCTTACATAGGTGGCCAAGTTACATGGATTTAGGGGTAGCTATCTGGGCCATCCTAGTTTTGTGATGACATCTGGGTTTTTAGAGAGGGTGCCGTTTTATTTTTAATTGCACATATTGGATGTGATTTAGATTTTGTTTACTTCTTATTTTGTCAGCTAGGAGGGTGCCGGCTTTGTTGCTCAGTCATCTATAAACTTTTTCTCTCTAGTTTGTTAAGAAGACATTTAGTTTGTGGCAAACCTTTGTGATTTCTAAGGTGTGTTTATATGCTTTTTTCAGGACCTTTAATTTGTAAGAAAGGAGCGTCACTATTTTGAGTCTCTATTTTTCATGGGTGGTGATGTCATGGTAGACCAGAACTTTTAATACCAAAATACCCGGATCCTTTGAGTGAGCAAAGCAAGAGGTCAATCAATAAACTGCTGAACGACAGAGCGGTCGCACAGCTTCTGAGCTCCGTGCAGGACCGCGAGGAAAGCGACTGTGGGAACCGCAAAAGTCCCCCAAAATAACCCCAACCATACGGGGATCCCCCCCAGCACTTACCCGACATCCGCTCCCACCAACGAACGGTGGCGACAGCCCCGACACGGAAGGGAAGCGCTCGGGCTCACCGTTGCCCACGGCGGATACAAGATGGCACCCGCGCGCCTCGAGGAGAGTGTCTGAGAGGGGAGGCAGGAGCCAGAACAGCCCGACGGCCCCGAGCACCAGTTAAGCTGCCCGGGAGGTGAGGAGTCGGCGGTGAGTGCTCGGGAGGCGGCTGGTGTGACCCCTCCCTCCTTCCCCACCCCCCTCCTCCCCACCAGAGCTCCGGGGACCCGGAGCCCACACCTCTCCTGGGGCCGCAGAGCAGACACCCTGCTGGGTAGTGGGGAGAGCAACAACTGCCCCCCCACCCTCCCTGACTGGAGCACAGTCAGAAGACTGTGGATGTAAGCCCTGGCAGGCCGGCTGGCCCGTGTCTCCCAGTCCCAGGACCCAAAATGGCTGCTACCCACCAGAGTGAGTGAGTGAGTAAGGGGGATGTGGCAGGCACCGGACGGGACGGACGCCTAGGTGACCGCAGGGGGGTTACCACTACTATATGAACTAAATAAAATGATTATATAGCCACATACTAACAACACTCACTAAAACTGCCCTAAACTGCAAATTAAAACAAAATAGAAGTGCAAGGCAGCAACACAACTGTGGAAAATGCCGAACGCCAGAAGAAAAAAACCCCACAGTAGCTGAAAACACGCTTCAGCAGTTCCGACGATCGGAAGCAACGCCAAAGCACACAGACGCAGAGGACTCGCAAACACCATCTCACTCCCTGCAAGGCTCACCCGGGCAGGGTAAGGAAAAAAACTCTATAATGGCTGAGGGAAAGAGGGATTATGCTACATAGACTGATCTGACTAATCTAGCGACCAAAGATGACATACAAAAATTGTTAACAGATCTAACATTAATGTTTCAAACCGAACTATCTAAGATCAAAAAGGATGTTGTTACTCTGGGGGAAAGGGTAGATGACCTAGAGAAAGAAGCAGGAATGGTCACAGAAGTGCAGGATCATGTAACTCACAAAGTAACTCACAAAGTGCAAGAACAGGACGAAACTATACAAAACATGCTCCTGCATATAGAAGATCTGGACAATAGAGGGAGACGCTCTAATATAAGGAATACCTGAAACGGTGGAATCCCAAGAAATAGTCCCATATCTACAAAAACTATTCTCTCACATGACGGACGAAACACAGGAGCAGACCTGGAAAATGGACAGGGCACACAGAGCGCTGAGACCCAGACCTAGACCATCAGATCCCCCAAGAGACATTGTTGTTAAGATGCAAGACTTCCCGGAAAAAGAACTAATTATGCAGAAGGCCAGAAGTATTAATAATATTGACTATGAAGGGGCTCAGATCCAGCTGTATAACGACCTCTCCACGTTAACCATACAGCACCGTAGAGAAATGAGGGAAGTCCCCGTGTGTCTACAAAAAGCCAACGTGAGATATGAATGGGGATTCCCTACTAAAATTATTGTGAAACAACAAGGGAAAGCTACTGTACTCAGATACGGAGAAAATCCCACTAATTTTTTCGAAAGACTCAACATTCCAGGTCCCAAAGAAAGTGAAAGATTGCAGGACCCCGCGACTTCAGGAACACATCGGCCCCACCCAGAGTGGAGGGGGCAACGGTGGTGGGAAGTGGTCAGCAAAACGAATAGAAAGGCCAGCGATAGCAGCGGACGACAGTACGGAGACAGAAGAACACAGCAGGAAGAAAAAGAGACCAACGAGTGAAGAAGAGTAAATAACTGAGATTATTGACTATATATCTGTGACGGTAGTTTATGACAAGATATAATGAACACCAAATATCTGGGTTGAACTGAACGAGGCTTAGATATAATAAAATATAATTTATTCCTTAAATAAGGTGAACACAGCAATATAGTACAATTAACAGGCAAGAAGATAACACTTACTTAGGGTTGGGGAATGGAGAAGTATCAAATAGCAATTCTCCATCAATCCAGTGACATTCCAGGTGGAATCAGAAGCACAACTCCAGCAATCCAGCACAACTAAAAACTGTACTACCTGTGCAACCCTATTCTTAATTATCTGTATCCAATCCCTAACGTGGAGACACAGACTAACCCATGCCCTCCAGCTAATTAGCTCATGTGTACTGGGACTCTATGGGTAGCCCCATAATTAAATAAGGGGCAACGATCCGTTTTACTAAATGAAGTATCTGCATTGTCTGTAGGTGTAGACATAACATGTACAAACCACTCCAGTTTAATGATTCTCCGCCCTCAGGTAACAATTAGACTGGAAGAGTTTGTTGATTAATACTTAATCTTTAGACATTGGGTAAACAATCAGGGCAGTTAACTTTTTGATCACCGTGCTTAGGCTACTCAGCCGGCTGTCCTTCATGACCCATTAGCCTAGCAGATGGCGTCTGCAAAGGAATCTCTGCAGGATTTTATCCCTGCCTTGGGAAACAACATTAAAAGTGAAACATGGGAACAGGGGAACATACATTTTCAAGGTATAACAAGGTGCAAACCTCATCCCTGGACGGCAGTCCAGTTAACCCCTTGTCTCTCTGGTGAGGTCAGGGGATGGCCATATGGGGTGCAACCCCTTTAATACTGGGCCACCCCCTTCTCCCTCTACACCTCCCTTTCTTAATGGGTGACCTGTGGCCCACTGGCCCTAACGGGGAGTGGGGCACTGCTGGCACCATTAATGAACTCAGTCTCAGAGGGATAGTCCTGACGTGAAAGGCCATCAGCATTGCTGTTTTCACTACCCTTTTTGTGCTGAATAGTAAACTCAAACTCTTGCAAGGCCAAGCTCCACCTTAGCAACTTGGCATTCTCCCCTGATGCCCTCTGCAGCCAACTCAGGGGGTTGTGGTCTGTGAGGACCGTGAAAGCCCTTCCATACACATAGGGCTGGAGTTTTTTGAGTGCCCACACAATGGCCAAGCACTCTTTCTCAATGGTGGCATAGGCCACCTCTCTGGGGAGTAGTTTTCGGCTGAGGTACACCACGGGGTGCTCTCTACCATCGTCCCCCACTTGGCTCAACACAGCCCCAATGCCATAGTCCGAGGCATCAGTCTGTATGAGGAAATGTTTGGTATAGTCTGGGGCAGCCAGTATGGGGGCCCCAGCAAGCGCAGTTTTCAGTGCCTGGAAAGCAGTTTCACAGGCAGGAGTCCAGATGATAAGCACAGGCAGTTGCTTCTTAGTCAAATCAGTCAGGGGTTTGGCCATGGCGCTCTATTGTGGGACAAACTTCCTATAGTACCCTGCGGTGCCCAAAAATGCCATGACCTGTTTCTTTGTGTTTGGAACAGGCCACTCAACTATGGCTTCTACCTTGGCTGGCTCTGGTTTGAGGTGCCCTCCACCCACCCTGTGCCCTAATTACAAGACCTCTGCCATCCCTACCATACACTTAGTGGGTTTCAAGGTAAGCCCAGCCTCCCTGATCCTATCCAGCACCGCAGCTACATGTCCTAAGTGGGAGTCCCAGGAATTACTAAAGACAGCAATGTCATCTAAGTAAGCCCTGGCATAGCTCTGCATCCCTTCCAGTAACCTATTGACCAGGCGTTGGAAGGTAGCCGGGGCATTCTTCATCCCACATGGCATCACCAAAAACTCATAGAGGCCACTTGGAGTGATGAATGCTGACTTCTCCCTAGCCTCCAGGGTCAGTGGGATTTGCCAATAGCCTTTGCTCAAATCCATAGTGGTCAGATACTTTGCCCCCGCGAGTTCATCCAGTAACTCATCCATGCGGGGCATGGGGTAGGCATCTGACACCGTCCCAGCGTTGAGCAAGTGGTAGTCCACACAAAACCAGGTGGTCTTGTCCTTCTTAGGAACTAGGACTAGTGGGCTTGCCCAAGGACTCTGGGATGGAGTAATAACCCCTAGGGTCAGCATCTCCTCTATCTCCCTCTCCATACTGGTCTTGACCTCTGCTGAAACTCTATAAGCGTGCTTATGCAGAGGCCGCAGGTCCCCTGTGTGCACTGGGTGTTTTGTGAGATGTGTGGTCCCTGGCATGTCAGTGAAGAGGGCCCTATACTTAGCTAGCATTTCCCTGGCTTCTCCCTTCTGCCTAGCACTCAACTGTGCCCCTATCTCCACCTGCTCCACAGTGTTTCCCTGCCTATCCTCCCCTAGGAGATCAGGCAGAGCATTGCTCCCCGGATCCTCCAGGAGTGGGCTATAAATGGCCATCACTGCTCCCATACTCGGTGCTCTGTACTCTTTCAACATGTTAATGTGATATGTCTTGTGCCTCTCAGGCTCTAACTGTACAACATAGTTGCACTCATTCACCTTTCGGATGACCGGGTACGGTCCCCACCAGGCAGCCATTAACTTGTTCTCCCGAGTGGGTTTGAGAACAAGCACCTGCTGTCCTGGGATGAATTCTCTGCTACGGGTTTGCCGGTCATACCATTGCTTTTGCTTGGTCTGAGCGGCCCTGAGGTGGTCCTGGGCCACCCCCATGAGCATCTCTAACCGGTCTCGGAGATCTACCACATACTGGATCACTGAAGCATCAGTAGCAGTAGCCTCCCCTTCCCATCCCTCACAGAATAGGTCCAGAGGTCCACGTACCCTGCGGCCATATACTAGCTCGAAGGGGGAGAAGCCTGTAGATTCCTGCGGTACCTCTCGGTAGGCAAACAGCAAGTGCTGTAGGTGAATCTCCCAGTCTTTCCCCTCCGCCTCTATAAAGGTCCAAAGCATCTGCTTCAGGGTACTGTTAAACCTCTCACATAATCCGTTTGTCTGGGGATGGTAAGGGGTAGTGCGCCGGTGCTGTACACCGCATGCATTCCAGAGACAATGTAACAGTTCACTCATGAACTGCGACCCCTGATCGGTTAGGATCTCACTAGGGAAACCTACCCTAGAAAAAATGTTCAGCAAAGCTGCTGCTACTGTCTTGGCATCTATGGTGCCAAGCGCTACCGCCTCAGGGTACCGGGTGGCGAAATCCACCACCGTGAGGATGTAGCGCTTCCCTGACCTGCTAGGAATCATAAGGGGTCCTACAAGATCCATCGCTACTTTCTGGAAGGGTTCCCCTATTATCGGTATGGGTTTCAGAGGTGCCTTCACACGGTCGCCCGCCTTACAGAAAGTGCCCACATCTTGAGATGCCCCGGCCAGTAGTAACGCTGTAATAACCGGGCTCGTGTTCTGTTGACCCTCTGATGTCCCGCTAACGGAATAGAGTGAGCTACATGTAACAGTTGCTGTCGGTACCCCTGGGGCACTACTAGCTGTCGCTTACCGGTAAATCCCTCCTCTATCCCTGGGTTCCCTTCTTCTCTATACAGGAGTCCCTTATACCATAGGCAGTGCTCAGTGCCTTCTCCTGACTGAGATTCGGATGCCCGAAGTCTCACGCCGGCCAGGGTAGGGTCTGTCTTCAATGCCTCCCTAAACTGGGCTCCTAATTCTGGCCACCCCCCAGTCATGTCATTGTCCGGAGAATGGGGAAGGGTGAGGGGAAACAGTAAGTCAGTCTGTGGTTGCAACTGATCCTGGCTTACCTCCCCGGGCTCCTCTGTGCCCTCCGCTATCGTTGGTCCCAAAGGCTGGGGGACTGGCGCCGCCGCCTTTGCCGCTGTCTGGCTCCGGGTAACCGCCGCCACTGCAGCGGGCTTGGGCACTCGGTTATAGGTGCAGGTCATCGGTCCCAGATCGTTGCCAAGAAGAACATCGGCATCCAAACCGGGTAAAACCCCCACCTCCCGCACACCCTGGCCCTCCCCCCAATCCAAAAAGATTCTGGCCACTTGCAGGAAACGTGGCTCTCCGTCGGCCACAGTGATCTATATCCCAGGGCCTGGGATCAATTCCTCTGGCCGGACCATATCAGGTCGGACCAGGGTCACTGCAGCTCCTGAATCCAGCAAGCCGACTGCTTGCCGGTCACCGACTGTGACCGTGGTGAGATGTCTGCTCCGGCCGTCCGTCTGCTGCAGGTCCGCGCTCCTGGCTGTAAGCACCGATGAAACCGGGACAGGTGCTGCATGGGACGTCTCGCTGGGCGTTGGTTCCATGACCGGTCCGGTGTCTTTGGTGGAAGCTACCGGCTTCGCAGCTGGGGTGCGTTGCCCCTGATGGGGTCCGCCAGAATGCAGGGGGTTCTGGGCAATCTGGTCTGATGTGACCAGGGCGGTTGCAGTTGTAGCACCGGCGCTCGTGCCGGAGCTCCCGTGCCTTCGGTGGACTGCTGCCCGCAGTCGGCCTCTGAGTCCATTGGGGGGTATTGGCAGATGTTCTGGCCGGTGCCGCCGCCACCTTGGCTATTGTTTTGGCGGTCATCAGGGCTCGGCTGGCCACATAGTTATCTGAAAGCCTCGCCGCCTCCTGGTAAGTCCTGGGCTTTTTGTCGTACACCCAAGCCCTCACCGCCGGCAGGCACTGCTCCATGAGCTGCTCCTGAAAGATGAGGTCCAGCAGGCGTTGGTACGTCCGTGCCTCATAGCCCTCCACCCAGTGTATCCCGTACAAAGCCATGTGGGTCACGTAGGTAACATAGGACTCCTGGGGCTGCCTCTCTTCCTGCCGGAATTTACCCCGGTAGGCTTCAGGGGTAAAACCATACTGAAACAATAACAGTTCTTTCAGGTGTTCGTAGTCATCAGCATACTCATCTGGAAGCGCCATCATTGTCTGCTTAGCCAATCCGGACAGTAAGGGGTCCAAACGTGCAACCCTATGCTGGGGAAGCACTTTGTACCGCCGGCACTGCGTTTCAAAGTTCTTTAAGAAACTGTCAATCTGGTCAGTGCCTTCCACGAACTTGGGGAGACTGTGCTGGTCCAGCTTAAGTTCATCATTGTTGGGTTATACAGGGGGCAATAAGCGGGTCTGTTCACTGCCATAGTGATAAACTGCAGCCGCTCCTCCGGTGTCCCTCTGTCTCCCCATGAAGTAATCAGTGCCAACATTTCAGGGGTGAACGGACTGGTAGCTGCAGCAGCCAGTACCCCTCCTGTTGCACTGCTCCCGGGAGGTGCACTTGTTCCCGCTACGAGATTCCGCCGCACTGGCACTGGGTTCCTTCCCTGATCTCTGGGTGGCTGTAAAAGGGCAAGCTGAGCCGTATCCTGAGGCTCTGCAAGCCGGGCTTCATAGTCACCGATTGCGTCAACCATATCTGCGACCTCCTGGTTCTCATAGGGCAGTCCATATTCACGACACTTGTCCTTCAGCTGAGCTCGGGTCCACATGTTGGATAAGCCTTCAGCCTCGCTCATGGTTCAGTCGCAGCAGTGAGGTGGTGTTACAACTTGTGTTAACTGTTGCACTACTGCGTGTTCAATATCTTTAGTCCCAGGAACTTGCAATTACCATCAAGTTCCTACTATGTTACAGTATCCCGCAGTATACTGTAACACAGGTCCAGTTCAATCCCGCCGCTTGCCACCAGTTAATTATAGAGCTTGTCACGGTAGCTTATGACAAGAAATAATGAACACCAAATATCTGGGTTGAACTGAACGAGGCTTAGATATAATAAAATATAATTTATTCCTTAAATAAGGTGAACACAGCAATATAGTACAATTAACAGGCAAGAAGATAACACTTACTTAGGGTTGGGGAATGGAGAAGTATCCAATAGCAATTCTCCATCAATCCAGTGACATTCCAGGTGGAATCAGAAGCACAACTCCAGCAATCCAGTGACATTCAAGATGGTATCAGAAGCACAACTCCAGCAATCCAGCACAACTAAAAACTGTAGGGTTGGCACAGTTTATATACCTGTGCAACCCTATTCTTAATTATCTGTATCCAATCCCTAACGTGGAGACACAGACTAACCCATGCCCTCCAGCTAATTAGCTCATGTGTACTGGGACTCTATGGGTAACCCCATAATTAAATCAGGGGCAACGATCCGTTTTACTAAATGAAGTATCTGCATTGTCTGTAGGTGTAGACATAACACGTACAAACCACTCCAGTTTAATGATTCTCCGCCCTCAGGTAACAATTAGACTGGAAGAGTTTGTTGATTAATACTTAATCTCTAGACATTGGGTAAATAATCAGGGCAGTTAACTTTTTGATCACTGTGCTTAGGCTACTCAGCCGGCTGTCCTTCATGACCCATTAGCCTAGCAGATGGCGTCTGCAAAGGAATCTCTGCAGGATTTTATCCCTGCCTTGGGAAACAACATTAAAAGTGAAACATGGGAACAGGGGAACATACATTTTCAAGGTATAACAAGGTGCAAACCTCATCCCTGGACCGCAGTCCAGTTAACCCCTTGTCTCTCTGGTGAGGTCAGGGGATGGCCATATGGAGTGCAACCCCTTTAATATCGGGCCACCCCCTTCTCCCTCTAGAATATCTTTTTGATTTCTCTGTCAGAACAGAGATCTGAGTATGTGACAGTTGAAGGGGTATTAAGAAAGATCGGGGAAAAAAAATAAAAAGTTACTTTTATTGGAAATAAGCCCGAGTAAAACTTAGATTTTAGGGAAGGTTGATTGTTGTTTGTTATATTGGTTTATAAAGAGATCTATAGATGTACGTTGAAGCTATAACAGACGTATTGTAGTTAATAAATCAAAGGTAAAATGTTGTTTTGATATTAAGTGTGACATAAATTTATTTATTTTATTTATTTATAGAATATTTTACCAGGAAGTAATACATTGAGAGTTACCTCTCGTTTTCAAGTATGTCCTGGGCACAGAGTAAAACAAAATAATACATGGTTACAAATACAGTTACATAAATGAACAAGGTATACATTATATACAAGACATTGCATGCACAGTTAAAGAATATATATATTATGAGCGTATGGAACAGTTACAGACCAGATTAAAGTGTGAGACAGCCTTAGATTTGAAAGAACTTAAGCTGGTGGTGGATATGAGAGTCTCTGGTAGGTTGTTCCAGTTTTGGGGTGCACGGAAGGAGAAGGAGGAACGTCCGGATACTTTGTTGAGTCTTGGGACCATGAATAGTCTTTTGGAGTCTGATCTCAGGTGATAGGTACTGCATGTGGTAGGGGTGAGGAGCTTGTTCAGGTAGCTGGGTAGCTTGCCCAGAAAGTATTTGAGGGTGAGACAGGAAAGGTGAACTTTGCGCCTAGACTCTAGTGATGACCAATCTAGTTCTTTGAGCATTTCGCAGTGATGTGTGTTGTAGTTGCATTGGAGAACAAAAAACGACAAATTGAATTGTAGAGGGTGTCAATTTATTAGTGGCCTGGGTACCCCCTCACCATCACAGGTGATCTTTAAAATACCTCCTCACACAAGCTTTGTAGGTGCCCCAAAGCACTGTTGGAAAAAATTCAGGTTTACAATTTATGGAAAAATATGTTTTAAGATCCTCTGCTAGATGTTATGCCATTCAGATGAACACTCAATATTGAGTTGTTAAGTCTCCAAGCCGGATCCCTCCTAGGGAATATCAAGCCCCTTAAGATGATTTTTGTCTGAGCATAATCTGAACTCCTTCATGGTTGGATACTAGTGCCTCCATGCATCAACTAGCATGTCATGGTTTAGTTTGCTATTTAAGTGTAACCCTTCTATGGTACCCCACCCGACATGAGATTGGGGGGTACACTCCTTCTGGTCACTCTGAGTGGTCTGGGTGCTGTGACCTGCTGGCAAACAGGAGGGCTGCGGGCTCCGCGGTGTTGTGGGGAGAACCAGGACAGGGACAGGAGGTGGTGTGGGACAGGTTACCTTGCTCTCTCTGGGTGGTGCAGTGCCTCCAGCCAGTAGGGATCCCCTGGGGTCTCCAGAGGAGAGACCCCCACTGACACTCCATTCTCCATACACAGGAACAGGGACACACACAGCAGCTTCTGTTCTGTGGATCTTTATTCAGAGCAGCATACACAGCATACAGCAGAACATCATAGGCCTGATCTTGCTCTCTGCATTTCTGCTCATGGCAGCTTAACTTCCCCCCCTCCTTACCCAGGTGGGGCAAGAGGGGGAGAACGATTCTCTGTCCCCTCTCTTCAATCTCTTCTCTCCTACTCCTACTAACCAACTGACATACTATATTTTTGGAGACATGTCTCAATTTTAATATCCTCAGGGAGTGTCTCTAACTTTGAATCATTACAACTCAAAGCTGGATACCGATTGGCTCACACACACATCAAGGGGTGTTCCAACCCATATCCACCCTTTGGATTAACATGCTCAAAGGTTGCTTGGGCCCGCCTCTGAATATTGCTACAATACTTCAGAGCTGAAACTCACAAACAGGCCAACTGAAGGAATGAACCTTTCCACTGCCTGTTCTAACAGGACTGACAGAGGAAAGGCCCAGAATTAGCAATAGCTGCCGAAGGCCAGGCTATATACTCCCTCTGGTAAAACTCCAACCGTCCCGGCTTGGACTGCAGCAGGTATAACCCTTACCTTGCTGAGCAACACCTGTAAATTACATGAGCTGAAATGCAATAACTCCTATGCAGTCCAGCTTTACAGAACTGACATACTCACTACTGCATGGACACAGATACATGGCAATACAGTGACTAACTAAACAGAACCATTTCTACTACAGCAGTAATAGAACACATTAATAGTAATGAGCAGGCTTCCTGAGCATTCTCCCAGTATCATTAGGTAGATATGGGAACTCATAGCCCATCTTTTCACAATCCCCCCCCAATACACAGACCCTTCCAATTGCATAACAGACATAACATCATATTGTCCATAGGGAGCCACGGGACTTCCAGGTGAAGAGGGCCTGGGGGTCAAGGGTCGCACCTTGGGACTGGTGTTGGATGGGGAATGCGGGGCAGAAGGGGCAGATGACTCAGGGACTGGGGCCTCCGGTGACAAGGGGCCAGCACCAAAGTCTCTAGGGGGCACGTTCAGGGAACTCTCCCCGGGAGGAGCAATGGCACAGTCCTGGGTCAAGTTCAATTTGCCCCTCCCTATGCTCTTACAGCAGCGGGCTTCTTCCGCTCCCTGCATGTCAGGAGGAAAGGATCAACCGGAAGGGTAATACTCACCGGAGCGGCCTGGATCTCTCTGGAGCTCACCCGGCCGGGCGACTCAGCGGCCATGTTAGCTCCCAGTGGTGGAGTAGCAATGGTAGTCGATGCAGTCATCAGGGGTGGTGCCGGCCGGCACATTTCCTGCTGACGCCGGAGATACAGCTCCGCAGCTTTCTGGGCTTGATCCCAGCGGGGATCTGTAGACAGGATACGCAGCTCACCCCATGAGTAGCAGGGCAGTTCCCAGCTGCATTGAGTACGTGGTAGGCATCGGCCGATACCTCTGTGGTATAGCACCCACGCTGGCAGCGTGGATCAGATGGAAGGCACCAGCAACAGTTACTGGAACTGACAGCTCCATAGCATACTCGGGTACGGTGGAGGTAATGGTAGAGACCTCAATGATGTCATCAGCCTCTGTGCTGCTGACAGGCTTCTCAGCACACAGGCCCAGTCTCTCATAGTGGAGCAAGCAAGGCAGCCTGGCAGACACAACCACCAGTGTTTGAAGTGGAAGTGCATCTGGCCCCTCACTTCCTGTTGCTCCGTGGAACACACTTAGCTCCTCCCCCTGGTAGATAGGATAGTCCAATCCAGAACAAGCAAATGGGGGAGGTGTTTGAACAGTTCCCGCACTTTCTTGCAAGCTGAAGAGCAGCACAAGCTTGCAAAATGCAGAAATCCTTGCAGAACAGCACATGGCTTCCCTGGTAAGGCGGGAAACGCCATTTTGAGCACAAAGAGTCCATGCGGCCCCCAGAAGAGCTGGAGCCGCCATTTTGAGAGCACAAAATACATGACATCCCTGTAGGAGCAGGAAACGCCAGATTGAACATAGTCCAGCACAGTGGGGTCTCCGTTTGCATTCAGGAGCCACAAATACATTTCTGTCCCTGTAATCTTTGAGTATCACGCACCCTGGGGTAGCATCAGGGAACGCCTCGCACAGGGACGGCAGTAACTCTTACTGCTGGGTGCACAGGGACCTACAGACATTCTCCATGTAGTCCCTGCCCCCTTACCTCTCTCTTCGTCGTGGGATGCAGAAGGGTGGCCACACTTCCCTGGGGACGCCTCAGGTCAGTCGCCCCAACTGCAGTGCCATTAAGGGACCGCCAGCTCCCCGGTGAAGCCTCAGGGACCTGCCTCCCTTTTCTTCTTAGATGGGGTGCACAGGGGTCATAGGCGTAATCCCCAGAGTTCCCTGTCCCCCTCACTCTCCGCTGTGGGTACAGGAGGGTGGCCACACTTCCCTGGGGACGCCTCAGGTCAGTCGCCCCTGCTGCAGTGCCATTAATAGGCATCCAGCTCCCTGGTGAAGCCTCAGGAACCGGCCCCTATTTTCTTGTTGGTAATGTAGATGGGTGCACAAAGGTCCCTATGCAATCATAGAGCAGCCTCTGTCCCCTTGAAGTGCATGTAAAGACGTACGCTCCCTGGTGCATAGCCACCAGGAATAGTCCCACAGCAAGGTCTTCTTCATTAGGATAACCCCCTCCCTGGGGGAGCATCAAGGAGGGGTTCCCTCATGGCAAAGTCTATGGCTGCTGTTCTGTGCTGCATACAAAGTCTTTGAAACTGCTGCATGGTCTCCTCTGTCGTTGAAAACCTGTCCCGTTGAAAAACCTGTCCTGTCCTGGGAAGAAGTCCTCATATAGCTCAGCAGTGCCTCCAAATGTAACCCTTCTATGGTACCCCACCCGACATGAGATTGGGGGGTACACTCCTTCTGGTCACTCTGAGTGGTCTGGGTGCTGTGACCTGCTGGCAAACAGGAGGGCTGAGGGCTCCGCGGTGTTGTGGGGAGAACCAGGACAGGGACAGGAGGTGGTGTGGGACAGGTTACCTTGCTCTCTCTGGGTGGTGCAGTGCCTCCAGCCAGTAGGGATCCCCTGGGGTCTCCAGAGGAGAGACCCCCACTGACACTCCATTCTCCATACACAGGAACAGGGACACACACAGCAGCTTCTGTTCTGTGGATCTTTATTCAGAGCAGCATACACAGCATACAGCAGAACATCATAGGCCTGATCTTGCTCTCTGCATTTCTGCTCATGGCAGCTTAACTTCCCCCCCTCCTTTCCCAGGTGGGGCAAGAGGGGGAGAACGATTCTCTGTCCCCTCTCTTCAATCTCTTCTCTCCTACTCCTACTAACTAACTGACATACTATATTTTTGGAGACATGTCTCAATTTTAATATCCTCAGGGAGTGTCTCTAACTTTGAATCATTACAACTCAAAGCTGGATACCGATTGGCTCACACACACATCAAGGGGTGTTCCAACCCATATCCACCCTTTGGATTAACATGCTCAAAGGTTGCTTGGGCCCGCCTCTGAATATTGCTACAATACTTCAGAGCTGAAACTCACAAACAGGCCAACTGAAGGAATTAACCTTTCCACTGCCTGTTCTAACAAGACTGACAGAGGAAAGGCCCAGAATTAGCAATAGCTGCCGAAGGCCAGGCTATATAAGATTTTCCGAGGGAGGGACTCCTGAAGGAGCACTAGTGCCTTTTATGATGTTGATGTTCACCTGTCTAGGAGGGCATTAAAATGTCCTTGTCACTTCGTACCTTTTCCAGATCATCAAAGAAAGCAATGAAGAATCTTTTGCTTACCATTATAGAAAGGCTGACTTACCTCAGCCAACTATAACTGCCATGCGCGCGCACGGCACAGCAAGCGCACGCCCTCAGACCGCAACCCCCCTCATCCTCTCACCCCCCTTTACGCCACCACTACCCTACTCCTCCTCATCATCTCCTCACCCCCTCATCATTACCATCTCATTTAACCCCCCCTCATCACCATCTCATTTAACTCCCCCTCATCATCTTCCCCAGCACCCTTGATCTCCCCCATCATCACGCACCCCCCCTCCCCCCCTGTGGTGGGATTCAAAATTTTTAGTAAAAGATTATCTCCCACCAGAGGGGGGGGGGGGAGGGAGAAGGGAGACAGGGGAGATGTTTTATGTTTATGTATTATATTTATGTTTTTTTAAAAAATGTTTTTATTCAGTTGAACAGGACTGCATGTGGGGGGGGGGAGGGGGTTTAAGACCAGAGCCCCCCCCCCACATCACTCCCAGCCACCACCCCACATCTCCCCAAACCCCCTCACATCACTCCCAGCCAACCCCCCTATCTCTCCCAGCCCCCTCACATCTCACCCAGCCCCCTCACATCTCACCCAGCCCCCAGCCCTCCTCACATCTCACCCAGCCCCCCTCACATCTCACCCAGCCCCCTCACATCTCATCCAGCCCCCCTCCCATCTCTCACAGCCCCCTCCCATCTCACCCAGCCCCCTCACATCTCACACAGCCCCCCTCCCATCTCTCACAGCCCCCTCCCATCTCACCCAGCCCCCTCACATTTCACCCAGCCCCCTCACATTTCACCCAGCCCCCTCACATTTCACCCAGCCCCCTCACATCTCACCGAGCCCCTCACATCTCTCCCATCTCCCCTCAAATCTCTCCCTGACCCCTCATATCTCTCCCAGTCCTCCCATCCATGCCTACCTTGTCCGGTAGTAGAATCTCTTGAGTCAGAGCAGGAGCAGCACCGGGAGAGGAGCGGTGAGGTAGCAGCAGACAGGAAGTTCCGGGTCAGGCTGCTAGATGGCGTACCTCCCCTGCAGTCCTGCTCTGACTCACACAAGTAATTATGTTACCGGCTCATACTTTCAGCCCGGTGCCACATACCATCTCCGCACAGCTTACCATCTTCCACCGCTGCATATCATCTCCCCCTGCTGCCTGTTAGGAAAGTTAGAAATCCCGCCCCCTCCCCTCAGGGAGTCCCGGCAGCTCTATTCGCCACAGTTTCACTGCCAATTCGCCACAAGTGGCGAATGGCGACAGAGTTGCCCACTCTGGCTGTATAGGGTAAAGTGTAGTTATGACCAACAGCACTAAACACTGTACTACTTGGTTATCCAATGTGTATGTATAGAGATATCTGGCTTAGCGTTTAACCTCAGTAAATGTATGCTTATTAGCAGTGGTTGACAAATCACCAAAAAATCTACTCGCCACACAAAAAAATCTACTCGCCACCTAGTACCAAACGTGTGCTGCTTGGGCCAATATTTACTCGCCCGGGGGTTAAATCCCCTCGCCCGGGGCGAGCAAATGTATAGGTTTGTCGAACACTGCTTATTAGAACCACGTGCATAGGCTAGCTTTCAGCTAGGCCGAGTATTGCTGCAGTTCTGAGTCGCGGTTGGCTACCAGCAAACCTGTGAAGGAGCGCATATTTCCATTCAACTTTATAGTACATAAACATTACATTAAAATCAACTTTAAATTAACAGTTACACTATTAAGTGCTAAGAGAACAAACCATTAAACTGTGTTACAGGCCTAATGTCCGTTGTGCAACTAGCATATCATCTGTGGTTTGACCTCAATAAGTGAATGCTTATTAGTAAACTATTGAGTGCTCAGAGAGCCAACCGTTAAACGGCGTGTTCCTGGTCTATTATCGACGGCACGAATAGCCAACCTTAGACATCGGCTGGTGTAAATGGGTAAGTCCCATTTGACGCCAGGTGACCAAGAGTGATTCAGACCCAGTAAGTTACGTAAGAGTGGTGGTAAATGCCCAGACTGGCCTTGAAGGGAACATCCTTGGGTTCTCAACCATCTTGGGTGGTGATGATTTAGGGTAGGACTGTCAATGTGTGTTCAGGTCTTTTTCAGCTGTGAGGAGCTTTCCTTCTCCGAACTAGGGGATAGCCTGTCCTGGTCTATGACCTAGTGACTCTTGATAAAGCGCCTAGAGCTTGAAATACGTAAGAGGACTAGAGCTCTGGAATAGGGAAACATGCTTTAAACTGGTTTCAGTCCTACCTATCAGGAAGATCCCAACATGTGTCCATCTCAGGCTCTAACTCCAACCCCTGGATATCACCTGTGGTGTCCCGCAAGGCTCTGTTCTGGGGCCCCTACTCTTCTCAGTGTTCATTAATGATCTTCCCACAGCTTGCAAGGAAGCCTCAATACACATGTATGCAGATGACACACTCCTATATGCACACAGTCATAGCCTCTCTGACCTTCAACACATACTTCAGTCTGACTTTTTGAGACTCGAAAACTGGATTTCCCAAAACAAACTGTTTTTAAACACTGACAAGACTGTAACAATGGTATTTGGGACCAAGACTAAATTTGTAAAGCTTCCAGTGACTGAGCTCCTGATTAGAACCAACGCTAACACCACCCTAACACCTGTCACTAGTTTTAAATACCTGAGCTTATGGTTTGACTCCCACTTAACATTCGGGATGCACATTGATACCCTGACAACCAAAACCTATGCCAAACTAGGGGTACTTTACAGGAACAAATCCTCCCTAAGTCTCCTGGTCAGAAAGTGTATCGCACAGCAGATACTAATGCCAATTATTGACTATGGAGACATCGTATATGGCTCGGCTCCTCAAACCCACCTTAGCAAACTTGACACCCTCTACAATTCAATTTGTCGTTTTGTTCTCCAATGCAACTACAACACACATCACTGCGAAATGCTCAAAGAGCTAGATTGGTCTAGGCGCAAAGTTCACCTTTCCTGTCTTGCCTTTAAATTCTTCATGGGCAAGCTACCCAGCTACCTGAACAAGCTCCTCACCCCTACCACTTGCAGCCCTTATCACCTGAGATCACACTCCAAAAGACTATTCATGGTCCCAAGGCTCAACAAAGTATCCGGACGTTCCTCCTTCTCCTTCAGTGCACCCCAAAACTGGAACAACCTACCAGAGACTCTCACATCCACCACCAGTTTAAGTTCTTTCAAATCTAAGGCTGTCTCACATTTTAACCTGGTCTGTAACTGTTTCATACGCTCATAATATATATTTTCTTTAACTGTGCACGCAATGTCTTGTATATAATGTATACCCTGTTCATTTATGTAACTGTACTTGTAACCATGTACTATTTGTTTTACTCTGTGCCCAGGACATACTTGAAAACGAGAGGTAACTCTCAATGTATTACTTCCTGGTAAAATATTTTATAAATAAATAAATATTATTTTTGTGACAGCAATGTTGCCAAGTGGTTCCGTGAATAAAACCTTTTTTTATTAACAATTTCAGTTTTGTTCCCTGTTTCTTCTGAAACAGTGCTCTCCTTTTTCCTGCATGTGAGGAGATCTACCACCTACCTTCCCTTTGGAGACAGCACGCAAATGGAGTCCGGATCCAGCAGTGGCGGCGTTGCAGTGCGTACAAGCGACGGTTGCCACAAGTGTTTTCTACAGTATGTGCTGATGCTTCAGCTTAATGAGTCAAGAAGTTAAGTGTATCTGAGTTGGGGATATTACAAGTCTGTGGAAGGAGAGGATTGGCCTGACTATATGGGGTCTCACTGTGACCTGACAGGAGCGTCCCCCTCCCGCATCTCTTTCCCCCCCCCTCTTCCTCAGAACCTTATTCCCTCATTGCATTGGTATACAGAAGTGTTTATATATACCAGGGGGACATATTTAATGACAGATGCATTGAAAGACTTTATCTCTTAATTCACACTGCTACCCGCCAGGACTCCATTCATTTTCTCATTGAGATACATGGGTTATTTATATACCTTATCAGGATCTGCTTCACCTATTGAACACTAGCACAGCAATCGTGGAAGAACTCGGCAGTCACTGCTCCTCTGAAAGCACTCCAACCAAGCGCATAAAAATAAAAAGCTTTATTGAATCAAAAGACAAGACATCCACAGAGACTGTGAACACTCTGACGAGTTTCGTCCCATTGAGATACAGTACATGGGTATATACCTTATCAGGATCTGCTTCACCTATTGAACACTAGCACAGGACTTTTGAGTTTTGTAACTTCTCCATACCTTGAAAGCTTACTTGAAAATGTTTTTATTGGAACCTAATGGTTCACAATCAGGCTTAAATATAAATGCTGGAAATCTTCCTGATCGGAAGATCTTTAAGGATAATGACTGATATATTTTCACAATTTATGGTTATTATAGTGACCTAGTAAGTCTTATCTGTTTGAAGTAAGGTAGATCCAATTATCTGAAAAACTAAAGCAAAAAAACACTGGATTTATCAAATAGCTATTGCATACCCTTAAAATGTCATTGCTTTTAAAAAGTAATGTTACAATGTCAATGCTTCAGAAGTACGTTATTATAGAGACAATGTACCTAGTATTAAATTATATTGGAATAAAGATTTTTTTTTTTCTGTTTGTGTGTGAAGGGAAAAATAATGAATTACAAGAATAATTTATAACCTATGTAACCAGATGCTGGATGTGGTCAGGAGCATAGGAGGACAATCCCCAAGCATGAGGATTGTTGGTATGCAGCCACGAAAAGGCTGGCAATACCAGGGTATGTTAACTGGACAGGGCTATGAAAGGAAGGAGCAATCATAGGTGCCCGGGACTATTATTAAAATATTTTTTTGCAACAAGTTAAATGGCACAACATCTCCTGACAGAGGAACTCATGGTTTCCCACCATAAAGGGGCATTAACTTAGATGGAATAGATGAAGAGTTATGCCTGGGAAGGGAGGTCAGGTGGATGTCCACAACAGTGATCGGGAGCAAAAGGGGCCGCTTCCTTTCGCCTCACCTCCATGCCCACTGTTCTGTGAAACAAGTTCTCCCTTGGTGTGGGAGACTTAGCCAGGGTGCTTTAGGCTCCTCTTCTTCTCCTCTTCTCGTGAGTCCTAGCTACATCCAGGGGGACCACACTCTTCGAACAAAGCCCAGGTCACAATTGTAACTAAGCTCCTATAGGGTCGTCACGCATTCGCAGGTGGCGTAACGTACAAGTCACTGTGACACTGTCTCAGTCTCCATCAGACTACTACGGATGTATATTATGTTTTTCATGTAGTTGTTCAGTAGTATGGATCTATAGAAGTGTGTAGTGTTGTTGGTATAAATTTGAGAGAAAAAATTAAAGTTCAAACAAACCAAGTGTTGGACCTCTCTACACCGAATATAATCCTACACCCTATGTGCAATCATGGCTTGGTAAAGGACGTCGTTGGCACATTCAAATGGGGGCATGGCTTGAAGGGAAAAGAAACGGGTCTAGTATGAAGAATTGTAGAAGTGTTTATGAATTATATATGTTTAGCCTCTCCCTTTGTTCCAGAGAGTACTCCGACAAATCAGTCCCCACGTCCAATGTTTTAAATGCCTGGGCGAGTAGCTGTAAGCTTACAAATCTACTTTCACCACTGAATAGTATATACAAAATGTTAAACTAAAAGACCATTTTATTTAATGGATATCTATACATATATATTTAGGCACTGTACCATGTATGAGTTTCACTGGATGTGCACTGAGCTCTGTCTGTGTTTTATGTTCTGTCTCTGGTTTTAAATATATATTGCCATGCTCAGTAGCACTCCTCTGTGACACTTATATGCTTATATATATGTTGTGGTTATTTTGGGGGTTCAATATGAGCTTGTAGGTGTCCTGTATGTTTCACAATTCTTGTTCAGTTAGTCTTAGCTGATTGGAGGGTGGCAAGCTCCTACCTAATTTAATCTCACCCCTCCCAGATTTAAATGGTAAAAGCTCACTCCATAGCATCTCCCACTCTCAGGGGAACTTGCTTGCTTGCAATTTGATTGTGACAAATCTAATACAGAGTGCTTTTCCTGGTAATGTACAGGTTAATACAAGCTTCAGTCAGACTTAGAACTTTGCAACTAATTTTGACAGATTTATTATAAATCATTCTTCCTGGTAATGCACAGGTTATTAAGAATTTATATTAGTGTTAGGGACCCTTGAGATGTGGTCTGCCGTGTAGTGGCTCAGGGGCTTACAACAATTTGTCCAAATGTTAAACTAAAAGACCATTTTATTTAATAGATATCTATACATATATATTTAGGCACTGTACCGTGTATGAGTTTCACTGGATGTGCACTGAGCTCTCTGTGTTTTATGTTCTGTCTCTGGTTTTAAATACAAAATATTATGAAGCAAAAAACACTTGCCTTTTCACCTTACCACATAGGCAGCAGCTACTTTAAAGCAAATCAAAGCACAGAATGTATGCTACTAAATTGGCTTGTGTGCTTTGTACCAAGTACACAATACAAAATATTGTAATGATTTTGACACCTCACCTATACTTGTGTTGCCACTCCCATTCTTTTTACATTATAAGTATCATGGAGCAAGGATCTCATTACCTTTAGTTTCTTTATGTTTTAAATTGTCTGTATTTCATGCTTTGTTTTTGTCCTTGCACCTACATTGTACTGCACTGTGGAATATATTGACACCATATAAATAAAATATATTAATAATATGTTGACAAAGAATGAGTTTAATTATTTATGATGCGCCTGGCAGGAATGTGCGACTTTAATGTATTGCATTACGCACAGAGTTAAAAGTTGCATTAGAAAGTTACGTACAGTGAAATTGCTGCCTTCAGGTATACCGTCACCTCACCTTGCTATAAATCACCTGTTGTTCTTCACAGTAAACAATGAAGCTGTGAATTCTCTTCAGCTACCTGGCAGAAAGAGGTTACAGATAAGCAGATTAACGACGTGTAGGATATCTGTTGCCCTTTCATTTCCTTCAAGCCAGTTAGACTAGTTGTGGAGAGCTGTCTGATTGGCGGAGCACTGAGCTCTTTTTCATAAATTATAGCTCAGCTTGTAGGAGCATGAATGCTATCGTTGCAGTAACCAGTGCTGGGGCCTGCTATTGCCTCCCTGCATGAAGTTGTTCAATAATATCTCCTTGGATTTCGCTGCCTGCTCTGCTGGTACTTGCATCTTAAAAGCTGCGTGAGTAATTCTAACATTTTTTAACTGCTTGTTTGACTACAGATGATTGCATGAGGTGAACATATGCACATTTGTAATGAGGGAGTACGGTGCATCTATATTACTTCAGAATGATAGTGAGTACTTTCAGACACCGATCTATGAGGTTGTAACAGTATGCAATGTAACATTTAATTATTAACAACTGGCAGCTTCTTATTATGTTCAGTTATATAAAACGTGGGAACAGTTTATGGAGATGCTTTGGATATGCACTTTTCTGTGTTACTTAAGTTTTTTTTTTATGGTAATCAAATAGGCTTAAGATAATTTGCTTTACACTTATGTTTACAAAACGCACAGTTTATGGTTGAATAGTTTATTTTATTATTACTGAACTAAAAATAAAACATACTGTATTGCTTTATCATTGTTACGCACCAGTTTGACGTACAATGCATTTAATGAGTGTTTACAATTAAGACGTTTCGATCACCAGGCACACAACTGAGGAAAACATTGAAAACTGTTTGGTATGTAAAATCCTACAAAATACAGCAATGCCTTAAAAAGCCCTACACTAAATATATGGATATATAAATGGTGTAGTCACTGGGTGCACTGGTACAGGGGTGGTGGGGGGGTTAATATTTATGGATTTCTTTACGGATTTAGCAGGGGGTGTAAATATTTATGGATTTAGCAGGGGGTGTTAATATTTATGGATTTAGCAGGGGGGGGGGGGTTAGAATGAAGTTTAACGTTATGAAGAGCGCTCTGAAAATGTTTGTTGAGGTGTCTGTAATAGTATGGTTGTTCTCAACACTATGTCGTTCAAAAAGGTGGCCCGTGATACGGAAACGTGTTAGAGAACGTGGGGTCATTTATCAAAGTCTCCCGGCTGCAAACTATTAAAGGACAAACATTCCCTTTTATAATCCATGGGATTGTTCCCACTGAACATCCTAGTGTAGTTCTTTGGGATCAGTTTCGGCGCTGGTAGACTTTGATAAATGACATTGCCAAACATCTGTGTATGAAAACTGTTTTTGCCATTAGACTGACTGACAAGTAAACAGAGTGTCTTTAAGGATGAACACAAACACATCAATTCCCGGTGTCGACTCCTTGTGACCTTGGGCAAGTCACTTTATCTCCCTGTGCCTCAGGCACCAAAACCATAGATTGTAAGCTCCACAGGGCCTGCAAAATGTCTCTGTAAAGTGCTATGTAAAACTAGCAGTGCTATACAAGAACATGCTATTATTATTATTATTATTTCTGTACGGTTTTACTACTGAGAAACTGCAGAATGGAATACAGGGTGAGATTAGAAGAAGGCACGTGCATTGTTTGTGCTTTGGGACTTATTTTGTTCCCCATTTCAGTGTAAAAGCTACTGTAGTTCTGAGGTACTGTAATATAAACTAAGAAACGTGAAAAAAAATGTCAATCTTGCATTAAAAGTCAATGCAAACAGAAGATGAAATTGCTGCTTGCAAGCGCCTTTTTAGGAGCTGATACACAAACCATCAGGAACTGATCATTAGTTTAGTTGATATTGTGTTTAAAGTGCTTATCACATGTGTAACAAGACAATTCAAGTGTTTTTATTATTGCAAAGACTTAAATGAATGCTGTACATGCTCTGTGCTAGTTACAGGAAGCGCAGAACACTGGCTGTTGAGCCCTCACTTTTCTCCAGAGATTACTTACTTGGTGCTTCTGTCCCCGCTGAGATTTAAAACAGTGCAGCAGATTAACCCATTCACTGCAGGAAAAACAGTACAATGTAAAGCAACATATTCCGGGTCCCCAGCATGTGATTTATCATACAAGTGAGGGGTCTATGACATGCTCAAGCGAGGAATTGTATGAATAAGCTCAGCTGATGTGTATTGTAGTGATTTTCTATTTGTGTTTATGGTATCAGTGCTTGACTAAATAGAAGTACATATAGACCACATCTGTCTGGAGGCAGCAAAATGCTGTGTAAAAATAGCACCAGATGTATCAAAGGAAAAAAGTCCATCAAAATCAACCAAGATTCTTTTGCTTTTTATAAATATGGCGCTATCTTTTGCACCCATATTGCAGCTGGGATACTTTGGAGGTGCGGTGCATTTATTAAAGTCTCCCAGATACAAAATGGGGTGGGGGGGAGGTAAAGAAGCTGTACCAAAGATAGGAATGCTCTATTCTCTATGGGCTTTCTCGGCTTGAAAAGTCTGGTGTTTTTGCAGCAGTTTTGCAGCATGGAGATTCTGATACATAATCCAGTTGGATACATAGATGTCTGTTGATTAAAGTTCTCTGGCTGCAAAACGGCACCAGGTTTACCAAGGAGAGATTGTTGAAACCAGTGGACTTTCTTATTGGCTAAATCTGGTCTAGTCTATTTGTTGTAGTTTTGCTGCAGGGCAACTTTGATAAATTACCATCTACAACCTTCAAGGTTATTGTAATAATATGGCTTTTCAAATATTTTTCAAAAACGGTGTCTGTTGAAAAATGTATGTAAGAAATAAATTGCGCATATGGAAAATTCTTCAGGTAGCGATGTCTACACCCGACAAGCCAAAACTCATTTCTATGAAGTCTACAACTATTTCAGGTTTTCAGATTTATAGGTTGAACTTGATGGACGGAAGTCTTTTTTCAACCTCATCTACTATGTAACTATGTAACATTTCTATTAATGCCAAAGTTTTCTTCACATTTAATGGTCTTTCAGCAAACACACACGTGGAAGTCATTTTCCACTCCCAGCATTCTACGTTTAGTGCATCCAGGAGAATAGAGACTTGATAGGAAACACAGAACAAACACCAAATCATTTATTGTTATGCATTTGCATGTATATAAAAAGCTCAAAGATGAGCATTCTACCAACAGTGCGCTGATTAAACTGTAATATGGGTATGGTTTGATGTAGCATCGTGGTGTTCTACTGTAGGTCCGATCAAAGGCCACCACAGGACATGTTTTCACAATGTTGCACATATAAAAGCCAGTTCACCCATCTCTAATTATCACTAAGCTAACTTGTTTAGGTGTTGCTTGTCCTTGATGACTGAATTTGGACCACTCTGGAAAAGCAAACAAAGACAAAAATAAACATGCATGTTGTAACATTGGAGTGGCTATAGGTTTATTATTTTCTCTGTACTCCATATATGAGCCCAACACCATTTGTCAGTAACCTTTTTCTATGGAATGAATGATGATATAGGTCATCTTAAGCCCTTGTCGATCCACTGCTGGATGAAGGCCACCCCATGATCTTGCAGGCACTGTGGTTGCAAGCCTCTGAAGTGCTTATTTAAAATAAAAACTAAAAAAAAAAAGTTTTTCTCCAGTCCTGTTTTTTTTAGAGGGGCTACCTGATTATCTGCAGTTCAAATATTTAGCTGCAAATGCAGGGCTGGCTGAGCAAGTTAGTACTGTATTCATTTGGATCAGCTTAAAAAACAGGCTAAATTATACTTGCACAGCTGTACCTATTGTACCTATTTGTACTTTTGATTGTGTGTTGTCCATTGCCTTAGTGTTTTGGCAAAAGTCCTGAGTATAGGATGTACCAATATTCCTGTTCAAAAGCTTATTGCCAGCAAGTGCAGCTTGTTTATTATCCGTTTGCAAAGTGAATTTAACTGTGTTACAACCTTTTCTCAGTGTTTACTAAAAATAAACATTTTCTCAGCTAGTGTTGTGTAGACAACAACCATTGTACCGGAACAAAAATGTTCCTTCTCACCTTGAAACTATGATGATCTTACTCACAACGTGAGGAATACATTATTATGTTTTTTTTTTTTTTTTTTTTACTATTACAAACTATGTAGGTAGGGAATATGTTTTACATCTGATCTTATTCACCCTGTATCGTGCATATGATATGGGTGGTGGGGAATGCTGTCGGCAGTATATTACAGAGGAATGTGTCACAGGTCATTTACTAACCATAGCAGCCCACCCATCCCTCCAACAACAGTTACACCAACTACAAATGTAGCGGTTTATTTACGTTTCCTATTGTGTTTTTCATCGTTTTTATTTTTGGCCTTTTTATTTTGATTTTTTTCCCCTTGTTAAAAATGACTACCAGAGGGTAAATATTAGCATTATTCCCATAATAACAACACTTCCATGTGGCCAAGGGCGAAACTGTCAAAATCTGTTTCCCGGAATTTCCCAAGCTTTCCATTCAAAATCCATTCCGCGGTGTAAAATCCGCTATTGGATACAATCCACACAGATTTTAAAAATCCAATCCGGGGATTCTGCTGTCCATTGGAGGATTTAAAAAAAAAATCTGTGCGCATTATATCCAATTAATGTATTGGATTAATTAGCTCGGATTGAAAAGAACAATCCATCGACGGATTGTGGAATCCGCAATGTGGCTTCCCAGTGATAAAAAACAATAAATCCCATGGAGAAAACCCATTACATAACCCAACATCACCCTGAATAACAAAACACATATGTTTTATTTAATTAGGGAAGATTCCAAAAAGTAAGACTCTTCCTGCTCTGTATCCTCAATTCCCGAACTCTCCTTCCTCCTACCCTCATTACCGCTTATTAATCCATTGCTAGCTAAAGGACCAATATCTGTCATGATGCCACTATAAATACTTTAAATACAAAACGTTGTTTCTAGCCATGTGACTTTGGTCCGTGTACATTGTACTTTGGCTCTTTTAGTTGATGGGTGAGAATATTCTTTGCAGTATTATTTTATAGTAAGTAAATATATAATGTTTAAGTACCATAGATAATACTAATCACAGCAAATCAGAGAAAAAGGAACACTGTAGCGTATTCAAACCCACGTTATCTTTGGTAAACACTGGTAATGCTGTTAGCAGATTTAGGACAAAAAAGTCATTTGATTCTTGTTAGTACGGGATTTGAGCAAAGCACTTTGGAAGCTTTATTTCTGCAGGCCAAACAAGTAAATTGGATTTTGTAAAGGGCTCTGTTCACTGTGCATGCGAGCTGTGTAATTTGAACATTTTATTTGTGGATTAATGTTTTTATTAAATATATTCAAGTAACACAGGGCTTTGTTGAGTCGAACCTTCTCTGCCACTGAAAACTAAAGTACTGTATGTATTAATTTATTTTACTCTTTTTTTTCTGTGTACCTATCTATGTATCTATCTATGTATCTATCTATGTATCTATCTATGTATCTATCTATGTATCTATCTATGTATCTATCTATGTATCTATCTATCTCATACTTTATGTTATGGTGGGTGAAAAAGGTGACAAAAAACCTCCATGTACCACCATGTAAAAATATCAGCTCAACCCCCTTATAACGCTGTTCTTGGGGTCCAAAGAATCACATTGCGTTATAAGCGGATCGCGTTAGAAATAATGTACAATTGTATGCATTGTACAATAAAGTATTTAAGATACCAAAAGTCGTGTTGTAAAGTATTCATAAATACGAAAATTGGGAGCCACGCTTACATCGCGTTATAAGCAGATTCGCGTTGTAACGGATCGCGTTATAACGGGGTTGCGCTGTATATATACATACACATACATACATACATACATATATATATAAATATATATATATATATATATATATACACATATACATACACACACACGCATAACCTTTCTTGCTTTATCCATTGTAACACCACGGAAGAAGAGATCAGTGTACTGTATCTCGATAGCTCAATAAATAAAAGCATTTTGTTAGCCAGAGAACGGTATCATCTATTCGTATAAATAGATAGATAGATAGATAGATCACTGTACACACAGCTTTTAAGCACAGCATGGGATTAGATGGAAAGCCAGTGAAACCACTCACCGACAGCTGTTTCGACCTTTTTGGTCTCATCGGTGTGAGGCTGGTTGTACTGGCTCTGCAATATTCAAGGCTGGGCATGAGCTTATTGGGGTTCTATGTAAAAATGGATTTCAGGCAAAAGGTGACACATTGTGTGCTCATTTTCCATGTCATTTCCCAGAATCCCTTGCTGCAGTGGAAGCACTGTATGCTAGGTGATAATGGTGAAAAGTAGGGTTGCAGACCTGTCTAAGACATGTGAATGTGCAGAATATATATAATATAAAAAAATCACAGCGTCTTCAATGAGATGAAGAAAAAGAGCCAAATAGTGGTAAATAGCCACTGATGTAAATTCTAATGATAAAGTAAGCAGAGCTGCGGGCAAGGACTAGGCAAAGGAGAAAAAACACCAGGAAAACACAGAGGGAAACAATATGCCAGAAAAAGTAGAAAAAAATGGGTACAAATAAATAAGAGTCCAAAAATAGAATAAAACCGCGGGAACTCTGTGCTGCTCTCCACAACCAACTCCTCAATTCCTAGAAAACAAAAGAGGAGAGTGTATATATATATATATATATATGTATATATGTAGCCAGGTCTCCCTCTTACCTTCAGGCTGCAGACCACATGTTGCCAGGCAACCAATAGAGCTGCTAGAATCTCCTGAGGGGAGATTGGAACGTTAGTTGAGCTGACAGTTAGGACTGTGAGGGCAGTTAGTAGTTGGAAGCTGGACACTGAATTATAGGGTGTGAGTGTGCAGGTGCCTGTGGCATCTGCACTAGGCCAGAGACAACTGATAGGCCCCGGCTAGGTCCAACTCCCCTCAGTTTGTGGCAGTTACAGGGACAGGCCCATAGTTAGGGATACGGCCCCTGTAGCGGCATCCCGGTCCTTGGTGGTCTGGTACTAGACCACCCCATGAAGAAGCACTGGAGTCGCGGATCATCATTGAGTCCATGTACCCCATCGGAGGACGCAGCGAGCCCGGGTGTGGATGCACCCGGCAGGTACCCCATGCACAAGTGCACCAACATACACTAAAGTGGCAGCGCTGATTACATATAAGGATGAGGGGTTATATCCTTGTGGACACTAGAGTAGTTGGGTGCCTGAGGGCCCCGTCAGGTACTGTGGGGACTGTGAACAAGTGTGTGAGACACTGGGCGGGTGGTTATGGCTGTGTGAGGCCTGGCGGGTAGGCTGTAACCAGTAGTTATACTATCGTTCTGTAGTAAAGTTGTTACTTTATGTTTCACCCATTGTGTGTGGTTATTGTATAAGCTATGTACAGTATATAGGTCCTGGAACGGGTAAATCCGCACAGTAGAATCCGTTACAGGTGGAGGCCCTGAAGAATACCGTACCAGTATACACCCCAGGCTCCCTGCAGGGGAGGGTCAGAACTCCTGTGAGTCACAGGTATTGCGCCACACACACCGTAACCACAAATCCTCCAAGGGGGTGGGGGAAAGTGCAAGATATATATATATATATATATATTAACCAACTCATGGTAGCTTTTCTGGAGTATTAATACTAACATTATTATATTATTTGGTTATTTTTAATTGTAGTATTTGTTTGTGGGGTTTCTACTTATGATGCAGTCGGTAGAGGAAACATGTCTAGGAGGAATGGTTTTATAGCGACCTTGACAGGTGATAATGCCACTGTCACTAGTGATAATATTGATATTAAAATAATTTCTTTAAATTACAGAAACTCCTCAAGGAGGAGATGCGTCATTGGTGAGACGCTTACTCCTCACAGGATTATATAGACAAAAAGATCATACCAAGGGGTTGACGGATAATTAAAGTTCCTACCTTTGAGACGGATCCAGTTTTTACTCAAAAATGGAATGACACTTTGGGGTCTATGCACAAAGCAGCGAAAAAAAGCATTTGGCAGTTTTTGAACTAGCCATGTTTTTGGCGCGTTAAACTCGCTGTATGCCCTAAGGGCCGAATCCCTGGTGAATGAATGCGCCACCACCATTTGATAAAATGGCGAGTAACCGGTGGCGAGATGGCTGCCTGGCGAGAAGCTGCCGAGAAGCCGTCCCCTGCCGAGATATGTCTGCAGCAGAGAGAGATCCGCCGCTCTCTCTGCGCAAACATCGGCACATAAAAAATCATTTTATAAACCATTTTTACTCATAGTGTACATGTGCAGGGGGTCTCCGGAGCTGAACCGCATTGGTTTCAGGTCTGAGGAACCCCTGCTTTCCGAGATACAGGCCCCTTTATAAGGTGCCGGTATCCCTCTGCATTTAAATGTCCCGATCACGTGACCGCGGAATGTAAACAAAGCAGACTGATACCGGCACCCCCTAAAGGGGCCTGTATCTCGGGAAGCTGGGGTTCCCCGGACCTAAAACCAAAGCGGTTCAGCTCCGGAGACCCTCTGCACATCTACAGTATGAATAAAACACACATATCAATACACAATCATTCCTTACCTTTGCGGCTATCTGCTATGGTAACGAAGCAGCATGAATATATTTTTAATAATACTGTACAGTGAGCAGGGGGTCCCCTGAGCTGATCCGCATTGCTTTGTGGACCAGGGAACCCGTGCTTCCCGAGTTACAGGCCCCGGTATGTGTGATCGGGTGGGCAGTGTCGCCGCCATGTTTATAGCGTCCCATACGGTACGTGCCCGCTATAAAGATGGCGTCAACACTGTAACCGATGCCCCAAACCGGGGCCTGTAACTCGGGAAGCAGGGGGTCTCTGAGCCAGAAATCAATGCGGTTCAGCTCAGGGGACCCCCTGCCCCCGCACAATATTATTAAAATACATTAATGCTGCTTCATTACCATAGTGGATAGCCGCTAAGGCAATGAAGGGGTTAACGCATAATAGCATGTTTATTGGGGACAATTGCCCCCAATAAACATTGCAATACACAACATACAATACAGTAATGGGCAAAATTACTATTATCCACAAATGGATAATAGTGAATGTGTCTATTTAAAATACATAAAAAACAATAAATACATTAAATACATATAGCACTCACCGATGTCCGACTGCCACGATGAAGGCCATCATTTTCATCTTGCTAATGCCCCATCCGCTTCTGCAAAACAGAAACAAGAATAAAAACATCCAATGTAATGTCCCCTAACCCCTTAATCGCCATTGCGGTTATTAACCGCTACAGTCATTAAGGGGTTAACCAACCCTCACCAACCACTCGGGAGGCCTACATACCCTCCCCCAATAACCCCCCACCCCGTGATGCCTAACCACCCTCACCCATTACCCACAAGGGAGGCCTACCCACATACCCTTGGGGCCAATACCCCCTCCCCCCACCCCAACACATACAGTACAATAATGTGTCAAATAACTATTATCCAGATAGGGATAATAGATTATTTGGCCATTATTAAAAACATTAACTAGCATAATAAAAAAAAGAAACTTCTACTGACCTCATCAATAAGAAGGCCCCGTCGCCAGCATAATCCTTGTAGTCCATTGCCAAAATAATACATAGCCAATACATTGCCATTACATTCACATATCAATAAACCCCTTAATCACCTTATCGGATACTAACCGCAAAGGTAATTAAGGGGTTAAGCCACCCTGGCCCGATACCCACCCTTCACACATTCCATTGTACAGTGGCTTCATCATGCAAAAAAAAATTAAAAACAAAATACAATATATATATATATATATATATATATATATATATATATATATATATATATATATATATACACACACACATGATGAACCAATATACAAATAAATGTCTCAGGGTTAACAAAAACATGCTTAAATAAAAATACCACTTCTCTTTTGCATCCATAATGAAATACAATGCTATTTCCTAAACAAATCAAATGTAATCATCCAATCTAAAACATCAAATGCCAATTCAAAGCCTCAAATGCCACTCAAAACATTGCATTTACATTCTATACATGATGCATTAAATCTAAGCAACATGTAGACGCTGCAAATCAATGTTAACCATACAATATTCCAAAGAAAATAGCATTACATCAAAAAAAGTATACTATGCAATCCAATAAAGTCACCATCAATCAATTTGCATACATTAATTACATCCCAAAACAATTAAAATAGTATCCATACCAATTACACAATTAACTATAGCAACCGTTAAAGAGAACAAGTTACCATCATACAAAATAGAAGGACACCAAAAAGAAAAATATACAAAAGCAAGCCTCACCATGACCTAAAGTACAGCATAGAAGGCCAACAATTACATCTAGCTAATTATAAAATACATTTAACACACATGTATGTATAGCAGCATAGCCAAAATCATTTAAAATAGTGCAGAGCAAGCTTTTCAAACACAATCATTTCTTACCCTGTATTTATATATCTCACATGTAAAAAGCAAGGAATAAACAAGTTACATAAAATACATTTCTTTTCTTCACTTACCATTACTTTACCCACTCACCGACTCCCGTTGAACAGGTTACTCACGAACCAATCCACGAACAAGAACCCATAAAATAACAAACCAGAAAATAATAAACATTAAAATAATAAAACAAAACAATCCACGGGTCTTGTAGTTGTAATCCATCTTCATCTGTATTTTTCTTTCTTTCAACTGCGGCTCTCTTCCGGGGTCTTCTTACCATCTGCTGCCATGCCCGTGTCTTCTTCTTCTTTAGGAGGTCCTTCTTCCTCGGCGTCTGGCTTCAAAATGAGATGACATAGGCTTTTAAAGGCCTATGACATCACATTTTCGTCATGGTTTCCACGGCCCTGATTGGGCCATGAAAACCATGTGCTTTGGCCGATAAAAAAAAAATGATGACGTCACTTAAAGGCAATGAAAGCACAGCCAATCAGAATGGCTTTGCTTCAATTGCCTTTAAGATGACGTCAATTAAAGAAACATGGCCGACCTCACATGGTACGGTAGCCAATCAGAGCGTGGGAACTCCATCCCAACTCTGATTGTCTCTAGTACACCATGTGACAGAGGCTTGGGGGAGAACGGATATGACGTCATTGAAAGCCTGTCACATGGTACTAAAGCCAATCAGAGTAGGGATAGACTTCCCACGCTCTGATTGGCCACCGTACCATGTGAGGCCGGCCATGTTTCTTTTATTAGCGTGCCTGATTCGTGCCTGATTTCTTTTTTGGCGTGCCTGATTCGGATAAAAACGCCATTCTAGAGTGGCGAATAGCGGCGCAAAGCTACTCGCCACTACTAGAATACAGCGTGGCGGAAAATATGTCTATTTGAAGCGAAAAGTGCCTTCTCGCCTCGCCAATGGCGGAAAAAAAACCCGCCAAACACATTGGCGGCTTTTTTGATTCTCGCCACGTTTTTGCCCTTTACTGAATAGGGGTAGGCATTTTTGGCATGAAACGGGCGAGAAGTGCCTTTCCGCCGCTTACTGCATGAGGCCCTTTGGATCAGTGTTCATTCTCATCTGGGGCAGTTTCGTGAGGACAAATTAAAATTATTGGAGAAAGAGATAGCTGCAGTACAAATTACACTTAAACCTTATGCAGAGAAAAAGGAATTTATTGAATCTACAAACAAACGAGTTGAGACATTTGAGAAAGCGTAACATATATATGTGATTGAGTAATGCGGTCGTATAATTTATGTGAGGTGTAACGGTTTGGAAATACTATTTCAAGTATTATAATATGTAATATTAATGTGAAGAGGATTTTATGCAATGTTGCAGTGATACAACACAGAAAAGAGGGATAAGTGAGCATGAACCAGATGCAGCCATTATGTGTGTTAACTAGGCATCAGGGCTAGTTAGAGTTGGCTAGATATTGAGAGACTGATTCAAGGTGCTGGTATAAACTGTATCTCTGGACAAATCAGAAAAACATGTTGCCGATGTTTCAGAAGATGAAAATGAGAACACATGTGTGCTGTTCGGTGATTTGGTTCATGGCAAATTATTACGGGCTAAATGATTCCCATGGGGAAATGTTGATAGGTAGCTGCAATACTTTTTTAATTGTTTCTATTCTTAAGAGGTTGATTTGACACAGAGACATCGAAACATACGTCAAGATTAGGTGTCATTCATGACGTCATGCACTATGCTACAGATACTCCAACAGTGAGACCGGCAATCCGGTCATTTGTTCATAGCAAGGAGCGAGGCTACTGCTGGAGCTGTGTTTACCATGATCTCCAGCTGATACTGTATATCACATCCCAGTGTCGGACCAGGGTGCACATTTTTTTATCCCATTTTTTCCACTGTATTTTCCCACCCTTACCTACTGTACCCATATTGTAGGGTTAGATACTTTATAGACAGTTGGTAGTTATGGGTCCGCACACTGAGGTGCTCAAACATGTGCAATAAACTATGTAATTTGTCAGAGAATAGCTTTTAAAAGTGAGTCAAATTTAAAGATACTCTGTTCTAAACAACTATTGGATAGAGGGATATATCTTTTCACTATTAAGTGCCACTACTCTTTTCTCATGGACCGTTTAAATACTCTTTTTGTTCTTATTGTATTGTATGTCTTTATTTATATAGCGCCATTAATGTACATAGCGCTTCACAATAGTAATACACGTGACAATCATATAAATAACAAATACAGATAACGAGTCATGGGAATAAGTGCTTCAGACAGAAACGTAACATTTAGGAAGAGGAGTCCCCTCTCCGAGGAGCTTACAATCTAATTGGTATGTAGGAGGAACGTACAGAGACAATAGGAGGGCATTTTGGTAAGTGCTTCTGCAGGGGGCCAAGCTTTATGTATCATGTGTCTAGTAAGGGGGATATTACTCTGAGAAACCCCACTGACATTGCAAATGCATTCAATGATTACTTTGTGGGGTGTGCCACTAACTTATTAGCAAAACGCAGCCCAAACCACAAACCTGAATCTCATCCTGGGAGTACCCCTATAGTCCCACCCCCTCCCAACACTGCCCACAATTTCCAATTTGGCCCAGTATCTGAAGAGGAGATTATACAAGCGCTCCTCAAACTAAAACTAAGCAGCCAATGTGGACCTGACTTACTACAATCTAGGTTCCTACGACTTGGTGCCCCAGCCATTGCCAAACCAATTGCGTCCATAGTCAACTCTATCCTGCCTGCAGGCCATATCCCTAAGACCTGGAAAACTGCCAGAGTTGTCCGAATCTTCAAAAGTGGAGACAAAAACACTGTCTCAAACTACAGGCCAATCTCATTTCTCCCAATTCTATCCAAAGTCATGGAAAAATGTGTCCACTCCCAATTAAGTGATTTCTATACCAAGACAAATTTCCCTAGCCAATTCCAATCTGGCTTTCGTCTCAAACAATCCACCGTAACTACCCTGCTAAAAGTTTGCACTGAAATCCAGTGTGGAATGGAACGGGGACAACTCACTGGTGCAGTATTCCTAGATTTTGCAAAGGCTTTTGACACAGTTGATCATGCTATCCTGCTTAACAAACTCCAGAGCTCTGGAATCGGGAAGCATGATTTAAACTGGTTTCAGTCCTACCTATCAGGAAGATCCCAACATGTGTCCATCTCAGGCTCTAACTCCAACCCCCTGGATATCACCTGTGGTGTCCCGCAAGGCTCTGTTCTGGGCCCCTACTCTTCTCAGTGTTCATTAATGATCTTCCCACAGCTTGTAAGGAAGCCTCAATACACATGTATGCAGACGACACAATCCTATATGCACACAGCCATAGCCTCTCTGACCTTCAACACATACTTCAGTCTGACTTTTTGAGACTCGAAAACAGGATTTACCAAAACAAACTGTTTTTAAACACTGACAAGACTGTAACAATGGTATTTGGGACCAAGACTAAATTTTTAAAGCTTCCAGTGACTGAGCTCCTGATTAGAACCAACGCTAACACCACCCTAACCCCTGTCACTAGTTTTAAATACCTGGACTTATGGTTTGACTCCCACTTAACATTTGGGATGCACATTGATACCCTGACAACCAAGACCTATGCCAAACTAGGGGTACTTTACAGGAACAAATCCTCCTTAAGTCTCCTGGTCAGAAAGCGTATCGCACAGCAGATGCTAATGCCAATTATTGACTATGGAGACATAGTATATGGCTCGGCACCTCAAACCCACCTAAGCAAACTTGACACCCTCTACAATTCAATTTGCCGTTTTGTTCTCCAATGCAACTACAACACACATCACTGCGATATGCTCAAAGAACTAGATTGGTCATCACTAGAGTCTAGGCGCAAAGTTCACCTTTCCTGTCTTGCCTTTAAATTCTTCATGGGCAAGCTACCCAGCTATCTGAACAAGCTCTTCACCCCTACCACTTCCAGCACTTATCACCTGAGATCAGACTCCAAGAACTAGATTGGTCATCACTAGAGTCTAGGCGCAAAGTTCACCTTTCCGGTCTTGCCTTTAAATTCTTCATGGGCAAGCTACCCAGCTATCTGAATAAGCTCTTCACCCCTACCACTTGCAGCACTTATCACCTGAGATCAGACTCCAAAAGACTGTTCATGGTCCCAAGGCTCAACAAAGTATCCGGACGTTCCTCCTTCTCCTACCATGCACCCCAAAACTGGAACAACCTACCAGAGACCCTCACATCCACCACCAGTTTAAGTTCTTTCAAATCTAAGGCTGTCTCACATTTTAATCTGGTCTGTAACTGTTTCATACGCACATAATATATATTTTCTTTAACTGTGCACGCAATTTCTTGTATATAATGTATACCCTGTTCATTTATGTAAATGTATTTGTAACCATGTATTATTTGTTTTACTCTGTGCCCAGGACATACTTGAAAACGAGTGGTAACTCTCAATGTATTACTTCCTGGTAAAATATTTTATAAATAAATAAATAAATAAGTAATATCTACGGTGCTACTCTTATGATATATGGATGGTTGATGCTGTCCAAATCACACACTGGATGGATTAAGTACATGCTATGGTCTTTTCTGATGATACAGAGGTATTGTAAACAACTTTGCTAAAATATCTTTGCTATATATCAATATTAGCATTGACATTGCTATATATACATGCTGGAGATTTGCATACAATTATACAGGTGTATGCTGTTATAGTTGAGAGTGGTAACCACTGTGATTACACACACAGTGTGCTTAAACATTAGTTCTTTTAACATTTGACACACAAAGCTGACTACCACATTGTTTTAATGATATATGTCTAGCCCATCTCCCCCCTCCCAATCTCAGATAGGGTCCCCTAATGTGTTCTGGGGTCTGGCTAGGTGTCTCTGTGTGGTGCATACCTGCTGGCAACAGGAGGGCCTGAGTCTCCCGCGATGACATGGGGAATAACAGGAACAGGTTACTGGGGCGGATGCCTTTGTTCTGGTTCAATGGTGCAGAGCCTCCGTCTATAGTAAGCCCCAGGAATGCGGGGTGGAATCCTTACCACAGAGTTTCCCCACAGGGATGAGAGATTCCAGTCTCACACAAGGACTATCTTTAAAAGCAGCAGTCTCTTTATTCTCTTGGGCAGCAGCAGCAGCAGCAGCAGCAGCCGACAGGTACAGTTGATGCACAGTCCACTAACTGTTCTCCCTTGTGATGTTCCCTGCCACCACTCTGGACCAAAGGCATCCAGAGTGGGGCTAGCTCTTCCCTCACCCCCTACGCAGGGTGAGAGGTATTTGGTTCCACCTCACTAACTGTAGCTAGATCAGCTCTACTCATGAGCTGATCACTCCTCTCCTCCTAACTCACTATCACTACTGTCAGACTGACAGAACAGCCACACTTGTGCCACTAAATAGGAAGTGCTCTGCTCTTTTATGATATCAGCAGGCACCGCCCCTGTGTCTCTTGCTTTGACACAGGGTCAGGTGACCTACCTCCACCATTCAGGGCAAGTGCTTGAAGTGGGGGAAACCCATGATAACTCCTGGCAACCAGCCCTTACCAGGGATTATAGCAGGAGGAGGATAGAACTATAGCCCCATTTCTTACCAGGGCTACATATGTATTAAAGAGATTATTTTAAATGAAAACCATTTAACAATACTGTACATATGTGTCTGCCTATAGCTCTCCAGATATACAGGTATACTGCCACCTGGATTATCCAGACATATATTATCTACTGATCCACCTCGTTATTTTCGGGAACCCTTCCTAGTATTTTATCTGCCCTAATAGTCAACTATGAGTGTAGAGTGTATGTATGTATGAGTGTAGAGTGCATGTTATTTTGGGCCCTTTGGTTCCTGCCTCTTTGACAGGTTTATTTGTTTGTGATTTTTTTATTCCATTGTTTCTAGTAGGTTAACTATTTTAAATTCTTTGTAACATGCTGTGGACTTAATTTGGGGATGGAAAAATAGGGTGAGTTGTTGGCAGCATTGATTTCTCACAGAACTCTAATCCTTACACTTGACCAAAGTATAAAGAATGCTTGTGTAGAAGATAGCAAGCATCTCTGCAAGTCTCTATCTCTAAGTAAAGTTTCCCAATGGGATAGCACTTCAGTACAACTTGAAGGGATCAAGTTTTTCAAGAAAGCATTGATGGAAAAAAACGCGTAGGAGGTCTCTGTCTTTGACGTGCTGTTGTTGAAATAAATTGTAACCTTTTACTGTACTTGGTCCATTCAAGTTTTACTGAAGCGCTATCCCATCGGGAAACCTTTACTTGTGTAATTATCTTTAAAGCATCAGGAACACGTTAACTGGAGACGCTGAACTACACCATTGATACACAGAAACCACGGTCTGAGCAGGTAGTCTGACAAAAGTATATATTTATGTGCAAAAGAGCTAGGAGGCTGACCCCACAAGAGACCTGCCTGTTGTTGCTGTTTATACTGTAGTAGATGAAGAAATTTGTGTTGAGTGCCCAGCATTTATGATGGGATTTTAATCATACGATGATGTTTGAAACAGATTATTATTGTTTATTTATAAATCACCAACATATTGCGTAGTGGGGGGACAGTAGTTATAGTAGCTAGATTGACACACACATAAGAGAACAGATTCAAACTGTAGAATGGATAAGGGGCACAGTTGAAACATAAGTTATTAGTGCCTGCTCATTGTGAGACTGAGTACTCAGGATGCAGTTTGGTCCAGTTGCACTGCTGGTTCTGTTTGGGGTCTGTGGATGTCAGTGGGATTTCAGCTTGCCCTCTTTAATATTGTGTACTGCCTTTTCTGAGGCTAAGGTTTTATTGCCTCTCCCCTTATTGCCACTACAGGGCCATGTGGTGGTGGTGATGGTGGTGGTGATGGTGATGATGATGATAATGATGATGATATGACACTTGCATTGGCTGCTGTGGCCTAACAGTGTGTGCAATTTTTAAAGCGAACAATGAGGGTGTTAGTGGTGGTGAGCCGGTGGATTTTCTATGTTTTACTTTGAAATATAAAATATATACAGTATTTATAAGCATGGCAATTTTGCTGTTTGACATACAGTACTGATAATAATAGGAGCACAAGAACAGCTAGTACTGATGGCCAATGCAGCCTACTGTTCACAGAGGGATTGACTGTCATTGTCAACTTCAGTGCTACTACCAACAGTAAACTTAATCACTAGTATTTCAAATGGGGAACAGGGGACAAGAGGCAGCATGGCATTACTCTTGGAGGGGTGAAAACAAAAAGTAATTAATAACCTTTCAGAAAAAAAAAAAATTATTTATATATATATATATATATATATATATATATATATATATATATATATATATATATATATATATATATTAAACTCAGGCCTGCACAAGCATTGTACGGATTCATTGTTTGTGTTAGCTCAGCCAAGAAGTACTGCTTTATGGCACAACTCAGTACCTGTTGTAGTGAGTTAAAAAGTTCCCCGTTGAGCGCTGTGGTGAAGATCTGTTTGGGACCAAAACATTAAATCCATGTTATCACTTTTGAACAGTAATACTTGATGTGTTTGGACTACTTCTTACCAACACTCACTTATAATAAGAGCATTGCTTACTTTGAAAACGATGGTTTGATTTGCTTTGTGTGCGCATTGTGTATGTTTGTGTATTTTTTTAAATACACTACATGTATGTGACAATTAAAAAAAAAATCTTAGACATTCCTTCTATCTTGTCTCAAGAATGAGCATTACATTGGAACAAAATCTAAGATAAGCATGATAAGAAACCATATAAAACAAATACCACCATGACTAATCAGTTTGAGTTCAAATTCCATTTGCTATGTTATTATTTTCTTTTACAAAGAGGAAAGAAATACTGATGTATTGTTTTCCATGACTTTTCCAGAGTGGGCCACTAACATGAGCTTGAAATCCCATCAGCATTCTTTATTCATCTGGGCATGAGATCCCAACTAGCCCCTAACAAGAGCATATGCATGTTGTAGATAGAAATGAAAGCCTATGTTGTAAAGACAAGGAAATACACTTTTTTAATTTAATAAACATGTAAAAAATGGTAGCAATGTGTATTTGAATATGCACAACTGGTTAATATATCTTATATAGTGGGCAACAGTTTAATCAAATAAACTCTGTACATATATCAAGTACTTTGCAATATTTTTCACTCAGGGTCCATTCATGCGTAATTGCCAATATATTTGGTTGTTATTAATAGTACCACATACTTATAATTGGAATATTCTAATAAAATCTAATATTCATTCGACTAATTAAAACAGTTATGCCAAGCATTTTTCTGTATGCTGAGTGGCACAGGGCCATGTGCTTTTACCAATATATTACCCATAATGTAACCAAAAACAATTGTAGGTATAGCTTTATTTATATAGCGCCATATGTGTGCATACTGTAGCGCTTCACAGCAGTAATACACAACATAAACATATAACACATACTATAATGGGAATAAGAGCTTGAGACATACAAGTAACATTATAAAAAAGGTGCACCTGCCCCAAAGAGCTTACAATCTACTGTCGCGGCCGAGTTTATTCTAACATTTACCCGGTCTCGGCCGCGACAGATACCGGGCGCGCGCCGAGGTGTCCCGTGCGCGCGCCGGAGCCTCGGAGGATCGATCCTCCGATCGAGGCACCCCCCTCCCCTCTCTGGGTCCACCGGGTCCCCCGGAGCCCCCCACCGCATCCCCCACATCGCGGGACACCAGGGCTCCCTTCGGTGAGCCCTGGGCACGCACGCCGTGCGCGCACGCTCCCGATGAAGCGTGACCACGCATCGGTGACGCGCGGCACGCCGAGGGGATTCGCCATCAAAGCCGGCAAACCTCGCGGCTTACGGCTCTAGCCGTATTAGAATAAACTTGGTCGGTACTGTAAGTGGCAAGAAGGAAGATCGTACAGAGACAGTAGGAAGGTGTTCTGGTAAGTGTGTCTGCAAGGGGCCAAGGTCGATTTACGAGGTGTATAGTATCAGTCATTGAGCTACCAAAAAACTTTGTTAAAGAGGTCTTGTTTAAGATGGGTCTTAAAGGTCGATAGAGAGGGTGCTAGTCAGAAATTGAGGAGAAGGGCATTGCAGAGCGGTGGGGCAGTGAGTGAGAGGTTTCTTGGTACAAAATGGGTAGACAGAAGACATCCTTGAGCAGAACACAAGAGTCGCGATGGTGTACAGCGAGAAATTAGGGCAGAGAGTGAATAGACTTAAAAATAAGGAGGTGGATTTTGTGTGCAATACAAGATTTTATAGGAAGCCATGAGTGGGATTTCATCAGGAAAGACACTGAGTCAGATTTAGGAGAGAGTAAAGTGATTCTAGCAGCAGCGTGTAGGATAGATTGTAGGAGAGACATGTGAGAGGCAGGAAGGCCAGACAGTAGAAGGTTACAATAGTTGAGGCTGGAGAAAATGAAGGCCAGCAGTAGAGCGACCAAGGAAAGGACGTATCTTTGCAATGTTATGGAGAAAAAAATGTAAATGGTGTATGACCTGCAGGAATGGTCTGATCACAGGAGCTCAATTCAAACACCCATATTCTGATCTATTCTTATAAGACAATATGTCTCCTGTCAAACATCTTCTGTGATATACTTTATCCTCTGCCAATGTGGTCTGGTGTATGTCGATAAAACTTACAGGAGCTTAAGAGGCAGGATGAATGAACATCGGTCCAATACCAGACTGGCCCTTACAAGAGGTGAATCTGAGAAACCGGTAGCCAATTATTTTATTCAGATGGGTCATCAACTTGCGACTTTACGCTACATGATAATAGATCGGGTTGAGACCCCGGTCTGGGGATGTAAAATGTTTGATACACCAACGCAAAGCAAAATGGATTTTTGAGTTGAACATAGTTACCTCAATGAAGAGATTCATTTGTCATGCTTTCTTTAATTACATTTTAATATGTTACAATAGTTTTAGATACATCCATATTTGAAAATAATATTAATTGTTGTCCCTCTGATATATTGATACAGAGCATAGAGCTGATTTTGATACTGATGCATCATTCGACAAAATGTGTTCTAATTTGCATTGAGTTTTACTTTTGGCCCCAAATATACAAATGTAGATGGGTGTAATGATTGATGTACGAATTGATCAGTTTTTTGTAGCCACCATGCACTGAGGTATGGACTGTATACAGTAGGTACTGTCCATGCTATCTAGGTTCATGAGACTCAAGGTACTTTTTGTAACTATTAAACTGTCCCAGTACAAGGATTTGAGATTTTGATGCCTGTCTTGACAAAATTAACCTTTAAAAATGTTTCCTGTTAAAATTGACCTTTTTTAGTTTTATTTTTGTTTGTATACATGTGACTGAAGGTACTTACAAAGAGATGATGTAATGTATGTGTCACTGAATACACTATTCGAATTGGTATAGTTACAAAGTTACATAGTAGATGAGGTTGAAAAAAAGACATGCGTCCATCAAGTTCAACCTATGCTAAAGTTAGCATAGCATACATAACTTGATGACCTATTATATAATATAGTACCGTCAATAGTCCAAGGACACTCTATAACAGTGCCTTAGGGTATGGCATATGGTATTTTCTCTATCTATCTATCTATCTATCTATCTATCTATGTATCTATCTTATTGGATCGAGCACTATGATTCTTCTTTTTCTAAGACGCAAAAAGAATTTCAAGACATGAGATCTGTTTTTGTATTTTATATTTTTTAGTTATTATTTATATTTTTATTTTATTATCTTGTATTTATTATTTTTGCAAGATAACCCCACTGCAGGACTACTTCATATTCCCACATGTCTATAATGAGGAACATGTTGATTCCAAAAGATATACTGTATGATTAAGAATATAAGAGTTTAATACTAACTTTATTTGAGGCCACTGGCAATATCAATGGTAGATTATATGAGCATATGTTAATACTATATAAATAATAATTTATTGTACTGTTTCTTGTTCTACTACCGTATAATCATTTGTCTGATATGGGTTTCATTTAAATTGTAGCACTTCTATATGATCTACAATGATACTGTATGTGTCAACGCTTTGTTTTATTCCATATTGATTTTTGAAACATTTAATATTATGTGAGATTATGGCATTCAAGTTACCATTTGACAATCATAATGCTTTTTCGACTGTAGTTCCTCCTGCGGAACTTGGGTGCAATGGCTGCCGCTTGTACAGTATGCCTCCTGTATATGCGCAAGGTGTATCAAAATGGCCGACACGCTAGTGAAATCCATTGCGCATGCGCAGAACGTACTGTGCATGCGCGGCTCCTTACAATATCGTTCTAGTTGAAATATTTCATTATATACCATTTCAATAGTTAATAACTTCATTGTGTTCATTCTTTAGTCTCTAATTTATGCTTGTTTTTCTGTTTATTTTTTGTATGTTGTTTATGTAGCCCTCTTTCCCCCACCCTCTGGGAAATGGTCTTGCTACTGGTGTATTCTGTGGCTGCTGTTTCATACCTGATTGATAACAGGAAGCAAGAGATCCCCGTAATGTTGTGGGGAGGACATCACGATAGGCTCACAGTGTTTCTCTAGGTGTCAGCGCCTCCAGTCCAAGAGGATCCTGAGGTTTCTGGATGCACCTCATGGACACTTCTACTGTGATCTATAGCCATGCTTCAAATACTATGCCAGGTGTTGGTATGACTGAGGTTTATTCAACAGCAGGATACATACACTGGATCACATACCCTTAGTACCCTATCCCCTATTAGACTAGCCCTCCGCACACTCCTCTAGCAGGAGAACTCTCTTCAGTGTCTGCACACTCTGAAGTCTATCCCAGAACCACAACCCCTTACTCAACTCTACACTATAAAGAAGAACCCCTCCTCCTCCTTCCCTGGGGAGTTTCTTGTAAGCTGACCTATTCACTGTCATAGACTCCCTTACAAACACAGGCTAGTCCTTAACTTTATTGAACATTGAGCAATATAACATACTCAGCATAGTATACTGCTAACACTGCCCACATATTAAAGGGGACTTATGTAGCCCTTGTTCCCCTGTACCCGGTAATGTACTACCAATGCTGTTATTACCTGTTGGCAACCAGGAGGCCTGAGCCTCTGCCAATGGGAGCCTGGGGTGATTCTGGTTCGTCTTGATACAGTGCCTCCACCAGTAAGGATTCCCAACGTGGTGGGATAGGCCCTTTACAGGAACAATAATAATGATACACACACAGACAGGTATATAACAACAACCTTTACTGAACGCAGACCCTGGTACCCTTTACCACACAGTAATATAGGCCCCAACTTGATACCCCCAGTGAGTGTCCCCAAAGTACATTGGGTGCCAGGCACCAATACCCTGATGTCCCTTCCTCCTAATGTCAAGGCCCACCCCAAGTGTTGGAGATAGCGCAGATATTCTGTGAAGTGTTGGTGCACTTTGTTGTGTACCTGCCCGGGGCTCCTGCACCCTGGTGATGCAGAAGAACAAAGAGGATCCGTCTGATCCAACGTTGTCGTCTATGATGGCGTCCGCCTCCGCGTGGGGTGAATTCTGGTGTGGATAATATCACCTTACTGTCTCTAACATGTAGATGGACTGGTCCCAGACCACAGGCCGCAGTCACCGCGTGGCGTCTCACCGGTGCTGTACCTGACTATATGCAGCTACTGAGGAAAGGTGCCAAACTATGGGCTTTCCCTATAGCAGCCACATAATAATCAATCAATCACAGAGTGGGGGCTCAGGGTTCAAACAGGATTACCAATATACCCAAACCAAAATATTACACAGACAACGCCTTAGAAGAAAAACTGTTTGCAGCTTTATTTATACGTAAAAAATGTAACTAAAACTAGATTAGCCAGCTAAATTGCTGTGTCAACAAACATAAAGCCCAGGAGATTCCTGCGGCTTGTACCTCTATTTTCCAATAGCCGCCCAAGCCACTTGGTTCAACATACACACAAACTAGAAGGTGACTGTCATCGGAAAGCCGGACTATCACACCAGGGATCAATTCGCCAGACAGAAACACAGAGATTATAAAATTAATTTATTGGGGAAAAAATATCCACAACTATTTATAGTAAATTAACACACACACTTACAACTGGGAAACTGGGGTTACCCTATAAAACTGGGTGCAGATATCCCCCTAAAGAGATTTTCTCTGTTCTTTCTTCCTGCAATGTCCTATGCAGTTTCTCCCAGTTGCACACAGCTTCTTCCAAACGAAATCTGCTTACAACTAAAACTGAGATGATCAAACCCATTTACATGCCGAAAGTTACTTGGAAAGATGAGACTATTTGGCCAAATTCTAGCTGAAAACAAAATTAACCCCTGGTCCCTGAAGTGCTGGAACCAGGCAACATATATATATATCCTGAGATATGTGCTATATGTTTAATACATAATACTGCTTCAAACCGTCTGAGTGCTGTCGCCTCTTTGCCGCTTCATGGTAATGTATGTATATATATATATATATATATATATATATATATATATATATATATATATATATATATATATATATATATATATATATATATATATATATAATACTGAGTTAAGTTATGGTGAGTAAAAAAAGTGACAAAAACCCTCCACAGGAAAGCAAATATGCAAATATAACTGTATGCTCATCTGCATAAGACATGCAGATGAGCATACAGTTATATTTGCATATATATATATATATATACAACTTTATGCTCATCTGCATGTCTTAGGCAGGTCTGCAACCCCGCCTTTCCCCATTATCACCCAGCATACAGCACTTCCACTGCAGCAAGGGATTCAGGGAAATGACATGCAAATGAGCACACAGTGCCACTTTTTGCTTCAAAAACCATTTTTAACATGGTTCCCTATAGGCTTAAGCTTGCTGCATGGTCACAGCTTTGAGCACAGCCAGGGTTAAGGTGCATACCCAGAAAACCACCCACAGACAGCTGTATATATATATATATATATTTATATTTATATTGTGATGCCCACACCACGTTGCAGTCTCTTTTAGTCCCAATTTAAGGCAGGAAACACTGTATTTCTCTATATGGGGTTTATTTACAGGGATTAAATCATACACCAACAGGTCCACCGTTCCTTTAAATCAAAACAAACATAAAAAGAACACCTATTCCCTTTAGGGGAAACTAAGTACACAGTAGCTTTAACCCTTACTAACTGGATGGCTAGCTAAGCTGGTTCCCACCCCAAAAACATGCCCTGGCATATGCAACAATCTACACAGTCTCTGCACATGGCAATAAAGGTTTTTTGCTTATCTGTTAGTCCAGTGTTTGGAGCAGATGTCCCCACTTCAGCACGGTCTTGCGTCGTTTCTTCCTAGGAGAACTCAGCCCCATGTGAGCTCAGAGAAACTTTCCTCTGTAAATGCCAAGGACCGGACATCCCCGCTTCAGCACGGTCTGTCGTCCTTCTTCTTCCCTCTGGGATTCAAACCCAGGCAGACTCCGCGACCACGTCCAGTGGGTCCAAGGCACTGTGCCAGCCTCTTCTTTAGCTGGGGAGCACTTTCTATCTTCCCCCTTCTCTGGGGAAAACAGTCTCTCTCACTCTCTGCAGTGTCTCGGCATAGCAGCTTCCTTTGTCTGCCTTAAACACTTCCTTGTTCACTCAAGGAGTCCAGCCTGATTAATTAAGCAGCACCTGTTGCTGCCTACTCTAGGAGATTAACTCTCTGAGAGCTGGAAAGGTCCAATAGTTGCCCATCTCCAGCCCCAAGAGGACAGTGATGGTATCACAATATATATCGATAGATAATACAGATGTATTACTGACAGGTAAGGGTAATGGCAGGCTTGACCTTTATTAAAAGCAGTCACAATTACCCCTACCATCACAGTCACTCCCTTAACGGCTGCCCCCAACACCAAGTAATGGAGGTACACTGGCGACACACTTTATTCGAGCTCGGCTAGTCCCACGAATTCGGGTATACCCGGGTGTATTGAGGTTTGTGACTGTTTTCTGCCCGAGTGCATTGAGGTATTTTCCAGGCAGGGATTGAAGCATTTTATTCCCGCTGGCTGCAATACTGCACAGTATATATATATATACTGCATTACAATTCATGAATTTATGCCATCTGGTAGACACGCGAAGCATTGCAGCCTATTAAATCCTAATCATTATCATTTAACAGATCAGCCGCCCGTCAGCCAGGCATGAACCCAGGCTGGGAAGGCAAACACAACGGGGCTTGTCAGAGGTGAGGAGCGGCGCATTCCAGGTATCTGCCAGGTACATACTGGGTATTTGCTCGAATAAAGTGTGTCGGTGCAGTATCCAATACCTCCCTACAAGGTGGCAACTTTGACAGGGTCCCTTCCTGGGGTGCTAAAACTGGGGGGTATGCCCCCCAGGGGTGGTGCGAGAGTTTTCGGGGGGTGGGGGGTGCAGCAGTTGCAGAGCCCCCTGCTCTTCCCCCAGCATTAGATTTAAATGCCTTGGGGTTTGCTTGAGGCCTCTGCAACCTCAACTTACCTTGATTCTGCCGGCTTCAGGACTCGTCTCCATGTCACATGACCCTGCTGCGTCATTTGATGCCGTATCAAGGTAAGGGGGGTGGGCGCGAGCACCTGGGGAGGAAAGGCAGGGGGGCACAGCTCCAAACGTTTGCGCTCCCCTGCCATAACCCATATAACACCTTCCAAGCTGAACAAGATAACCTACCAACATAACAAAGAAAAACATAACCCAAGAACCATCATAAAAACAGGGAGGGAAGGTGTGTGGGGCTTATTCACCGGTCAAGCATCCAAAAGGTAGACGAACAGATCACCCACTATATAGCCGTACAACCCATTGTGACCCCTCCCCTTGCTATCCTAACAAACAACTAATCACCTCCCCCCTATCAGCAGAAAGCCATATTGACGCTCTGTCAGGAGATCAGGCCTTGCTTTCTAGATCCTGCTTTATGTGCCAGTATTTTTTTCTTAATATAAAAAGCAATATCTTGTGCTTTGTTTGTGGATACATTTGTAGTTCTGGCTTATGTACTTTTTTTAAAGTACTGTATGCACATAAAGTATTTCCTGTGTACACATCCTGGAGCTCCTCACTTATTACTTTCTTCATAATTAACCTATGATACAGTGTACCTATTGTGTCTCTCTGGTAAATAAAGCTAAGAAATGTAATTATTTTACACAGTATAAAATGTATTTGTGTTTAATAAAGGTAATGGACAGGGGAACACTTTCATTTACTAAAGTTTTGGCAGACATATGAACTACGGTTAACCTTTAAATGACATTGAATACAATGGATGGAATTAATCAGAAGCAAAGGGCACTGTAATAATTGGATTTTCATGACCTGTATTGGTATTTTACCATATCATGGAAGGTATTGAGAGACAGTATTAATCAGGGCTGATTCTGCTAAGGAACATTTTTTTTCAGTGATATTTTGCAACAAGCTGGAGGACGTATTTAGGGCAGGTATAATTAGTTTTTTTTACTTTTTTCATTTCTACAGGAAGAAAATAGAAAGCAGAGAAGAGCCACCAAATTAATAAAGGGGATGGACATTCTAACTTATGAGGAGAGGCTAGCTAAATTAGATTTGTTTACATTAGAAAAAATGCGTCTAAGATGGGCTATGATTACTATATACAAATATATTCGGGGACAATACAAGGAGCTTTTAAAATAACTATTCATCCCAAGGGCAGTACAAACAACACAGGGTCATCCCTTGATGTTGGAGGAAAAGGGATTACACCAACAACAAAGGAAAGGGTTATTTACAGTAAGGGCAGTTAAAATGTGGAATTTATTACCCATGGATACTGTGATGGCAGATACAATAGATATGTTCAAAAAAGGCTGGACATCTTTTTAGAAAGGAAAGGTATGCAGGGATATACCAAATAAGTAAGCATGGGAAGGATGTTGATCCAGGGAGAAATCCAATATTTGGAGTCAGGGAGGAATTTATTTTTCCCCTTGTGAGATATCATTCGATGATATTTCACTGGGGTTTGTTTGTCTTCTTCTGGATCAATATACTGTATATTCAAATATAGGATAAGTATCTGTCATCTAAAATTTTACATAGGTTGTACTTTATGGACATATGTCTTTTTTCAACCTTATCTACTATGTAACTATGCAACTATGATTTCAGGAAAGGAAAAGGCCAGGGAAAGATAGGCTTGTGAATGATGGATTCCTGTTTTAGCACCCCTTATTTTTGTTTTATTTCTTTTTTTACTGTCAACAGCATTATACAATTGATTGCAAAGTTGAATGTGTGCCCCTTGCTGACAAAGCATTTGATCTGAAACAATATTTAATGTTGTATAAGAAATGAAATATGGATGCTACCAAGCCGTTTTAATTTGTACAATGTTACGGCATTACCTATAATTTGTTCCAATTACTGGACAAATATTAACCTGTTGAGTGTTCTATGGTCGTTCTAAGAAAAGCCTGACACATGCATAGTCCTTCGGCCATTCTTGAAAGTGCATGCTACATTGTGCCTTTCTGGCCCCTGATCGCTCCATGGTCATGTTATTACAGTTTTAGTGCTCACAATATCCTGGAACTAGACTTTTATTTTGTAGGCGTTGAATATTGGTGGTCTCTCAAACCCTAGTGTTATGTATTCCATTACACAACTGATTGTATATTTCAAGAGTTTGCTGTCCTTTTGGGTAACTGCTTTGGTCAAAATGACGCCACAACATGCTATACAAGGTCATTAGGCATTACTAAATGCTGAATACAATGTCACTAGTCACCTTTCATATATTCCAATAAGTTAATAGAATTTTTGGTGAGTCTCAATTTTATTTTTTATTCTTAGTTTGTAGAGTACCTGTATACATGAGCTCTTCCATATGTGGTATGTGATTGGGTGGGTGAGATTAGCTGGAGACCTGGGAAGGTTTCTTGTGATTAGTTGGTTGACGTTGCTGATTTTCATTTCTTTCTGCTGCTTTAAACACTACCAAACATCATAAAATACACATTGGACTTTGTCCCTTGGTTGTTTTTTTTTTTTATAAAACATTTCCCTGCTGAAAAGTATAACTATAATACATGTGTTTTGTTTATTTAGCTGGGAAGTCATTAAAACTGTAAATTGTAATGATGCGCTCACCACAAACAAGGCGTGACCGCGCGGCAGAGGTGGGGATTTGATAAATGCCAACCCACAGCCGCGAGGGCGCGTCTGGAGTGTAGATAGGTCGATGTAGCCGAGTCAGGGTAGGAGAGATCAGGATGGTCAGTGATACTTGCCGAGGTCTGGATTGGAGAGGTACGGATCATTGCAGGTACTTTAGCCAAGGTTGGTATTGGAGAGGTGCGGATCATCATTGGTAAGCCGGGTCAGGAGCGGAGAAGTGCGGAATCCAAAAAGCAAACAAGGTCAGGCAACACAGGACAAGACAGGCAAGGCTCAGACAGGAGGCAGGACTGTAGTAAACACAGCGCACACAAACAATGTTATGCTTAGCCAATGTGCCAGAGGACAGGCTGAGCATATATAGGAAGAACAGACCAATGAGGAGAAAGCATACTCCCTAATATGCATGGCTGTGGTTGGCTGATGGAGACAAGACAGATGAATCCTGTTACACAGAGGAACGGAGGAGACTCTGCGCGGGTGCTGTGCATAGCGAGTGCAAGCTGTGCAACGGTGATGTCACCGTGCGAGCAAAGCCTGGAGGCGGGACCATCGGGGACATCATTTAGTGCCGAGTGAGATCCGCGATAATGACTAACCCCCTGGTAATGACTGGTCTGCGATATGTGCTGCAGAGGCAGGACACCCGATCGCGGGTCTGGGTAAGCTGGGAGCGTGCCGGGAGGGGCGCGGATGGTGGATCCTTACATAAATGAGTTCGAAATAAAATTTAGATTTTCAAAAGAACTTACACAATGTATATATAGCTGAACCCCATTATAACGTGGTGCTCGGGGTCCACATACTGAGATTGCATTATAACCGGAATTGCAAAAAGAAAACAAAATGTCCACCATGATCAGGACTTCCCCGCGACAAGGGTGCAGGAGATCCGACACCACGGGTCAGCCATCGTGGGGGGGAGGGGTGTGTGTGTCCGTGTGTGTGTCTGTGTGTCCGTCTCCGTTACCAATAAAGCTTTGAATAGATGTTTGTTTGTTTTGTTTTTTTAAACATCTATTCAAATCTTTAGTGGTAACAGACATACACAGAGACAGACACAAACAGACACATCTGACATCATTCACGCAGCGCCGCTTGAGGAGCTGATTTGTGTCCTCAGCATGGTGGTGCAGGTGGTGGGGAAACAAAGGTAGATGACCGGGTCGTCGCACGGGAACACAATCGTGTTGTCTCCAATGCTGGCTGATGCACCACTTCACTGCGGGAGCCAACACACGAGAAGACACAGGGGCCTGCCTTATTGAGGTTAATGACTGTTGTGTGGCGCGCGCCTCCGTCACCACCGGGGACCTAGCCTATGGGACTTGTCACATACGGCACACCTGTGAGCACGTGACTGGACTTGTGTATGCAACAAGGGTTAATACAGTACCTCCAGCTATCCAGCTGACTCATATCTCATTTTAGGACCCTGCTGGGAGATAAGTATCTCCCCCCAATTTGTCCCACTATATCTCATTATGCTTCCACCACCAAGAATAGTTTTGAGGTCTGACCTCTTGGAGTCCTCAGTTTACTGTTTATTAGGAAAAGATTATTAACACACAAAAACCTATTATAGCAAAATGTGTCCGAAAATGCAGGTTATTTCTTCCAAAATGTGTTAGATTCATCTAGAGTCCAGAGGCAGTACTTATTCCATGTTAGATTTAATATACAACAATAGTACAGTGCTTGGTTACTGAAAAAAGAATATTACAACAAACATACAATATAGTAAATGCCGAATGAGAATTAAAGATGAGAACTCGTGTCTTGTTGGCATAACCATCTCTTATTGAATTCTAATTTCATAATACAAATGAATATTTTTTATCCTAACTTTGCCTCTGTCACAAAGGTGAGCCCCACCTTTTGTGGGTGTGTCCTTAACTCCCACTAATCCATCTCCTGTGACATTTACGACGGCAAAATTAGTTTGAGACTCAAAATATCTCAGTATAAAAATAACCCAGAACTTTCTTTCTGTACCTTGTAGAACAATGTGACCCACGTCATTGCTTTCGGGTGAGTTTGCCACAGGCCTAGAGATTAGTCTTACCAGGGCTACTCCAAATGTTGAGGGACAAACAAATATCTGACCTTTGCACCCTCACAATCGTGGCATGTTTGATATAGTTTAATCCGCCTGAATTCACACAATCTCCAAGCTGTATTCGTTATTCTTGTGAATCATGTCAGATCCAAGATATCATTATTTTTAGTAAACCTGTCAGAAAAATGCTACATTTACTTTGTGTTACCTTGTGCATCTGGTTAGGGGAATGTTATGATCCCTTTGAAGGTGGGGTTCTGACCGAATAGCTACTTCTATGTATACTCCATTTGACAATTTACTATAAATGGTTGTGTTGGGTCACCCCACAATCACAGATCAGGTTGCTCTTACCTGTAGATGACCCCTACCAAGAACTGCAATCTTTAAAAAAAATTTTTTTTTATTGCTTTATTGATGAAGGCCTGTTTTAAATCCCAGGTGACTTCACATGGAAAAATTGTTATTTTAAAACTCAAATGATCCTTTTGTGTGCCGTATTTTCAGCACACTGCGTAGGGCAAAGTGATTATCTTCACAGGACTGTTTCCTCAATGTCAGACAACAATACTGTACGACAAATTGAGAAACAAATACCAACATTTACTCCAGTTCTAAAACAACACTATGCCAATAGAATGCCTTCCCTTTTCCATGAAAAGCTTTTGGGATATTTTTTTATCGGTAGTAAATCTGGGTAAAACTATTCTCAGTCTGTGTCATTTCAGCATTAAGCAATTGCAGAAATTCTACACCTAGATTAAAAATTGCAGTCCCTTGTAGATCTATAATAAACTAATGCAAGTGATATGTTTATTGAGTTTAATCTCTATGATTTACTTCCTTTAAGAAACAAACAAACATTTTAGACAACTGAAAGCATTGGACATTAAAAAAAAAAAATTCTATGATTTTAGACTTTATAGCAGATGAAAAAAACTAATCTAAAATAAATGGTGACGCACAACATAGCAAAATATGAGTGGGGAGAAGAATAAGGAGGGATAGTCTGTATTGGCGTCCAAGAGATTCCTATAGAAGTACGTGACAATAATCCCAGTTCTTAAATTGCTAAATAAACAGAGTTCCAGTAATTGCACAATTGTCTTGACGTGGCATGCAGTCTTACAAATGATTTGGCCAAAGGGTTTAACAAAATACCCTTTTTTACGAGATTATTATTTTATTTTAGCCTAATTTGTAGGAGCGCAGGAATCGTTCTTTTTGTTTTTATATATGTAAGGCCTATCTTTTTACCTGCAGCAAACTTCTATAGGGAGGAGCGCGGTATTATGTACAGTTTCTCACAATTGTATTACAAATGGTTGGGTTATGAATTCCATGCTACAAATATGTTCCAGCAAAACCACAAACAATATACGTTTTTATCAAATTGAAAAAAATGTAAGGTGTCATAATCACGTGAAAAGAGAAAAACAGGTTTCCCAAACGATAATCTAGCAATACGCTCCTCCAGTAGCATCACTCATGGATCTTGTGTCTAATGGCCTATTATGGAACCAATCTGGTCTAGGAATATTAATGATGGAAGAATTGGGTTCAATCTTATTGCTAATATTTAACCATTTAACATTATATATGCTTATTGAAATGTGAGGAGTGGCTCAGTGAGTAAAGACACTGACTGACCCTGAGATTTCTACAGGCGAGCCTGGTTCAATTCCCGGCGTTGGCTCCTTGTGACCTTGGGCAAGTCACTTTATCTCCCTGTGCCTCAGGCACAAAAAATATAGATTGTAAGCTCTATGGGGCAGGGACCTGTGCCTGCAAAATGTCTCTGTAAAGCACTGCGTACAATAAGCAGCGCTATACAAGAACATATTATTATTATTATTATTATTAAATCGATCTATAGCTGGCACAATTTACAGCATTCTTTCCCTTTTTTTTTTTAAACAGTTGATCCTTTTTTGAAAATTATAGAATACTTGAAAGGGCTGAACTTGTAGGGATATAGTCCAACGATTTTCACCTTCACTGCGTTGGACCGAAAAGTTGGTACATAAATGTCACCCCACTATTGAAAAATGCATCTGAGAGCCACTCATTTTTGTCATCGTGAACTTTTCGCAAACACATTAGCTTTTGCAAAAAGTTTGAAATTAGAAAAGTTTGACTAAATCCCCCCCCCCCCCATAATAAAATAAAAATCACAAATCAATCCAGTTTAAGCAGGACTAAAACCAAAACATGAGGCATTGTTATAGCCAAAACATCAGTGTTACTACAAATTACATTTTAGGCTGAACACTGAATACTGTTAACACAGACCTCTACTAGGCATATTTGAAACATGTTTTCAATTTAGGTTAAGTGTTACCAACTGACCAGAATTTGCATGGGATATTCTAACCCAAATGGGCTGGGGAAGAAAACTGTTCCAAATGTATGGTTAGCATACCTTTCTATTGATTGGATTGAGTTAAAAAGAGTTAGGTGTACTCTGGAGATGCACAGAGGAAAAACTGTGAAGGAAGTGACAGAAAGGAAGGTCGGGATTCTACTTGGTTCTAGAACAAGAGATTGTAACATAGTGGTTGCAAGACAAAACGTGTTGTACTTTATTAAAGTGTGGCCGGTACCGCAAGCCGGGATATTTCCCGGCTTGCTTGTGGCTGCCCCTCGGCGTGCGCGCGGTCACGCGTCTTCGGGAGCCTGCGCCCCCTGCACGCGCGTCCAGGGCTCCCCGAGGGAGCCCTGGTGTCCCGCGATCTGCGGGACGGCGGCAGGGGGTTCCGGGGGACCCGGCGGACCCGGTAGCGGTAGGGAGAGCGCCCCGATCGGAGGGCGCTCTCCCGCAGCTTCGGCGCGCGCCCGTCACACTCGGGCGCGCGCCAGGCTACTGCTGCGGCCAAGAACGGGCAAATGCTCGAATAAACTTGGCCGCAGCAGTAGCTGCTCACGAAAAATGTGCCCAAGGGAGGTAGTGTTTTTCTGTGGGTATTATCAATCACAAGTGTCCCTATTTCCATTGTTAGAAAGTTGGTGTACCAAGTAAAAGTGAAGGGTGTGAAACAATTAATCAAGTATGTTTTGTTTATATAAGAGCGAATTCAAAAAGTAACTTTGGAAATTATGCCTTTATTGGCTAGCAGATACATTTTTTTTATTATTAAAAGCTTCCAGGACCACTGAAATATCCATGTCCTGTATTTAAGTCAGAATTACTAAACAGCAAGAGAATTAACCTTTAGAGTGCCAGATGTCCGGCAGCACTAGAATGCCACCTGGCCTCCTGCACTTCTGTGTCATGTGATTTGGTTCTAAATAACTTCGCTCTTGCACTCTCTCGCTCTCCTTCAAGGGTTGCTAACAGTTTGAGCTATATGTACATTTCCAATTCCAAAGTAAAACTGGAATAAATTGCTGCAATAACTATGTTGGAAATAAAAATTAATGGTATTGTTGTATCATCTTTTAGTTTTGGTACTTGTGATTTAGTTATAGTGAAGTCAATGTTCTGTAGGTTAGGACAAGGGAGCGCAATCTTTTTTCCCTGCGCCAACCTGCCGGCTATTCACCTCTCTTCGCCTCCCCCCCCCTCCTCTTACCATGGCTCCGGCATTGGCGTCATGATGTCACGTTGCCATGGTGGCGTCATTTGACACCGCATTGCCATGGCGACGCGTCTCCAGGAGCAAGGTAAGTGCAGTTTACAGAGACTTTCGTCACTTCCCCGGCACTTTATTTAAGTGCCCTCGGGAAGCGGCGGGGCCTCTGTAAACCCCGTTCCCCCTGCAGACAATCTCGCGCCCCCCAGTTTGCTCACTGCTGGGTTAGGATACCTTTTTAGTGGAACTACATTCTATTTTCTCATAGATTAAGTTATGTATAGAGCTCTAGAAACCTCATAGTCTTTTAAATATCATAGGACTTTGTTTGCTAGGGAACAATTGAATAAGACATTGCAAAACACAGATATCCATGCCTGATAATAGTGCTCTGTTTTATAAAACATATCCACAAATATTCTCTTTGACATTCCTTTTCTTACACATCATGTTGTGATTGATATCTTTCTTACTTTATTTATGCTGGCTGGCTAATGTTTTATTTTATAATGGGCAAATTAGCTATTATCCATATCTTTTTTTGGGGGGGGGGCAGGGTGTATTTATTTAAATGAATTGCACACATTTTTTTTGGCCACAGGATTGATACCGCAGGCCAGTGGGGACCACCTGAGAACCCCCGGACACCCGGGGTTGGACCACCTGAGGACCCCCGGACACCTGCAGGAAGACCCGTGTGGACAACCGCAAAGACCACCTGAGGGTGACCAGACACCCGCAGGTACCACCCGAGGGCCCCCAGGCATCTACGACTTCATCCTCCAGGCTGACTGAACAAGGCAAGAGACTGATTCTATTGGAGAGACAGAGAGAGACACAGAGGGAGGCACAGTTTTCTGCTGCTGTTGTAGTGCAATTTAGGTTCTGTAGTTTCGATACGAAGATTAACGCTGCAGAGGTCCTTTTGGTGACCCCCCAAAAATTAGTAAATTACCCCCAAGGTGGTCACAACCTATGGGTTGTGCACCACTTATGTAGAGCCCAGAATGTATTATAAAACAGTCGTATAACTACTGCACCGACACACTTTATTCGAGCAAATACCCAGTATGTACCTGGCAGATACCTGGAATGCGCCGCTCCTCACCTCTGACAAGCCCCGTTGCATTTGCCTTCCCAGCCTGGGTTCATGCCTGGCTGATGGGCGGCTGATCTGTTAAATGATAATGATTAGGATTTAATAGGCTGCAATGCTTCGCGTGTCTACCAGATGGCATAAATTCATGAATTGTAATGCAGTATATATAAATATACTGTGCAGTATTGCAGCCAGCGGGAATAAAATGCTTCAATCCCTGCCTGGAAAATACCTCAATGCACTCGGGCAGAAAACAGTCACAAACCTCAATACACCCGGGTATACCCGAATTCGTGGGACTAGCCGAGCTCGAATAAAGTGTGTCGCCAGTGTAGCTGCCCAAAAACAAGGAATGTCTCTATAGTGTCCAACCTTTCTCTCTCTACAATATAAAATACTTAAAAAATATATATATATATATATATATATATATATATGTAGCCCATCTACCCCCCCTTAAGGGAGATTCTGGCTACTACCTGGTGCATGATTGTGCAGTTCTTACCTGTTAGGTGGAACAGAAGCCCTGAGAACTCCACGATGGTATGGGAGACAGGACAGGCTGTCAGTGCAGCGCCTCTATCCTATGAGGATCCTGGTGTTGCCAGATGATCCTCACAGGCAACTCTTTTCACAGATCACACAAAGGATAATTCAACTGGACTTTATTTGGATACAGCATAGTCATTTCAGGCTCCATTCCCTGATGGCAGTACCCAGGGCAGCACCCCTCCCCACCACACCTTACCCCCCCAACAGGGCAAGCCCACTGCCCACTCCTATCTAGGAGAGGCTATACTGGTGCTTCCTCCACGCAGGGAGGTGAGCACAGAACTAACTCCCAGAAACACTTACTCTAAACTCTAGAGGAAAAATCCCTCCTTCCCAGGGGAGTGGCTTGTAAGCCGGCTTCCTATAAGCCATAGGCCCCTATAGTACCAGGCTAATCCTGAACTGTATTACCTAACATTCTATACTATAACAATACAACCAGGCCTTGCAGGATTTACTCCCAACACTGCCCGCTCTTTACTGGGACCTACAGTGCTGGAGGGGCCAGAGAATTAGTAGCCCAGGGGGACTTGTCTACATATATAGCGGTTAGCCGCTAAGGTAATGAATTTGCCTGAAATACATTTTTGTTGCATCGGATTCATGCTGGATACGTGTCTCCTGTGTTGGTTTTCATGTGTATCAGCTCCGGAGACCCCCGGCACCAATCCGATGCAGGAAAAATTAATTTTTTTTCTAAGTCCCCCTCTCGCAACCCTTCTCACCCGCTTCACAAAACCTTTTTCTGTCGAGAGGAATTTTGAATAAAATTACCATTCTAAAGCCTCAATAACCTAATCGAGGCTACTAGAAATGCACGATTTTCCAAAACTGGCGAATAGGGGCTTATCGCTGCACACCTGGCGGCGTATTTGGGCGAGAGCCAAAAATGGCGATAAAATGCTTTCGCCGCTCACTTATCGAGGCTTTCTGAATAGCTGTAGCTATTTTTGATCGATAACTGCTAAGAAAGCTCGAAAAGTGGGTTAGGAAGGCTACTAGAATAGGCCACTATATGTGAATGAGGTGCCAAGGACAGATATCCATTTGTCACTCAAATTTAGGTGCCAGATGGTCCTTATTGGTACGGCCGTCATAATCGCCTAAATCTATTGATATGACTCACGTGCATCTAAGTATTGGGAAAATAAAGTTATGAGAGTTTATATATTGAGTCAGTCATTTAAACGCCTTTTTAGAGCAGGGTTTTTTGCAAGTCGTAAATCTGTCAACCAAGCAGCTGATTTATGACAGGGGTGGGCTTATGTGGGTTTCAATCGGAAAAGAATGGTATATATAGTAGGATTTACCCTGAAATTATGAAATCAGAATTCAACAGAGGTGTGTTTTGGACCAAACAAGTGAATTCTCATATTTCTGTGTCAGTGACATTTCTAGGGAAAACCTATGGCATATGGTAAAGTGTTGCATAGGGATTTCTGTTTTCTGTTTCAGTTTTATAATGTTATTTTAAGAAACGGTTTTGCATTTAATGTAATGATCTTTTTCTGTAATCTGAAGCACTGTATTTTTATAGATTTTATAGACTAGCAGTTGGTGTTATTTTAATGTTTTATATATTTTTTCTGTGTTTTTAATAAAATCCATCTTATTTTTCCAATTATTTTTGAGTGCTTTTTGTAGACCTACTTTCCTCTTTTTGTATGTATATATATATATATATATATATACCCATATACTCATGTCCCCGTTTATTATAGAAAAAAAACTATGCACTTAACACACAAAAATCAGTTATAGCAAAATGTGTCTGAAAATGTAAATACTCTCTTCAGACCGTGCAATAGCTAATTCGGAGCCCCAAAGCATTACTATATATATATATATATATATATATATATAGTAATGCTTTGGGGCTCCGAATTAGCTATTGCACGGTCTGAAGAGAGTATTTACATTTTCAGACACATTTTGCTATAACTGATTTTTGTGTGTTAAGTGCATAGTTTTTTTTCTATAATAAACGGGGACATGAGACCCTGGCAGATATATATTAATTACATTTTTCATATTTCTTGGGTGGTGGATGTGGATAGACATGATTTCAATTGAGTAAGGGGTTAATATAAACTCATTGCAAGTACCTTGCACAGGAGAAAGGCGAGTTGGCTAGAGTCGCTGTGTCTATTAACCGTGGTTGCATATCTAAGTCACGTGCTCACTTGTGTGCTGTTCGTGACAGATGGTATATGGGGACAAATTGAGGGGAGATAATGTTAATTTGAGGGACCTTTGCGGAGGTGAAAAGTGGGCCAGCTTGTGAGCTGTGTATTAACCTTTGTCCCGTATGCAGGTCATGTACTCACAGGTGTGCCATACGTGACAAACTTAATAACACATTACTAACTAAATCATCACTAACTATGCATTCCACATAATAACCTAAAGCTACACTTTGTAACCATTACACGAGACTCATTGTACCCTATGGGAAAAGACAAGGTGAACCCTGTTTAGGGTCACCTTGTCTTTTCCCATAACATGCCTGATTAACATATATTTACGTCTTTACCAACTGGGCTCACACTTAATTACTATTCTGACTGTGCATAGAAACAGAATGAGAAATGATTTCACAGTCTTCTCCCACATGACCAAAGCAAACCTCTATCTTAACAAGCTTGATAATATTCATTTTAATTGCTATGTCGTTATTTTTAATACTCAGCACGAGGAGGGGCCCAACATTAGCATAATCCACTGCCAATTTGTATAATTTGCATTACAATTAAGATGCCCTGGAGCAGAATTACTCAGTGCAAATAATAATGTGTGAAAAATGATGGGGTGGCATTACTAGACTGTGCTTAATAAACACACACAATATTTTCTTGCATGGTATTTTAAAATAGGGCTCTGTTTTTGTCACGATACTTCAAATTTCCCCACCATATCCACATACCAGATTTGAGATTCGATTGCCTTAACTCCTTCAGTGCATCAATGACGCATAATATATATCCAAACAAGTGCCACTCCAGGAGCCTTATTACGTACACCTATCTCTATCTCCTATTGTCTGTTAATATTTATGCATGACAAAATGTGCCACTTTTCTTATGCATGCTGTGCAGAAGGATCAGTTACTCGCACAACTGTAAAACAACAATGATGGCAGTGCTGCCTGACCGTGAAACTGAAATAGCTGAAGCTTGCACTGCAAATTTCTCCAGCTTTCCAGATCACCCGTAGTAAAAATGAATACACTATCATTCTGTCCAATTGTGGCAAACTGCATATTACTTTAGGGTACTACTTAGTGCAATGGCTGTGTAACCTTTTGTGGCTTTGTTGTCAGTGCTGAATAATAATAGCTGCTTTGTTTTTAACTCATGCGCTTCTCTCCACGTTATGCACGTTCAAATGTTCTTCTTACACCAGGCAGCAGTTAACTCATTCCATGTTCATGATGTACCGTCATACTGATGCAAACAGCATAATGTAATATACATCTGTAAAATTCTAAACGGGCAGATATATCAAGGTGTGCCAAGATGCAACAATGGCAATATTTATCTGGGGCAATATGTAACAAAGAAAACATACTGTTAATTAAAATTAGAATTTTGTCCATGATACATATGGGGCAGATTTGTTTTTTTACCTCTGAAATTCATAACATTTTTCTTGATACTTATGCCCATAAATGTTATAAAAATACCAGGTATTAATATATGTTTATTGAACATTCAAATGTTTTTATTTTTCATTATAAGATTACATAATACCTATGTGATCCTGAGTTCTCATCCTAAGGTTACATGCTATAGTTATTTTAACAAAGGAGCTCAAGTTTTATGAGTACAATATCCTCCAACAATAGGTGGGTAATTTAATGCTTATTGCATGAGCAGCATTGCATGACGTCTTGTGTTGGAGGTATCTCTTTACCTGAATGTCTCGAAGCTCCCACAGCACAGAAGACACATACAGTGGAAATAATGGTTCTCTAGAGAACAAGTGCTTCATCCATTTAAAGCGGCAATCCAAACTGGCTGGTTTTGCCACCTTTTTCTTATTTTGATTAGAATCGGATTGAAGCAGGGAATCTTTGGAGCGGAACCCCATTAATTTCAGCTCTGGGAACCCCTTGCTTCCGGAGATACTTACATCCCTAGGAGGTTCTGGTAGCCGCTCCAGCTTGCTAGCTGGGGTTCACGTGGCTCGCGTCCAATAGGAAGCCATGACATAATCCGGTGCGGCTTCCTATTGGTCCACATGACGCAGGAGCTTTGAACTTGCAGGAGATACCAGCATCCCCTTCAGACATGCCTATCTCTTGTAGAAGGGGGTCCCCGAAGATTAAATGAATGCGGTTCAGCTCTGCAGACCCCCTGCTTCAATCCTATTTTTTTTTTTAAAGGAATATATAAATGTTAAAAAATGGCCCACATGGATTGCTCCTTTAACTGGGATTTTGTTAAAGTGGAAAAAATTGAGAATAAAATCTTCCTCTTTGCATACACTGTATGCATGTAATGGAAATCCTGCATTTATTTTATTTGACGTGATAAAACCCAGTCTCTTTTTATAGAAAGTCAATCTGCCCTAATATATTAGCTTTATTAATGTTGGAGAGGTGAGGATTTATTGTCTAGCTGGATGATTTATACATATGCACAAAAGTATGGCAGGGAGAAAATAACCTTGTCCCTCTCTTAATACATTTAAAGCCACCATATCTCATCAACTTCAGTCTTCAGTTTAATTCACTCTGTATATGGTGCTCATCATCCAAAACACTGACACAACATGTGAGTTCTCATTAGAATTTAAAATGGTTCATGTTATCACATACTGTATGTCCTACACCTGTCACCTCTCTGAGCGGAAATAGCAGCCTTTGTTAAATAAATCTTAAAAGTTCTGTATCACCAAAGCGAAATAAAAAAAAATGTTCATGAGTCAGTTTGGTAAAAAAAAAAAAGCAAAAAATCGGCATCTTCATTCTTTTCACGGTTCATATGTAATTGCATTATAATTCAGTTAGTACATGCTTCTCTAACACTGACAAAGTCTATATTGATAAGTAAAACTGTCACTGAAACTTGGATAGTCCACATGCAACTGTGCTACACTGCAGAAGGTACAACCCATTTTTGTGCAAATGCAATAGCTGCCCCATCACAGCACCACAAGTTATTTCAAATGTCACCAGTTCATGGCACATTCTGCCCCTTTTTGGCAATCTTTGTACCTTTCACGCGCAGGTTTGAGTGTTGCTCTAACTAAAAAAATGTTTAGTGAAAAAGCAGCTGATAAAGCGTTCTTTGTGAAAATTTCCATGGAAGGAGCCTTAAACTCATTGGTAATGTCACTATCTTTGTAGCAGGGGAATCCCAGTGTCTGCGCCTTGTAACCTTGTGCAAATCACCTTATCTCCCTGTGCCTCAGGCAACAAAACTCAGTGTAAGGTGCTGCACACCATGTCCATGCTACAGTATATGAGAAACAAATAATGTTATGTAACCCTGTTCCCCCCCGCCCCCACCCCCCCCGATCTCATGTCGGGTACCCTAGGGGAAATGGTGTACTGGTTACTTGAGTGTACGTGGTGCAAACCTGCTGGCAACAGGGGGCCCTGAGTCACCCGCGGTGGTATGCGGGAAGATATCAGGACTGGCTTTTGAGGTATGGCTGAGTCATACTCACTCGCGGTACAGCACCTCATCTCCAACAGATCCCCAGCGTGGTAGGGAGGAATCCCTGAAGGAGAACCTCTTTGTGCAACTTCTCCCTGAATGATTCCAGGCTCAGGCGAGAAGGTTTCTATAGCAAAGATATACTTTATTTCCTCCACAGGCAGACTGCCCATCATGCAGCCCAGTCACTCAGCCGCTCAGCATAGGGCTATCACCTGAAGGAAGTCCCTGGACACCACTCCTAGTCAGGGGCCTTGGAGCTGTCCTAGCTCTTCTCTTACTCCCTGGTGGAGTAAAAGGAATAGTCTCCCACCTCTCCCAGAGGGATGGCCAAAATCCTGCCAGAGCCCTGGCAGCTTGCTGGTGTAGACTATCCTCTCTCAAGAGTGGAGAGGAACTCCTAAATTCAGGAAATGCTATGCAATAAGTAGCTCCAATAGGCACCACCCCTGTGTCACTGTGATTGGACACAGAGCCTGATGACACTATCTTCACTGCCTCACTGCACAGCATATGTGTGTGGGGAAAACCCATTATTACTCCTGGAAAACCTGCCCCTAACAGGGATTACTGCACAGAAGGAGAAAGAACTATAGCCCCAAAACTATCGAGGGCTACAGTTAATATAATTATAAAATCGTGTTAGATAACAGTTAGAATTAATTAATTAAACTTGTTGCTTTTTCCTCCGCAATATCAAAAAGATACGCCCTTTCCTTTGTTACTCGACTGCTAAAACTCTGACTCAGGCCCTCATTCTCTCCCGTCTCGATTACTGCAACCTCATGCTGTCTGGCCTTCCTGCCTCTCCCCTATGTCCCCTACAATCTATCCTAAATGCTGCTGCCAGAATAACTCTACTCTTTTCTAAATCTGTCTCCGCGTCTCCCCTCCTGAAATCCCTCTCCTGGATTCCGATCAAATCCCGCATCTCACACTCGATTCTCCTCCTCACTTTTAAAGCTTTACACTCTTCCGCCCCTCCTTACATCTCAGCCCTAATTTCTCGCTATGCACCATCCCAACTCTTGCATTCTTCTCAAGGATGTCTTTTATCTACCCCCTTTGTATCTGAAGCTCTCTCCCATCTTAAACCTTTCTCACTTTCTGCCCCGCACCTCTGGAATGCCCTTCCCCTCAATACCCGACTAGCACCCTCACTATCCACCTTCAAGACCCACCTTAAGACACATTTGCTTAAAGAAGCATATGAATAGCACTGGATAATCCTGGATACGTGATACATAATGCTTGGCCCCCTGCAGACGCACTTACTAGAATTCCCTCCTACTGTCTCTATATGTTCCCCTACCTACCATTTAGATTGTAAGCTCCTCGGAGCAGGGACTCCTCTTCCTTAATGTTACTTTTATGTCTAAAGCACTTTTTTCCATGACCTGTTATTTATATTATTTGTTATTTATATGATTACAACATGTATTACTACTGTGAAGCGCTATGTACATTTATGGCACTATATAAATAAAGACATACAATACAATACAATACATCCTACTAATATTCTCATCAACAATTTATATGACTTTTTTCCATTAATTGCATACTTACTAATTAATATACAGTATGTGCAGTCACTGATTTAAAACTATGAGTATTATTATAATCTTTTATTCTTCAATTGCTAGATATCCCACTGCATATTATAATGAGTCGAAATACAATAATTGGATGAATGCCAGTTGATTGAAGTTGAATCCTGATAAGACAGATGCTTGTGGTGGGTCCTTGCTGTAAGGCCACAAGACTGCAGCAAGGTAAATCCACTGGTCATTGTAACAGGGGATTTGTCCCTGTTCAAAAAGGTGCCTCTGATCCAGCAGTGTGGTGGTTAACTGCTGGTAGTCAATTAACCAACACTACTTGGCTGATTAGAGGTTGGTTAGAAAAGCCTGCCTTTGAGACAGGAAGAGAGATTCCTTAGTCCACAACTTGGCTGACCAAGGAAACAGACAGAGCAGAGGTTCCTGAGTTTCACCGATGAGACTGACAGAGGGATCACAGATGTCTGGAGCTCACAAGACTTCTACACCTGAATGCTGAGATAACCTGAGGAAAAGGCAGCAACCCAGGAAAGAGAGAAGCCTTCCCCCTACAACTACGAGACAGATAAGACTTTTCTTATAAGACTGATTATCTATGTCTGTGTTCGACAAACCTATACATTTGCTCACCCCGGGCGAGTGGATTTAACCCCCGGGCGAGTAAATATTGGCCCAAGCAGCACACGTTTGGTACTAGGTGGCGAGTAGATTTTTTTGTGTGGCGAGTAGATTTTTTGGTGATTTGTCAACCACTGTGTATATATATATATATATATATATATATATATAAATGTCTCTATGATTTGGGCTGGTGAATCGCTGGACTACAAGTGTAAATATACTGCAACGTAGAGCAGATTTTGTTTGTGGATTTTCACATGTTTGCTGTGTTTAAAGCAACAGGCGCAATAAAGCCTTATTTAATTTCACCTTAAAACCAGTCTCCTTTGCGTACCTCTGCACACATCTCTTACATATGGTGTCAGAAGTGGGATGAGAGGTGGCCCTTGAAGTTCAAAGGGGCCCCGGAGACTGCCTGTGAATTTTTTTGTGCTTTTGCCTGCATAGTTCCTGCAAACAGCTTGAGCAACAAAGCAAAGAATCACATGCAGCAGAGACCAGAATTAAAGGGATACACATCCAGGCAGGAAATCTACACTGCACTGAAGAAAGCCACAAAACTACAGATGGACTCTTTTCCCCAATCCCAAGAGGAGAGAGAGAGACTGCTGAAGCAGGTAAACCTTACTTGCCTATCACAATAATGTGTAATATGGTTGTTGAAAAAGGGGCTTTGCCTTCCAGCGTAGTCAGGGTTCAAGAAGGGAGTTAGCACTCCAGAAAAGCTAGGCTTTGTTGTTTTCTTAAAAAAAAATAAAAAAAAATAATTGCGCTGAAGCAGTGAATACAGACGGTGACCCACAAGCAATACTGATTCTGGAAGTAAAAGCTGCCACACCACATAGGACTACCAGCTGTGAATGGAGTATATGCAGAAAAGTGTGAAAATTGATGCAAGACTGTGCTGAAGCAGGGAAACTTTTACAGACGGTGACCGATCAAGGGACTGATTCTGGGAATTTAAAATGGCCACACAGCTGAAGTCAAATACAGACTCTGCAAAAATGGAGAAGAAAATGTGTTCCTGGTGTAAAGGATCCCACCACACGGAGCAGTGTCCCTTCAGGCCTTATTCAGACGATGAGAGAGAATGCATGCACAGTACTGCTAATATTGTAAAACATACCAACGTAAAGAAAAGTCTACAGAGACGCCTGTGAGAGCTATGAACTCTACAAGCAAAGTCTGCCAACCTGTAGGACTACCAAAATTTGGGGTTCTAGCAAATACAGTGGCAACAGCTGCAATAGCACCTCCAGAGGTCAGGAAGAAAAATACACCTGATAGCCCCAAAATGGAGGACAAGATACAGCGTTCCTGTAATGAACTCTACCCTATGGAAGAGTGGCCCTTCCAGTCCGATAACGAGGAAGACATCTCTTATGGGGAACCCGAACCGAGTCACACCCACAAAACACCCCAAGAATGGTGGGGGTGCCTGAACTCGGTATGAACCGAAAAGACCGCTCTCTATGATGACGAATGCGATCGGCAAGAGCGGGAGCAGCAGATTACGAATATATACACCAGCTAATACAATCGCAAGAAAAACCTGGCGGATACAGTGAAGCTGCTAAAATTCCAAATAAAGATGGAGACTCCAGTATTCCTGATGGGACGGAGTCATCCAAAACAAAGAGGCGAAAAAAGAAAAAGAAAGCGGGTCTTCACTTACCGTGGAAGGAACAGACATGTCCGCAGATCCCGCGGAGGAAAAGGGGGACCAAGATGCCCTGCAGCATAGAGAAAATGGAGAATTCGTCCCGCCGATAACCGAATATCCAGAGGGCCCAAGGCAGAAGTCGTGTACCCCAAATAAGTGTCTGTCCGGTGCTAATAGTGAGAAACCCTCAACCAACCATACCAGGGACAGGGAAGCGGAGCTGGAACCAATGAGTGACGATCCCTTGACCAGCCCTAGAGATGCCCTGAAATTTGCCAGGTGTGACTGTGATCTGCTCTGAGAACAATTGAAACAAAAGAAAGATGATTATGCAGAGCTACTGAAAAATAACGTGAAGCTACAGAAATATGTGCTCACAATGTACTCTTTGGCCAGGACAGAATTGGACGATCTCAAGACTGAGCTAGATGCTGCAAACACTACTAATACCACCATGGTGGAAAAGCAGAGCCATTCTGACAAAATGAAGACATATGAGGGGGCACTGAAGGAGATTACAGTCTTTCAGCAAGAGGTTTACACTCTTCGTGTACAACTGAATGCCTCACAACAAGAGGTCAGCAGTGTCCGGACAGAGGTGGACGTATCCCAGAAGGAGGTTCATACAGAGCAAAGCACTGGATGCCTCACACCACGAGATCGGCACCTGCCGCACAAAACTGGAAGTCTCCAATAAGGAACTTCACAGTCTCGCTGAGGAGCTGGATAATTCTAAAGAAACTATTGTCAATCTTAATACAGATCTCAAAGTCTCTCAGAAGGAGCTTCAGACCCTCAACCGAAAGAAGGAAATCTCATGCCAGGAGACAGTCAGTCTCCAAGCAGAGGTGCGAAAATGGAAGGCGGACTACAAGGAGGCCCTGAATTGTACAGAGACTGAAAAAAGAGAAAATTTAAGATTAAAAAAAGAAAATTCTGAGTTGTCAGACCACGTCAATGGAAAGAATGAAAAGCTGCACGAGCTTGAAAAAATAATGAAACTGTTGGAAGATGAGAAGTTTGAAGCAGAGCACTGACTGCAGAACCAACTGCAAGGTCTGCATACACACCTCCAGAATGCCAAGGAGAAGCAACGAACTCTGCAGGAAGAAAATCTGCAGGCTGCTAATGACATACAAGTGCTGCAGGAACGTCTGATTACCCAGTGTGTCCTCGGAAAGCAGCATGATAAACTGAAGGCTACCCTGACCATCACCAAAGCATCGCTAGAGGCTAAGCTTAGAGGCCAGGTGACTCGGTACAAGAGGGAGCATAAAAAGGTCCAGAAACTGAGACGAGTATCAGCGGCCCACGCGAAGAAGTTCACAGTGCTCCACAAAATAATGAATGATAGGTGGAAGCAAGCTCAGAGAAAGCACATGGAAGAAATAAAGACCCTAAAAGGAGAATGGCAGGATACACTCAAGAAACAGAGTGAGACTCTGCAGTCCACTAACTTACAGATGCCTCCAATACAGGAAAAGGTATTGGCTCTGTCCAAGCATCGGTATCCCACAGTAACTAAGGCCCGTGAGGACAAATGTACAGTGAGAACTGGGGACACCACTCACCTTCAAAACAAGATTACGAAGTTTGAGCCACCTAAGAAAGCACCAGCTGAACCTGCAGTTGCCCAACAGGGTAGAGGTAGGAGTGCAGAATCAAAGCCAGAAGAATCCTTAGCTGAGGAAGCTGAAAAGATAGGACGTTCTCTGGAAATGGAGCTGTAATCGCAACTCAATCCCAAAAAAGCTGAAGTGGCAACTACATTGAAGGGGAAAAGTGCAGGAAGACAGCTTCAAGAACTGAGGGCTCAGGGGGCTGTTCTTGGGCGCTCTTGTGATACCATGAAGTGGACATTTGGTGCTAAAGGGGAGTACATGGGAAAGATGGCGAAAGAAAGCAATATGCATATACGCTCTGCGACTGTCGCCATACAGTCTGCCTACAAAAAGAGGAGCGCCCGACACAGGGGAAAGCTCATGACGTGGTCAGTAGAAAAACTGGACTTGGAAAAGGTTCTCCTTGAGCGACTGACGATTGCTGATCTCAAGCACCTTCTAGAGGAGACACTACTAAACTGGAGGAAGGGCTCCAATCCCAGCGGGATGGAGGGTTCTCCTTCTCCATCCACTCTCATTCAAGTCACTGAGATATCTCGAATGAGAGTGGAAGGATGGGCTTTGGCCGTGGCAAGCCCGAGCTTCCCACAAACAGGGGAGGTATGTAACAGGGGATTTGTCCCTGTTCAAAAAGGTGCCTCTGATCCAGCAGTGTGGTGGTTAACTGCTGGTAGTCAATTAACCAACACTACCTGGCTAATTAGAGGTTGGTTAGAAAAGCCTGCCTTTGAGACAGGAAGAGAGATTCCTTAGTCCACAACTGGGCTGACCAAGGAAACAGACAGAGCAGAGGTTCCTGAGTCTCAGCGATTAGAATGACAGAGGGATCACAGATGTCTGGAGCTCTCAAGACTTCTTCACCTGAATGCTGAGATAACCTGAGGAAAAGGCAGCAACCCAGGAAAGAGAGAAGCCTTCCCCCTACAACTACGAGACAGATAAGACTTTTCTTATAAGACTGATTATCTATGTCTGTCTATATATATAAATGTCTGTATGATTTGGGCTGGTGAATCGCTGGACTACAAGTGTAAATATACTCTAATGTGGAGCAGATTTTGTTTGTGGATTTTCACATGTTTGCTGTGTTTAAAGCAACAGGCGCAATAAAGCCTTATTTAATTTCACCTTAAAACCAGTCTCCATTGCGTACCTCTGCACACATCTCTTACAGTCATGAACTTGGGGGTTCCCAGCTGCTAATCTCTGATGGTGTGAGGAATCTTGGTGTTGTCCTCAATGTGTGGCTTGACACTTAGATATTAGATGTAAGCTGTGATTAAATCTTCATTCTTTAACATGAGGAATATAGCAGGGATTCAGCACTTGATTCCCCTCAGAAGATCTCCCTAAGCTTGTCCATACCTTTGTGTCACACTACTACAGAAATATTCTTTACCTGGAACATCAGGAAACAGAACTACACCTCCTGCAGCAGGTACAGAATGCTGAGGCCAGGTAGTTAACTAACCAGACTCATTCTTGCCACACTTGTGTGATGGTGAGGGGGTAACCAGGCCATCAATAAAGGTATTATGCCTGTTGGTTACCTCTGATCCATATTTGGGGTTTTAGAGTGTCAGCTCTTGAATCTGTCTGTTGTATATGCCATGTATGTGATTGTGCAACAATAAAGAATTTGAGTGTTTTATCTTTCATGGGGTGCTAGCAAGCAGAGATTGCTAGGCTATGAGTTTCAAGGGGGGTTTTACGGAGAACGTTTTGTCAGAATCTGTCTAGGTAGCGGGGTTCCGGAGTTGCAGGATTCTGTGCTACTCCATCGCAACTTGGTCCTCCAATTCCATGCCTTGTGGAAAGTAGACTGTAGTACTAACAAAAACAGAAAGGCCAGCACATTATACAAAATGACACAAAATATAGTGTAATACCTCAGTGCTTATCTGCTCATGAAAAATGGTCATTTAGTTAAACCCTTTGGCCTAAAGTTTATAAGCCTGCAGCCACTTCACGGCATGTCCAATCTGCAGGTCCTAACACTACCTTGCACAATTCTCATGTACCTCTCTTTTCTGCTGGAGGGAGAAAGACCATACTGGGACTGTGATTCACAGGATCATGATAAAAACTGCTATTGGAAAGTGGGGCGGGGAGAGCTTTAAACCATGGGGAGGAAGGCCACACTTCCAAGTAACAACAGTTGCAATAACCGAGCAAGCTCCAGAACCCCAAAACCCACCCTCACATCATATATACAGCATATATATTAGTGTCAAAAAGCAGTGTAGTACTGCGACAGCATTGCCGTCACATTGCAGTCATGCTTACTAGCGCGCACCACTTGCTCAGGAGGTTCACACTTTGCCATCTCGTTTTGCGGTTGAGCGGTGTCCCCAGCTCTCACTGTACCTTTGTCTTTATGGGCATTCGTTTCTGTGGCATACAGACACTTTGGCCGGGTTAATACCTTTTCCTGTTGTGGAGACACCTGTGCATTACTATTCCATAGAGCCTCATTCTATTTAAACGCCATCTTTTCCATGGACTGTTTCTGTGACCCAAGTGTCTGTTTAAAGTTTGTAACCTTTTTCTCCAACTTCATCTGAGAAACTTCCTGCTGGGCAGCAGTAGAGTCCAACGTAGTGTCCCGCTCAGTCTTCAGAGCTTCGAGCTCCTCATCCAGGTCACACTTTTGTTTCTCTGCCGTCATGCGGCCAGCACGCTCAGACTGCAGGTCCTTCCTCAGGTCTTGAAGCTGTCCTTCAGCACTTATTTTTCCACTCATATGCTGGAACGGCGGGGAGACGTGGGACTAATCTCTTTTCATGTGACCTAACTCTGTTTTCCTTTGGCTCATACCTACACATAATCATCAAGGGGGATAAGTATATATCTCTTTCACCCCTACTGTATTTAGTTGGACTACCTTTGTAATTTTGAGTCAACGATTTTCAGAATTATTGGATCATCCATTATACTATTTCACCTATTTAGGTGTTTTTGTGATAACTCACTCTATTGTGGCACCGGCCTAGCTCATGTCAGTGTTTTTTCACTGACTCCAGTTCACCATTTATTTCTGGGCTGGGAACAGTCTTGTGATTACTATTCTGCTGCATGTGTGGTTTGCATGTGATATTTGACCAGTTCTATTACTAGTTTGTCCTCTAAGTCACAAAAAAAAATGTTGACCGGCCGGTCTTGATGACCCAGGGAACTTGTTTCCCAGAATAAGACTGCCATGGAAACCCATTGGAGTGGGAGCTTGGTTGGCGGACCCCTCTCTTCTTTTCCTGTTTTAAGGACTGTGTATCCACACTAACCGCCTACATTCTATGGTGATGTATTATGGACTTTGTTCTACACCTGGACTGACCTTCTAGAGTTAACACTCAAATGTTGCAACAGGATTTTAATTGTTTTTTCATTGACTCTCTACTATCAGCTATTACAATCTGCTCTTAGTACTTTCAGTATATTAACACTGTTTTCCCTGTGTGCTGGCAGCATAGTATCTTTGCTTGTGTATGCTTTGCCCCCTTTTTTAATTTGATCTGCATGTTTGGGTTTCCATTGTCATTATGTTAGCTCACATGTAGTTGGCTCATTACCATTAAGGGGAGGCATTTTTTGAACTACAGACATCACACTTTTTCTGTGTTCATTTATAGGTCATATCTATCATTCTATTGTATGCTCCAGTGTTTATAACGTGGCCCTTTTGGTCCCTTGAGGAGTTTGTTTGGAGTTCCCCATCATTTTATTCTATCCTCCCCTGTTTTTATATATTCAATAAAATTGATATTCTTTTTAGTATACCTGTGTGCTCCCCTAGGGAATCTCTTTTGTTATTCTTATATTATTCCTATCTCTGGAGCCCCGCTGGCTACTATTACATTATAGTATACAGTATACTGTATGACAGCTTTTGGGTACCATACTATATTGGCGTGCATGCGGTATATATATATACACACACATGTCCAGGGCACTCATGAGTATACACTGCCGACACGTTTAAATCGAGCAGGGCTAGTTCCGCAAGCCGGGGGATGCCCCGGCTTGCTAGCCCCACTCCCTCGGCGTGCCGCGCGTCACCGATGCGCGGTCACGCGTCATCGGGTGTCAGCGCCCCCTGCACGCGCGTCCAGGGCTCCCCGAGGGAGCCCTGGTGTCCCGCGATCGCGGGACGGCGGCAGGGGGTTCCGGGGGACCCGGCGGACCCGGCAGCGGTAGGGAGAGCGCCCCGATCGGAGGGCGCTCTTCCGCTGCTTCGGCGCGCGCCCGGCACCCTCCGGCGCGCGCCAGGTTACTGCAGCGGCAGAGAACGGGCAAATGCTCGAATAAACTCTGCCGCAGCAGTATGTAAAAAAAAAATACTTCGGTTCCAGCGGTGCATGCAATAAGGTAAGGATCACTATCCATCCCCAGGTAATAAAGAGCAAAGAAAAATTCACAGCACTTGCAAGGTGATGTATCAAAAGGTATACATTTATTTAATCTAACAAGGAAAAAAACTAAAATATGGGCATATTTTAGTTTTTGTACTTGTTAGATTAAATAAATGTATACCTTTTGATACATCACCTTTGGTACAGTATGTGTGTGTATATATATATATACACAATGATGTACTTTGTATTTATTACTACTACATTACTATGTATGTATGTATTTCACTATTAATATAAACTGATAGGTATAGCCCCGAGATTGCAATGTAAAATAATCTCCCTTTTCCTATTGTCCTCATTTCCCCCGCCCGCCTTCCCCGCCTGCCTTCCCCAATTTTGATCTTCCCTTTTGCTCTTTCGACCAATTGGCTTCTGTTTTCTCTGTTCGGTCTTCGAATGTGTCTTTTGGCTCACGGTGTCATCTCTATTTGGATTTCCAACACCAGTGAGACGTGATTTACAGTACTTTACTTGAAATGACTGCCGTATGTTAGAACATGCAGACCTAAAGGGAACTCCTTCAGTAAACAGGATAAGTAGTAGAGCTGGTCCACATGACGTGGAAAGAATTTGCAAAGCCAGAAACTAGCAGCGGGATATATCCCCAGGCATTAAAAGTATTTGTTTTGCTTGTTGGACAGGTGTAACTCTTGTTGGCCTCTCCTTGCTTTTCCTGAAGTAACTGCGTCATCTCTTATACCCAGTAAAATCAATATGAGCCGCTCACCTAGCTGATTAATACAGTACCTGTCGATCTATAACTCAATTATGCAAGATTGATTTATTATGTAGTCTAAATAGCTTTCACAATTGACAACAGGTTGTTTTTTTTTTTATAGCACGAATATATCAACTTACTACTAAATTGTTAATTGGCCTTGTAAATAGTTTGAGATTTTGTAAATACTAAGAACAGCAGCAAATGTTTTTGACTCCTGTAGTCTTGCCCATCCTGGTAGATGACAGGTGAAAATGTTAACAGTTCATTACACTAATAAATAACTCCTCAAATGACATTCTAATGTATTTGCGCTCATAATTATGTTGCCTTATGTTCATTTATAATGCCGAGAAAGTGACAAACCCTAATCAGAGTATATTGATGGATACACTAACTGCTGCCCCGATATCTTTTCGCTGTGTTATTACTCGGTTGTATAATAAAGATGCACGATGCAGGAGCAGCAGCTGCACACAAAACAGATTCTCTTTTAGAAAAATACATCTAACAATTTTGAGCCCTTTTGTTTCAGGTAACTTTAGTTCACGAGATGACATCGATTTTTTTTATCCCCCCCCTCATCTTTCTAAAGCATCTTCGAAATCACCAACAAAAATATAAGGCCATTTCCAAGGGATTTTGCCAAGTGGCTGCGGCAGATATACAGATCCATCCTATTTTAGTGAATGCCCCCTAAATAGAAATGGGTCAAAGCTTCCCACAAGTTTCAACATTTGTGTATTAAAAAATAAACGCAGCTGCCAGTCATGAATACAATATTTAGAGCACCTTTGACCCCTACAACCGTGACAATTATAAAATGTTTTATTTGAAAATGTGCTAGGAAGTTAAGAATCAAAATATACGTTATTTAACCGGAAAAACAACAAATGTGATTCTCTTAAATATTTTGCCACTTCACAAGTTATTTAAAAAAAAGTGCAAGGAACTTTCATGTAGAGAACATCGCCAAATACGCAGATTTTTACCCACAAATTCCGAACAATATAGTAAATACGTCGCTAAGGCAAAGAAATGATCTACTTCTGGGCATACTCTTTAAGTATGACTGTTGCAGAATTAGAAATTAACATATATTTCAGTGTTTAGTCAGTTAATGTGTGGTGGATGCCTATCACAGCCTCAGATTGCAAACCCAGTATAACCATCCTCACACTGATGAGACCCAAAATATCAAAATATCTGTCTGTGAGTAGCTTTACTGGCTATGCACTTCTTTAACCGAGGCTGTGATGAAAAACTGTGTAATGTGGCATAGGGCACCATGTTAACATGGATTTGAGGCAAAAAGTGACATTGAGTGCTCTTTTGCCTGTCATTTCCCAGAATCCCTCTCTGCAGTGGAAGTATTGTATGCTAGGAGATAATAGTGCAAAACAGGGGTTCAGACCTGCCTGAGACATGTGAATATGCTCACAAGTGATATTTTTATTTAGCGTTTAGTCACAAACAACTTTAAGTGAATGGTATTTTTTTATAATTTACCTGTACTTTTTAGTTTCTCCTAATAATTATAATAATATATCATTGGACAAACCTCCAGTACTTTTGTTTCATGATGTGGACCTCTTGTTCAGTACCAGAATGTCTCAAGTCTCGACCCACAGCATGAAACCGACTTTCTGGCTTTCTGGTCACTTGATCACTATTACAGAAATCACATGGTTATGATCTTGTTGCTGATGTCTATATTTATGTACCAATTTATCAATGAGACAAACACAGCACCGTGAGTATCAATTCAATGACTTGATACAGGGAAAAGACAGATATCAAAGTAGCTTCATTATATTTGGATAGAATGTTTGTAATATTATATATGCTCCAAATATATTTTCAATCATTACCTACTAAAATTCTTAGGAACAGTTGGAGTCATACAAGCTAAGCAATAAAACGTATCAATAAATGTCCTCCAAAAGATTTGTAAGAAGCATATATTATTTATTTATAAAATGTTTTACCAGGAAGTAATACATTGAGCGTTACCGCTCGTTTTCAAGTATGTCCTGGGCACAGAGTTATGGTTACAAATACATTGTAAATTAGTAGGTGGATGCTGCACTCCCCAACAAAGAAAATAATAATAAATACCGGTGCTCCTGGTTCAGGAATCTCTGGGTGGTATTCCAATATTAGATAGGAAGGAAGTGCCTGGGCACTACAGATTTCTGCTAAGAAATGTTTTATTTGTGAGCCAGTGTGATGACGTTTCGGCCCCAAGGGCCTTTCTCAAATGCTAATGGCATGATAGGTAACCAACATTACACACTGTCTTAAATACACCCCACCACATGTGTCTCTGATTGTCTCTGATTGTCCTCCATTGAAACATGGGCAGCATGCTTTTCCTCCGGAAGATCTTGATGTGATGACGTCACAGATGTCGCAAGATCCACCGGAGGAAAAGCATGCTTCCCATGTTTCAATGGAGGACAATCAGAGACACGTGGTGGGGTGTATTTAAGACAGTGTGTAATGTTGGTTACCTATCATGCCATTAGCATTTGAGAAAGGCCCTTGGTGCCGAAACGTCATCACACTGGCTCACAAATAATTTTTTTCTTAGCAGAAATCCGTAGTGCCCAGGCTCTTCCTTCCTACAAATACATTGTTACATTAAGTGAACAGGGTTATACATTATGTATAAATACATTGCATAAATAATTTAACATAGATTAAATAGAAATAGATTTAAAAATATCATAGATAATCTTGACTTTTCTCTGTAAATGTTACATTTAATCCTGGAAAGTATAACATTAATTATATTGCACGCTTTCTGTGTATAAAAGCCAAGGCATCACCATGTGAGACAAAATGATTTCTGATCTACTTTAATATTGCATGTCAGAAACGGTCAGTCATGTGTTATGCTTTCCAACAAGCATCTTTACATTTCACTGCTTCTTTGCTTGGATAGCTTCCTTCTCCCTTTACGCCACAGGGGAGTATTCATCGATCTGGCTTTTGACTTACCAATCTGATTGCCATCTGTCGGTTTGCTAACATGCAGACTCTTGGCTATAATTCCTTTAACAGGCAGCTGAGTTGAGGCAGTATTTTGAGTCCGCATTTCCACACTGACCCACTTGTATCCCTTCTGACCAGATGGCAGGAGATGACTTTGAGATGGAGCCAACGTGGCATTTGAGATGTTGTGTGTGTGTGTATATATATATATATATATATATATATATATATATATATATATATTATTATATATTAGTGAAAGCACTGTATGCCTGTCTGCATCTTCCTGTGTCCCTAGGGGAAATCTCATTGGTCCCTTGGGCCGCCCGCCCCCGCACCTCTCATTGGCCTGAGGCGGAGTGATGACACACACACACACACACACACACACACACATACACACACACACACACACACACACACACACACACACCCTCCAAGTCATCGTGACCCGCGCGCACCTCCTCCTCTCCCTGTGTCTCCCTGTTTCCCCCGCTTTCACCCCCCCCCCGGCGCTGCTACAGTCAGCGGGGGGGCGGAGCGAGTGCCCGGGACACCCGCGCTCTCCTCCTCTCCCCGTGTCAGCTCCCCCCCGGTGCTCCGCTCAGCTCTCCCCCCCGGTGCTCCACTCAGCTCCCCCTCGGTGCTCCGCTCACCTCCCCCCCAGTGCTCCACTCACGTCCCCCCCGGTGCTCCGACAGGCAGTGGACACGCGGCGCCTAAGATGGCGGCGCCCGGAAGGACCCCCTTCCTCCCTCGCAGAGTAAGATGGCGGCGGACGGAAGGAGAGGTGACGTGTGTGTGCGTGTGTGTCACTGTGTGTGTGTGTGTCTTACACTGTGTGTGTGTGTGTTACACTGTGTGTGTGTGTGTGTTACACTGCCTCTTACTCCTGTCTGTGTGTGTGTGTGTGTGACACTGTGTGTGTGTGTGTGTGACAGTCTGTGGTGGGGGCTGGGGGGTGATGTGGTGGGGGCCGGGGGGTGATGTGGTGGGGGCCAGGGGGTGATGTGCTGGGGGCCGGGGGGTGATGTGGTGGGGGCCGGGGGTGATGCAGGGGGGGGCAGTAATGTGAGGTGCAAGGGGGGGGAGAGTCATGTGAGGTGCATGGGGCAGAGAGTGATGGGATGTGCAAGGTGGGGGACACTGATGTGGGGGCCAGGAGGGGTGGAGAGTGATGTGGGGTGCAGGGAGGGGAGACCGCAGATGCGAAGGAAGGGGGGGACGGAGCTGTGAAGAGGGGGGGGGGCGGAGCTGTGAAGGGGAACGGAGTTGTGAACATGGGGGCCAGCCAGCTGTGAAGGGGGGTAAATCACGGGCAATGCCGGGTATATCAGCTAGTATATATATATATATATATGAAAAAAAGAAAGAAAAAAAAGGCGCACACCTAGTGCATTAACGTAATAAAATATGAATTAAAGGAACATAAAATCAAACAAATGCCCACTCACAAGAGTACTGCAAATTAAAGCATTTATGAGATTGGCTCTCATGTGCCAGCAACGCGGTCCTCTCTGTCCAACTCGAGGTAGCAGCATCCTCCCGTGACCCTCCTTCGTGTACCCGGAAGTAGAATCCCTCCTATTGGGTGCTCGGCAGAAAGAGTCCCTCCGGCAACCAGTAACTGGAAATCCTCTATGCCGGTAGCAAGATCATGGGAGACACAGGAACTCACGTCTACCACGTGATCCCCTGATGAAGTCATCATCGATGACGAAACGCGTAGGGCGTGGTCTAATTGTGGCCGTCATTTGCCCGTGAACATTGCTGCTGTTGGATGTGAGACGTGAGTTCCTGTGTCTCCATCATGAGATTCCATCATGTGCCATTCATCATGAGATTACTATCAATGGTAAAACCTATGATTTTCGAGGTCTTGGAGGGAGCTGTGGAGTGGTCTTGGAATGTGCTTCAGGTCCTTCAATGTATTCCTTTGGTTCAGGTGTCTTATGATGATAATCTCCACCTTGTCCATATTTAGTTTTAACCAACTGTCATCCATCTATTTTCCTAGCTCAGCAATGCATGTTACAATAGCAGCTGAGTAAGATGACTTACCTGGAGTTACTCACATACAGCTTTGTATCATCTTCATATTGGTGATACTATTTGAAACCATGACTTGCAGGTATGGGGTCTAGTGGCTTCACATAGATGTTAAAGAGAAGAGGGGAGAGAATGGAGCCTTGAGGCACTCTAAATGTAATGTGTGTTGTGGATGACGAGAGCTAATTAATGCCTAATCTTTGGATTCTTCCACTGAAGGAGGAGACAAGTCTGTCGAGGGCTTGGTCATATATTCTTGAAACAGCTGTCAGGGATAGTCCAAAAGATCTGGTCTGTAACTGTTACATACGTGTATAACATATAATCAATGCATGTAATGTCTTGCATATAACGTGTAACCCTGTTTCCCCCACCCAATCTCACAGAGAGCCTATCTCTGGGAAACTCACTCTAATTACATGGTATAGTGTGGTGCAAACCTGCTGGTAACAGGGGGCCCTGGGTCTCCTGCATGGTATTATAGGGGACTGACAGGACTGGCTTCTGGGGTCTTGCCTGAATAGTACTCACAGGTGCAGTGCCTCCATCTCTTGCAGCCCCTCCATCTCTTGCAGCCCCCAGGTGTATGGGGAGAAGTCTCTGCAGAATAATCTCTTCCCCCTCCTCCCAATAGACATCACACTCAGGCAAGAGGTATAATAAAACACAGTGTCCTTTATTGTCTCTCTGTATTCAGCAGCTAGTTGATTAGTAGCTTGTAGGGTGTCCACCCTCAGGATGTCCCTGGACTCACTCCCAGCCAAAGGGCACCAGGAGCGGTCATTGCTCTTCCCTTATCCCCTGGTGGGATAAGAGGTAACGGTTTCCCCTTCGCTCCCCTAAGGGAGGGCCTCAAACTGCCATAGCCCTGACAGCTTGGTTAGGGTAAACCAGTCTCTCTCAAAGGAGACAACTGCTTAATACAGGAAGTGCAGTGCCTTAAATACAGATCCAGCAGTCACCACCCCTGTGCCTCTAATTGGACACAAGGCCTGATGACGCTACCTTCTCTGACTCAGTGCACTGCTATGAGTGGGGAAAACCCATGATAACTCCTGGCAACCTGCCCTTACCAGGGATTGCTGCCAGGAGGAAGACAGAATAATAGCCCCAAACCTATCAGGGCTACAAACATATAACCTTGTTCACTTAATGTAACTATGTATTTGTAACCATCTATTTGTCATCATAACTCTGTGCCCAGGGCATACTTGAAAATGGAGGTAAGACTCAATGTATTACTTCCTGCTAAAACATTTTTATAAATTAATAAAATGTTTAATCCCATGCATATAAAATAAAAGGCGTTCAGAATCACAGGCACATTTCCCAACAAAAGGATTAAAAGCAGGTCACTGGAAGAAAACTGGTGTACTGTGTTTGTTGCTACCAAAACACAGGAAAGAAAGACTGTTGTGTTGTGAGAAAATATATTTGCACGTGTTCTGGTCTTTTCAATAGCAACTTTGTGAAAGTTAATTCACTTTGCGAGCAACATGTTCCATTTGCTTATAACCTGTGAGAGAATCCGAATAATACTTAGATAGAAAAAGGTCTTAACCACATCCTTGTCACTTGCTAAATATTGAATTAATTTCTTTTCCCAATGTGGTGATCATCCACCTTCTTCTTATAGTTCTTCTTTGTTTAATAAAGTATGAAAAACATGGTAGTAATGTTACACGACATCAGTTTCTAGTACATGGCTCATTTGAAACAAGGATCACTTCTCCCGCTGGTGCATTGTGTATCTAACGTGATGTTACCTAAAACAGAAACTGAGTTAATTTTCTTGAGGTTAAAAGGAAAAATCCAAGCTTGCAAATTGTTTTGCAATATATATAAAATTAGAGGTAGCTAATTGTAATTAAAAATGTCACACGGCTCGTGGAGGCATCGTCATCGCTGTGCGTTAGTTAGCTTCAAACCAGCTGTGTATACAATTGCCAGTCCCTGCATATATATAGCTAGTTTGAAGCTACCTTTTTCATTAAAATTAGCTACCTCTAATTTTCTGCACTGGGTTTGGTTGAGGGTATAAATACTTTTCACAGTCATTGTTCTCCAGCACGCCCCTGAGGAAGGGGTTAATGGCATTAATAGGTTAACCGGGCAGGATCACTTTGGTATTGCCCCTCAACATCATGTCATGTTGGATGTCTGTAGAAGGGATTGCCACTTCCTTGTATGTCTTGTTACCAGTGATGTCACCATAAGGAGATAGAATGGTGTATATATAACTGTAGCTCCCCCCAATGTTCTTGAAACAGGTTCCTCACCATGAGTCCTGTAAATATGTTTATGTATAGTTATGAATATTAAGAGTCTCCTGTCCCTGTTTATATTTTTCAGCTAAGGAATGTCCCCAATATACGTGTAGTTGGTGCCTATAGTAATGGCCCAAGATTGTTCTCATGCTGGAAGAGGAGGACGCATGTTCTTAGCAGGATTCCTCAGAGTAGTAACTCCGGAACATAATCAGATCGCCCCCACCGGAAGGTCCCTAGTGAACTCCTGATTCAATATGCATGGACAAGGTATGCAGTAGACAGTAATGGGACACTGATCCCACTGATGGGGCATTATTGACGCTATGCAACAGATTTCCAATTTAACCAATACTAAGGGGAACAAGCATACAGTAAGTACCTCCCCTGTGTAGGAGTGAGAGCTACTAGAGGAAGAAGCACAGAGTAACCGTATAATTTGCCACGTTAACATGTCTAGTGTGAAGTCTGTCCTTGTAGGGTTAGCCTTATGTTAAATAACGCTCTTTTTGTACTACAAAAGTTCATAGCACCATCCTTATTCTATCTGCATATCCACGCCCAGCCTGCACCAACCCAGCACCCTGAACAGGTATCTGCCATGTATATAGTCAATTTGATGTAAACGCCTTTGAAACCGGGCAAGAAGGGTTATAGGTGCATCTTTTACAATTTTATCAGCAAATTTGTCATTCTCAAGGAACAGCTTTTTCTTAATGTAATACATACAGTAAAACATTACAGCATGTTGGGGCCAATATGGCTCCTATCACTGTCCATTGGATTTGCAGAAACATTATATAATTAAACCTAAAATATATATTTTAACACAATTTCCATCAAAATAATAAAGAACTCACACAAAGCATTATTAATAAATAGTGTTTTGACGGCTTCCATCCAGAATAGATGTACAGTATATAAACACTGTGCATAAGATCTCTTTCTCAGAAAGTGTCAATAATGTCTACAGTCGGTTCTTCAAAAAGTCAATAGTGTCTTTAAGGCATGACGTAGGGATGGTAGTAACAATCAGTTGTAACTATTGAGCAATACAGTATTCTGCATAGTAAGCATAATACAAAAATGTGTACAGTACAAAATAACTAAACACAGCTACAGTAATTTGGGAAAATTGAAACAGACCATGCTTATCTTAAGTCAATACAATAAGTTTGGCTGATTTCTATTTTTCCATTGAAATTTATTTTCTGACAAGTACTGTAGCAGACTTCTGGTAAAACACTGGATTTGTAATGAGAAAACTTAATATTAATCTAACGATTTTTTTATGGGAGGCGTGCACTATAGTATGTTATATTAAAAAAAAGTTACACTTGTGTATCACAAACTTTCAACATTTGGTGACTTTTGTTTTGTAACATGGCAAATCCATAATCAACCTAACATTGGCATAATTGCCTAAAAAGTAGAGATCTGTGAAAGTCGTGCAGTTCACTTTCCAAACATTTTTCCCCAAATGTTCAATTTACCTATTTATGAGTGTTTGGAAAGAGTTACATGCATACACATTTATTATTTTGCCATGAAATGTCACTACTTTTGCCACATTTATGCAAATATAAACATAAAGTTGCTAGAGCAAGTTAAGCATCCATTCCTGTTTGCAGTGCTGCAGGAACCTGATCGTTATCTCAAAGTCACTGTAACAGGTGGTTGCACTGCTGGATGTTCCCTGCTGGCGTGCCCTAGTGATTATAGACAGTCACACTGGGGATCATTGATTCTCAGCATGGCAATTAGAAGCAACTAGCTGCCGGAAAACATTTTGCCTCAAGCAGCCCAGTAGACTCCAATTCTCATTCATAGACACCACACTACATGCAAGTGTCACTTGTTACCATCTCGAACTGCACTCAAATAGACTAATAATTTATGTATGTGGGTCTGTGTCCTATTTATGGTATTTGTAGTAAATAATTTCAAACACATTTGCTGAGTTGTATCCATTCTAACCTAAATACGCTCAGCATACCAAAGGAAACCACTGGTCCATGCAGAGTAACTAACTGCTTTAACACTGTTTACTTCAGTGCTGGAAGGATGGTTTAGAGAATGTATTGCATCTCCTCTCAGCACAGGGTTAAACAGTCACATCTGTATCTGTTTGAGTAGTTTTAACTATTGTGTAACTATTGATATAATAAATAAATATAACTTATCATTAATTCTATTAGGGCGATATTTCATTGTTCGGTCATGCATGAAAATGTATGTTATTGAATTTCCATCTGTTTGCATTTATTGTCAATACATATTTGTGTAGCACCAGATGGAAAGAAGATATAAATCCCTTAAAAGTCCGATTTATTTATTTCCTCTTGAATTCCTTGCATACAGTACAGTAGCTTTTCAAAGTATTTTATATTTTAAAATTTGTGCATACTTGGAATGTACCCCCAAGCACCTGAACTGCATTAATATACAAAAACTGCACAAGAAACTATGATTTATAGTTGATCCATGTTTGTAGGCACATTTATAGAGAACCTTTACTAAAATGCATTAGTCACAATACATGAAATCACTCTGCCATATAATACATGTATCATTGTTAATGTTTATTTCACAGATTAAAATGTCTAGTCAGTTTAACAGTTAATAAAAAAGGGTCTACTTGCCAGTTAAATGGGGCAAAACTAGGTAAATCCTTGACAGAGAAGGAGTTAGGAGGGCTTGTAGACAGCAGACGTGGCAATAGTGCCCAATTTCAGGCAGTAGCTGCAATGGCAAATACGATTTCATCTTGCATTAAACTGGGTGTGAATGGAAGGGAAGCATAATAATGCCATTGAATAAATCATTAGTAAAATCACACCATGATCATGGAGTGTTAGTTTTGGGGATATAATAACTATATACAGAGATGATACAAGGGTTTTAAACTGATTATTCATCCCAAGGGCAGTACAAACGACTGAAGTTGGAGGAAAGGAGATTTCACGATCAACAAAGGAAAGGGTTCTTTACAGTGAGGGCTATTAAAATAGAGACTGTGATGGTAGATACAATAGACTTGTTCAAAAAAAGGTTGGACATCTTTTTAGAAAGGAAAGGTATACAGGGATATACCAAATAAGTAAACATGGGAAGGATGTTGATCCATTTAGAAATCTTATTGCCATTACTGGAGTCAGGAGGGAATGTATTTTCCCCCTTATGAGACATCATTGGATAATGTTTTTATTTGCATTCCTCTGGATCAATTTACTGTAAATACAAATATACTGTAGGATAAGTATCTGTCATCTAAATTTAGTATAGGTTGACCTCAATGGACATATGTCTTTCTTCAAACTCATCTACTATCTGACTATGTAACAACCTCACAGAATATGCTAAATATATTACTTTTATTTTAAGTTTGCCCAAGGTAAATTTATAGTGCTTGTGAAAAGCTGTTCTGCAGAGTAAGTCTGCCGCGATGGAGCTGAAAGGGGTCCATGATTCCAAATGGGGGACCGGGGATCCCCACCCCTGCAGCATGAATCCTCCAGTGCCGTGACCAGCTACATCTGTATGTCTTTATACACTTTTGTTTCATCAAAAGAATCATATTTTTTTTATATTTGTGCGCTGTAATATTCTATGGAAAACGAGTGTAGGGGTGGGCACTCTAAGGCCTCGGTCCCGCTGCGCTCGTTGGCGCGGGCGGCCATGTCACGAGTTCCCCACCAGCAGGGGAATCCTCGCGAGCCAGTCCCAGTCCCCCCTGGCGGCACAGCTGACTACACGCTGTGGCGCGTCAGCCGCTAGGAGACACAAGAGAACGGTGTTTCCTAGCGTTGACGCGTCACGTGGTGTGGCTGTGAGCCAATGGGGAGGGGAGGCTTCGGGAGGAGGAGAGGCTTCGGGGAGCGGGGAGGAGTGTGGAGTGAAAGCAGGTGAGTGCCTGTCTGTGTGTGTGTCTCAGTGCGTGCGTGCCTGTCTGTGTGTGTATGTGTGTGTCTGAGTGCGTGAGTGCCTGCCTCTGTCTGTGTGTGTGTGTGTGTGTATGAGTGCGTGAGTGCCTGCCTGTGTGTGCGCGCGTGTGTGGGTATGAGTGCGTGATTTCCTGCCTGTGTGTGTGTGTGTGTGTGTGTATGTATGAGTGCCTGCGTGTGTGTGTGTTTAAACTTACCCTCAGCAGCTCCAGCTCCAGCCCGAGTCCGTGGAGGGAGGGGGGGGGGAGAGTAGCGGGTCCCTCCGCTCAAGCCACGGCCCCCTGCCTGTCAAGCCTCCCCCCCTCCCTGTCAAGCCTCCCACTCCCGCCCACCTCCCGCTCCGGCTCCCGCTCCCGCTCCCTACAGACCGCATTTCGCGGTCTGTGTATGTCAGCGCACCGCCTGTCTGCAGTGCGGGTGCGCTGACTCTGGGAGCGGGGCCTTAGCCTAATACTGAAAAAAAAGCCGATATACAGGCGGTCCTCGCTTATCCGCCGGAATCCGTCCCGTAAACCACCGTCGGATAACGGACCATCAGATTGCGGGTCCATGTTATTCCGCGGCGGTGAGCGGCGAGTCAGCAGTTCCGATATCGGATAATACGTCCGGTGGACTGCATTATGCGGCGACGGGTAAGCTGTTCGACTGAAAACGGACCGTTGGATATCGAGAACCACCTGTATACTGGTGCTGAAAAAACATTTAAAGAGAGTAATCCGTAAACCCAAATAATAACATACAGAAAAAAGGGAAAGGAAAAAGTATGGTCGCCATATTAACCTTGTTCAGGTACAGAAACATTGCAATTCCGAAACGTTGCACATTTTGTTTAATCACTCTGCATCACATGAGAATTTATTGGTGAGATTACCTTTTCCTATACATTTTTTTCTGATTTCTGCAAGCCATTGTTGTTTGTATACTGGAATGTTCTTCCAGAGGAGTCACCTCAGACTACGGATTTAGTTTTAAAAAGGGATGCATTGTTCTGGATTCCTGTTTATTATATATATATATATTTTAATGTATTTTTGTAATTTATTTGTTCAAAGACCTTCTGATCTAAAAGTCACTGTGATGCACAGGACCAATATATTTTTATTTACAACAACAATAGTGCCAATGGAAGGGAGGCAGTTATTACCATATTTATTTGCATGCAGGAACTTGCAATAGTATGGGTTCAAGCAAAATAAGGTGTGTGATTGTAACAAGGGTTATGTGGGGAGAATGATTAAACCCTTAAAACATAGGATAATGAAACATGTCCATGCCATCAAAAAAGAGGATATCACGCTCCCAGTATCCAGACATTTCACACATTATCCTAAAGGATGATTGATCAATTGTAGCTTTTAGGGAATAGAACACATCCCACAGCTCATTCGAGGAGGGGATAGACTAAACTTGTTCAATAAACGAAAATGTTCTAGATTTATATGTTCGGTATTTGACACTATCTGGTATGAAAATTGACTGGGAATTGCAACATTTTCATCGATATCCTTGTTTAAATGATCCATGAGATTATATTTAACTGTTACTATATAAGTCATGTGGTGATGTGTTATTCATTTAAGCGAGATAGATGTATCTTTCTCCTTCAGTAGCTTGCTGTAGCTCTATTGGCAAACCTTGCCCACGTGATCGGGCTGCCCCACGGAATCCTGGGAGATGTAGGTCCCCTGCGGAGCATTATTGTAATGGCTACCACAACTACTGCCTCAATGCTCATGCACAGGGTGTGCCAACATGGCCGCCGTGACTTGGGAGCTTCTGCGCATGCATAGCTATCGGTAACCGGAGCTCTCTCCCTCTACTGCCCCCAGCCGCATTTGCCTCCCCCTCCAGGGGGACACTGCTATATCTATATTTATATGCATATAAATATATGCATTGGTATGGAGTTTTATTACATCATAAATCTGATAGCATTGTTCATATTGTTCACATATGTACTTGTTAGTTATTATTTTTCTTTCTCTCTTTCTTCCCTTTTTTATTTCCCTTTTTCCTTTCCCTCCTTGTCCTGTTTTCCTTCCTCCTTCCCCTCTCCCCCTCCCCTTCTTCTTTGTTCTTGTTTTTTTCCCTCCCCCTTTTTTTTCTCCCCCTCCCCTCCTCTTTTCTCTTTCCTTTTCTTTTCCTTCCCCTTTTCTCTCTTATATTTTCATTTTGTTTCCATACCTTGTTATTTTTCCATTGACACGTTATTCACATGCTTATATCCATGCGGTAGAGTGTTTCAAAAACATAAAATATATATATATAAATGGTTTTGAAGCAAAAGGTGGCACTGTGTGCTCATTTGTATGTCATTTCCAAAATCCCTTGCTGCAGTGGAAGTGCTGTGTGCTGGGTTGCAGACATGCAAATGAGCATACAGTAATATTGCCATTTTATATATATATATATATATATATATTTAATCTATGCCATAGTATGTGGCGATACACTTGAGTTTCAATTGATATAGAGAGGCTTTTTCTTCATGTTATATTATGGTTTTTTTTAGTCAGCGTGCTACTTTGTCCATAAATTATACCATATGTATAATATATATTGCCTGTGGTTACATATTTATCAATAATGCATCATAATAGACTTAATGGATGGAGTACATCTCATCATATTTAATTTTTTGATGTATGTATGGATGTGGACATGTATGCTCCAAAGGGTTAAGCTTTGTTCCGTTTGCTCACAAAGACATATTATATTTCTTGTGATAACATTTATTAGGTTCAATATGATGAACCACAGATTATATATCATTTAGGACAGGGAATGCATTGTATACAATATCACAACTATTTGTGATGTAACATTAATTATTTACTTCAATCATTTGCAAATGATCTAACAAGTGTAAAAGATGAATACATTCACCCTCCCACCAGTAAGAGTGGGAATATTGTCAGGGTATTTTACCTGTATCTTTATGTTTTTTAACTGTATGTATCAATCCACGCTGATACACATGGAATCTAGTCAGTGACCTTCCATTTTTTTAAGGCACTCAGTGCTAAACTATCTTTGAAATTCCTTGCCTTCGTGAATACCATTTGGGGCTTCTCTGGCAGAAAGTCCTGTAATACAGCGTCTTGTTGCAGGATATGCCAATGCTTTCATACAATTTGTTATATTTTGTGTGAATCTTTGTTATATTGCGTGATAAAGGGGATACAATTTGATGCAGTTTCTCTAATGGTTTTCTCTTTCAGCATAACAGTCCTATCCAATGCTAGAACTTTTTGGGGGGCTGATTTAATTAGGGAAGACTCATAATTTTTTCCCCCAAAATGTTTTTCCAAAATCAGTGGTTGTTGCTTGAATGTTTCTATATCTGTACAATGTAATCTAATGCCCCTAAATTGTCCATAGGGGATGTTCGACAACTACCTCCTATGGTGATAACTTGTATTCAAAATAAATTTGCTGCAATCTACTTCTTTAAAGTGTGGTTTTGTTAATACAGCTCAACCCCGTTATTGTATTGAATTGTATGTCTTTATTTATATAGCGCCATTAATGTACATAGCGCTTCACAGTAGTAATACATGTGGTAATCAAATAAATAACAGATAATATAAATAACAAATCATGGGAATAAGTGCTTCAGACATAAAAGTAACATTAAGGAAGAGGAGTCCTTGCTCCGAGGAGCTTACAGTCTAATTGGTAGGTAGGGAGAACGTACAGAGACAGTAGGAGAGAGTTCTGGTAAGTGCGTCTGCAGGAGGCCAAGCTTTATGTATCATGTGTTCAGAATATCCACAGTGCTATTCATATGCTTCTTTAAGCAAGTGTGTCTAAAGGTGGGTCTTAAAGGTGGATAGAGAGGGTGCTGGTCGGGTACTGAGGGGAAGGGCATTCAAGAGGTGTGGGGCAGTCAGTGAAAAAGGTTTAAGGCGGGAGAGGGCTTTAGATACAAAGGGGGTAGAAAGAAAACTTCCTTGAGAAGAACGCAAGAGTCTGGATGGTGCATAACGAGAAATTAGGGCTGAGATGTAAGGAGGGGCAGAAGAGTGTAAAGCTTTAAAAGTGAGAAGAATGGAGTGTGAGATGCGGGATTTGATCGGAAGCCAGGAGAGGGATTTCATGAGGGGAGATGCTGAGACAGATCTAGGAAAGAGTAGAGTGATTCTGGCAGCAGCGTTTAGGATAGATTGTAGGGGAGACAGGTGAGAGGCAGCAAGGCCGGAAAGCAGGAGGTTGCACTAATCAAGATGGGAGAGAATGAGGGCCTGAGTCAGAGTTTTAGCAGTCGAGCAACAGAGGAAAGGGCATATTTTTGTGATATTGCGGAGGAAAAAGCAACACGTTTAATTAATTAATTCTAACTGTTATCTAACACGATTTTATAATAATATTAACTGTAGCCCTGGGTAGTTTTGGGGCTATAGTTCTTTCTCCTCCTGTGCAGTAATCCCTGTTAAGGGCAGGTTTGCCAGGTGTAATCATGGGTTTTCCCCACACATATGCTGTGCAGTGAGGCAGTGAAGATAGTGTCATCAGGCTCTGTGTCCAATCACAGTGACACAGGGGTGGTGCCTATTGGAGCTACTTATTGCATAGCAACAGAGGAAAGGGCGTATCTTTGTTATATTGCGGAGGAAAAAGCGACAGGTTTTAGAAATGTTTTGAATGTGAGGGCGAATGTGAGAGAGGAGTCGAGTGTGACCCCTAGGCAGCGTGCTTGGGCTACTGGGTGAATGATTGTAGTTCCAACAGTAATGTGGAAGGAGGTAGTAGGGACAGGTTTGGGAGGAAGTATGAGGAGCTCTGTTTTAGCCATGTTGAGTTTAAGGCGGCGGAGGGCCATCCAGGATGATATAGCAGAGACACATTCAGAAAGTTTGGTTTGTACAGCAGGTGTAAGTTCAGGTGTTGAAAAGTATATTTGTGTGTCGTCAGCATAGAGGTGATAATTAAACCCAAAAGATGTTATTAGGTCACCTAGAGGGAGTGTATACAGAGAAAAGAGAAGAGGTCCCAGGACAGAGCCCTGGGGTACCCCCACAGAGAGATCAATAGAGGAGGAGGAGGTGTTAGCAGAAGAGACACTGAAAGTATGATGGGAGAGGTAGGATGAGATCCAGGATAGAGCTTTGTTCCGAATACCAAGAGTATGGAGAATGTGAAGGAGAAGAGGGTGGTCCATGGTGTCAAATGCTGCAAAGAGGTCGAGTAATATGAGCAGAGTGTAATGACCTCTGTCTTTGGCAGCATGGAGGTCGTCAGTTATTTTAGTGAGGGCTGTTTCCGTGGAGTGAGCAGTGCGGAAGTCAGATTGTAGAGGGTCTAGGAGAGAATAGGTGTTGAGAAAATGGAGCAAGCGAGAGAATACAAGACGTTCAAGGAGTTTAGAGGCAAAAGGCAGGAGGGAGACAAGTCGATAGTTAGAAAGACAGGTAGGGTCAAGCTTGCTGTTTTTGAGTAATGGCATGTTTGAAGGAGGATGGAAAGGTTCCAGAACAGAGGAAGGAGTTAAAAATGTGTGTGAGCATAGGGATTATAGTAGGAGCTAGAGGTTTTAGGAGATGGGAGGGAATGGGGTCAAGAGGGCAAGTGGTAGAGGGAGAAGAGGCGATCAACAGCGACACATCCTCCTCTGAGACAGTGGAAAAAGAGTCAAGGAAGGCAGGAGGAGAGTTAGGAAGAGGTGTAGGATGGGAGGAAGAAACAGAGGGGATGTTCTGCCATATGGATTCCACCTTTTCCTTAAAATAGTCAGCAAAGTCCTGAGAGGAGATGGAGGAAGGAGAGGCAGCTGAGGGTGGGTTGAGTAGAGTATCAAAGACATAGAACAGTCGGCGTGGGTTAGACTTGTGCATGTTGATTAGTGAAGAAAAGTAGCCTTGTTTAGCTTGCGAGAGGGCAGAGTTGAAACAGGATAGCATAAATTTGTAGTGAAGGAAATCTGCGAGAGTATGAAATTTCCTCCAGAGGCGTTCAGAGGAATGAGTGGAGGAACGCAGCATGCGCGTGTGGGAATTTAGCCACAGCCTATGGTTAGAAGGGCGAGGGCGGCAGAGAGAAAGCGGGGCATGTAGATCAAGAGAGGAGGGCAAGGCAGAGTTGTAGTTCCTGACCAGGTTGTCAGGGTCTGTAGCAGAGCTGAGAGAGGAGAGGGAGGAGCGTAAAGTGGACTCAAAGTCAGGTAAGTGAATAGAGCGCAGGTTTCTGCAGAAACGAGGGGTACATGGGGGTGGAGAAGGGGAGAAGTGAGAGAGAATGAGATGAGGAGATGGTCAGAGAGAGGAAAAGGGGAAATGGAGAAATCGGAGAGAGAGAAGTTTTTAGTGAAAACCAGGTCTAAGTAGTGGCCATCCTTGTGGGTGCTGGCTGCAGTCCACTGTTGAAGGCCAAAAGAAGAGGTTAGAGAAAGAAAGCGGGAAGCCCAAGGGAGAGAGGGGTCATCAATGTGGCAATTGAAGTCCCCAAGGAGAAGAACAGGGGAGTCTGAGGAGAGAAAGAAAGAGAGCCAGGATTCAAAGTGAGAGAGAAAGGCAGAAGGGGGATGAGTAGAGGTAGGTGGGCGATAGATGACCGCCACATGGACAGGGAGAGGAGAGAAAATCTGGACAGTGTGAGCCTCAAAGGAGGGAAAAGCAAGAGATGGAGGAATAGGAAGGGTTCGGTAACGGCAAATAGAGGAGAGCAGGAGCCCCACGCCTCCACCCCTGCCATCAGTGCGCTGAGTGTGGGAGAAGGAAAGGCCACCATAGCACGATCCCTACATTACGCGGTCTCAGCGTGGCTCCCATTAAATTATTTTTTTAAAACAAAATGGCCACCACGATCACGGGTTCCACAAAGACCAACCCGGCATCTGCAGCTCTCCTCTCCCTGCTTCATCAGCTTTGGGCGAGGGTGGTGTGTGTGTTTTGTTTAAATAGGGCTCTTGTTGCCTGTCCTTTCCCCTATGGCTTTTGACACCCAAAGACTACATCTCCAGCATGCTCGCTGCCTGACAGAGCCTCGTGATGTGTTATTAAAGTTTACCCCCCACCAAAAAATTTTTGGGGGGCAAACTTTAATAAAACATCATGAGGCTCTGTCAGGTAGCGAGCATGCTGGGAGATGTAGTCTTTGGGTGTCAAAAGCCATAGGGGAAAGGACAGGCAACAAGAGCCCTATTTAAACAAAACACACACACAATCAACCGAAGCTGATGAAGCAGGGAGAGAGCTGCAGATGACAGGTAAGTCCTCGCAGAACCCCTGATAGCGGCGGCTGTTTTTTAAAACGCGATCCCGGTTATAAAGCGATCTCATTATGTGGACACTGAGTACCGCGTTATAACAGGGTTCAGCTGTATATATTATCTTTAATATAAATGGTAAGATCCAAAAAGGAAATAATGTAGATACGCTATGAAATGTAGAAGAAAAACGCAAATTCAAGTCTTTCACATTTAGATATTCTAGAAAGGTTTTGAGGAGGGCCTCTTCCCCCTTACAAATAAAAATATCGTCTATATAATGTCGCCAGAGGAGCAAGTTTGCGCCAAATGGATTTGGCGCATATAGACAATATTATTTTTATTTTGCAGATACCATGGTAACTGAGGGAACATAACATCCATAACATGGATGGACTGGTTGTCGTCTCCCCTGTCAAAATGCCCTCCCAATTATTTTTTCTTTCTGTACCCTCTAAACAAAAAAACCTCTTTCTTTAATTTTTATTTTTCACCTACAGTACGTACTTCATAGAAAATGTATTTACGGCAACAGTTTACAAAAAAAAAAAAAAAAGAAGAGCTGTGTGGTTTTCCCCTTTGCCCAATAAACCAATATTCAAGGTATTCATCTAGAGAAGTCCTCTTGGCTCTATTACAAACATGAGCACCCATATTTGTTATTGCACTTTTGTTCCATTAATTATATACACTTTTATAGCAAATATATAAACGCAGACATTAGGCCATGCTTATAGTGCCCGCGACGGGCGACGGTGACGTTGCCCAAAAACAAATACATTGCTGCCGACGCGTGCGCTTATAGTAAGCGCGACGGCGACAATGCAACGGAGCGACGTCGCGTCGCCAACTTTGAAAGCTAGAAATATTTGATTTTTCAAGGGCTGTCACCTCCTGTGATAGCCCCTGAACAAATCAAATACCAGCACGCCCGCGACGCCACCGCAAAGTGAAATATAACTTTCGCTAGCAGCGACGGGTGACGTCACCCGTCCCGTCACGACGCCGGTCGTGGGCACTATATGCGCGGCCTAAGACTCAGTATTTCCATTTGTATACATGTAAAACAAGTAAAAACAAATCAAGAAATGTAATAATACAGAATAGAAAACATTGAGTGTTCATCCCATAATGAAGGGAAGGACTGCATTGGTGAATTTAACTCTGAGCTAATTATGGGAAATTAGCTGGTATGTCTGTAGCTAAGCAATTTCCTTTTATGCCACTGCCTCAGTGATCTGTATCCAACAGCTTCTTTTCATAATATTAACCCTATGCTCTCCGCCTCTTCAGGCCCGCATGTCTTCTAACCTAAAATGTATCTTCCCTTAATTATTGCAAATGGCAATGTTATTCAATGTACACCTTCTTAAACAAAATATTTTATTTGTTAGTTTATCTTTTTTATGTACCTATAGCACCCATCACTGCGATATGTTTGCCCAATTCGGATGGTAGTTACTTGTCTCCAGGCCCAGTACCTCTTTTACTAGTTAAAGCGTCACCATTTTCTTAACAAATATCCCCAATTAACCTTGTCTTGTTCTGTCTAATACAACACAGCCTTAAACAGACCTCTCTATTGGGATTATTCCTTAGACTGCGATAGTGCAAATCAGAGCATTATCGCTCAGAAAGTCCTATTGAAGACAATGGTAATTTCCTTGTTAATCTCCCATTCAGTGAGAGAGTGACCCGGATTGGTACTATTATGTTTTAATGAATAACCCCCTATTTTTCCCTATTTGTATACAGTTTATTCAAATTTACACAGCAACAAACGTACAAATATATATTTTTTGCTAAAGGAAGGCATGGGGAAAGGTACATCATAAGTACAAAGGTGTTTGTTCAAGCACTTTATCAGTAGGGTTGCAAATCTGCAAAGAAAAGATTTCATGGTATTGCTGGCAGCATGCTAGAGATAATTTACGACAACGTTTTCTTTGAAATGAGCATACCCCTCTCTCTCTGCAGCTTTGTCAAGAACAAGCCCTGAAGCCCAAACTGCAGAAACCGCCACACCGCTCTTGCATATTATTCTCAACTCGCTTGCCAGGGCATGCTGCCAGCTTGGAAGGCCAATTCATGAATGCTTAATAAGCAGAGCAGAAAATGTACCACCAGCATGAGCATGGTTTCACTACACAGGATGGCAAGAACTGTGTGTTGACCAAAGTTGGTCGTGGTTTGAAGATAAAACTATATATTAATAATTGCACAATGTAATGGGAAAGCAATGACACGAGAGAGATACCCGTTACAGGTCACGTGCTAGTAATGAAAGATGTATTAACCCCTTTACTTTCAGAAGAGCGGCAGAGCAATGTGTCGGTGACCCTTCTGGCTGTGAAAGGCTTGTAATAAACACTTTTCCCACAGATTTAGTTTTCTAAGTACTATAGGTGGAATAAGAAATGTTCCCCAGTAAGAATTTGTCCTTTGTGTGTTTGCAGTTTGAAAAACATTCAGTGCACATAGCGCACATAATAGGTATAACAGTTTGAATGGTTTTGTTTTCGCTGTGAAGTAAGATTTTCTCTGTATCTTGTGATTCCTTGTTTGTCTGGCAGAATAGCCTGTCAGATAAAGGCATTGTGCAGCAAGATGTGAAACGCATATTTTTTATCTTCATATAGAAACTATTGCTGTGTTTGGAAGTGTGTATTGTGATGGTTTACAAAATGCTGCAAACAATTATTGTTTCCATCTTGCAGTATATGTACGTTGGTTGGCAAAGACATACTTTCTAGTGCGCACAATGTAGTATTAAGCTTACCGAGAAAAATAAAATGAAACATCTTTAAATGTAAGATTTAGCACACCATCACATATGGTCCCATGAAGTGTGCTCTGGCTTGGAACCATTTTACATAAGCTGGGCCTGTGTTTTAGGTAAATCTCCGAGTGGTTTTTAGTAGTGATGGGCGAATGTGTGAAAATTTAGTTAGCAAACGTCTCTATTTCTGCGCAAACTCTCACAAGTTTGGTTGAACCTTTTGTTATTGAAAAAACGTGCAAAATTATGTCACTTTTTTTTCCCGCTGCAAGTTTGTTGGTTAAGTTCGTCAAAGCTTGCTTTCATTTTAAGTACATTTTGGCTTTCACTTAGTCACATTTCTGTCTCCCCCTGCAGAGTTTGTCACTCTGGACAATGGAATTTCAAAGCCCAGCTAAATTCATTCAGAACCCTCTGAATTGCCCCAATAGTGGCAGCAAAAGAGTGGCAGCCGTTTACTGCCATTTGCTGCTCGGTTACTGGGTTGGATAATCTCTTCAAACACAACACATTGCAGGCCAATCCTAGCTCTTCTAACACAATTCTAACCTTGTCTATAACTGTTGCATAGGCCCACAAACCTACATTATCTCTAACTGTCCATGAAATGTCTGGAAATTGAATGTATAACCTCTTTTCATTTAATGCAACCATGTACCTGCATAACTCTGTGCCCAGGATTTACTCGGAAACGAGAGGTCACGCTCAATGTACTACTTCCTTGCAACACATTTTATAAATAAAAGGAAATAATAAAAATAATTAAGCAAATACTGTACAGCTAAACCCCGTTATAATGCGCCTCGCTATACCGCTATACCGCGATTCGGTTATAGCGCGTTTTTTTTTTTTGCACACTGCACACACTCACTGCACACACTCACTGCACACACACTGCTCATTGCTCACACTGCACACACACTGCACACTGCACACACACTGCTCATTGCACACACTGACACACTGACACACTGCACACACACTGCTCATTGCTCACACTGCACACACACTGCTCACACTGACACACACTGCACACTGCACACACACTGCTCATTGCTCACACTGCACACACTGACACACTGCTCATTGCTCACACTGCACACACACTGCTCACACTGACACACACTGCACACTGCACACACACTGCTCATTGCTCACACTGCACACACTGACACACTGCTCATTGCTCAAACTGCACACACTGACACACTGCTCATTGCTCACACTGCACACACTGCACACTGCACACACACTGCTCACACTGACACACACTACACACACACACACACACACACACACACACACACACACACACACACTACACATATACATAAATCAGCCTTACCTTGGGGATGATTGGTGAGGCATGTGGCTGCAGGGGGGGGGGGGGGGTATAGTTACATAGTAGATGAGGTTGAAAAAAGACGTAGGTCCATCAAGTTCAACCTCTGCTAAATTAGACAACAGATACCTTATCCTTTATCTATACTTACTTATTGACCCAGAGGAAGGCAAACAAAAAACCCCAGAGTCATATCATCCAATGATATCTCATAAGGGGAAAAATAAATCCCTTCCTGACTCCAAGTATTGGCAATCGGATTAATCCCTGGATCCACATCCTTCCCATGTATACTTATTTGGTATATCCCTGTATACCTTTCCCATCTAAAAAGATGTCCAGCCTTTTTTGAACAAATCTATTGTATCTGCCATCACAGCCTCCATGGGTAATTTTAACTGCCCTTACTGTAAAGAACCCTTTCCTTTGTTGCTGGTGAAATCTCCTTTCCTCCAACCTTAAGGGATGGCCCGAGTCCTTTGTACTGCCCGTGGGATGAATAGTTATTTTGAAAACTCCTTGTACTTTCCCCAAATATATTTGTATATAGTTATCATGTCCCTCCTTAGACGCCCCCCTTCTTAGTTATCATATCCCCTCTTATATATGTATATATATATACGGATAGACTGCACCGTTCTGTGGCTAACAAACTGCTTTTATTTGTGCGAGCTTTTGAGATACACTGATCTCTTCTTCCGGCGGTGTTACAATGGATAAAGCAAGAAAGGTTTTTACTTAAAAACAGTTCGTCCTGGAATGTATCTGTAACTGAAGTCTATTCCTCACCCCTGTACAGATTTATGACTTAAGGTGTTAACTGGTCCCTGAATGTTAGTGATTTAAGAGTATGTGTGTGTATGTAAATATAAATTTAGAAAGCGCCCACAATGTATACAGCGCTTTACAAAAGGTGTGTGTGGAGTGGGAGTGTATACCAATGGTGTGGGTAAGTGTATAAATGTAAGAGGGTGTAGATACTATGTGGTCCCTAATGGTATATAGGGATATAATTACATTGTACATTTGTATGTGTAAGAGTCAGCTGTGTGTGCATTCATATTGCGCAGAATGTATAGACATGGCCTTTAGCACTAATGGAAAGAGAGTTCTCTTGTGTCAGAGTAGTGACACATGAAGCTGCGGTTTTGGTTTAGGCCACCACTAAGTGTCCCGAACAGTTGCACAAATTTGTATTCATGCAACCGTCTCTCTTTCGGTGTTCTAAGATTACCTTTGAGTAAGGACACATTCAGATCGTCTTATGGCCAGAGTCAAAGAAATGTTCACCAACAGGACTGTATTTGTCTCAGCATCCGAGCAACTGTTGCTAGGGACACATAAGCCCGCATTCTATGCTGGATTCTCTCCTCAAATCCCAGCAGAATCCAATCCTCTGGCATCCTTCCTGACATTTTCAGTGACAATGCAATAGTGTACTGTGTAAGGAAAATTAAACCGCCCCAAGCAAGCCCTAAAGTTCTCCTCACTAGAACATTCAGAAACTTTAACCCACAACAGTTTCTGGATGACCTTACCAACTGCCCTTGGCACAGAATCGATTTAATTCCTGACCATGATTCTGCACTCGACTATTTCCAATCCGAGTTCTTAAAACTCTGTGATACCCATGCTCCACTACGCAGAATAAGGGTACGGGGTGCCCACCATCCATGGGTTACACCTGACCTTATAGCACTCTACCAGTTCAGGGATGCGTTGTGGAAAAGCCACAAAATAACTGGCACTACCAAGGATCTCAATCACTACAGATGCCTGCGGAACATGTGCACAAGGCAAACAAGGCATGCAAAAGCACAATATTACTCTGACAATCTCCTCCAGAACACATCAAACCCAGCTAACTTCTGGAAGGTTATCAACAACATATTCCAGCCTTCTAACCATCAAAAGCCAAGTAATATCACTAAGGGCGATATTACTCTGACAAACTACACCGACATTGCAAATGCATTCAATGATTACTTTGTGGGGTGTGCTACTAACTTATTAGCAAAACGCAACAGAAACCACATACCTGAATCTCATCCTGGGAGTACCCCTATAGCCCCACCCCCTCCCAACATTGCCTACAATTTTCAATTTGGCCCAGTATCCGAAGAGGAGATTACACAAGCGCTTCTCAAATTAAAACAAAGCAGCCAATGTGGACCTGACTTACTACAATCTAGGTTCCTAAGACTTGGTGCCCCAGCAATTGCCAAACCAATTGCTTCCATTGTCAACTCTATCCTGTCTGCTGGCCATATCCCTAAGACCTGGAAAGCTGCCAGAGTTGTCCCAATCTTCAAAAGTGGGGACACAAACACTGTCTCAAACTACAGACCAATCTCCCTTCTCCCAATCCTATCCAAAGTCATGGAAAATGTGTCCACTCCCAATTAAGCGATTTACTATAACAAGACAAATTTCCCTAGCCAATTCCAATCTGGCTTTCGCCCCAAATACTCTACCGTAACTACCCTGCTAAAAGTTTGCAATGAAATCCAGTGTGGAATGGAAAGGGGTCAACTCACTGGTGCAGTATTCCTAGATTTTGCAAAGGCTTTTGATACTGTTGATCATGCTATCCTGCTCAACAAACTCCAGAGCTCTGGAATAGGGAAGCATGCTTTAAACTGGTTTCAGTCCTACCTACCAGGTAGATCCCAACATGTGTCCATCTCAGGCTCTAACTCTACCCCCTGGCTATCACCTGTGGCGTCCCGCAAGGCTCTGTTCTGGGGCCCCTACTCTTCTCAGTGTTCATCAATAATCTTCCCACAGCTTGTCAGGAAGCCTCAATACACATGTATGCAAATGACACAATCCTATATGCACACAGCCATAGCCTCTCTGACCTTCAACACATACTTCAGTCTGACTTTTTCAGACTCGAAAAATGGATTTCCCAAAACAAACTGTTTTTAAACACTGACAAGACTGTAACAATGGTGTTTGGGACCAAGACTAAATTTTTAAAGCTTCCAGCGACTGAGCTCCAGATTACAACCAACACTAACACCACCCTAACTCCTGTTACTAGTTTTAAATACCCGGGCATATGGTTTGACTCCCACTTAACATTCGGGATGTACATTAATACCCTGACAACCAAGACCTCTGCCAAACTAGGGGTACTTTATAGGAACAAATCCTCCCTAAGTATCCTGATCAGAAAACGTATCGCACAGCAGATGCTAATGCCAATTATTGACTATGGAGACATAGTATATGGCTCGGCACCTCAAACCCACCTTAGCAAACTTAACACCCTCTACAACTCAATTTGTCATTTTGTTCTCCAATGTAACTATAACACACATCATTGCGAAATGCTCAAAGAACTAGATTGGTCATCACTCGAGTCTAGGCGCAAAGTTCACCTTTCCTGTCTTGCCTTCAAATTCTTTATTGGCAAGCTACCCAGATACCTGAACAAGCTCCTCACCCCTACCACATGCAGCACCTATCACCTGAGATCAGACTCCAAAAGACTATTCATGGTCCCAAGACTCAACAAAGTATCCTCCTTCTCTTACTGTGCACACCAAAACTGGAACAACCTATCAGAGACTCTCACATCCACCACCAGTCTAAGTTCTTTCAAATCTAGGGCTGTCTCACATTTTAATCTGGTCTGTAACTGTTTCATACGCCCATAATACAAATTATCTTTAACTGTGCAAGCAATGTTTTGTATATAATTTATACCCTGCTCATTATGTAACTGTATTTGTAAAACATGTATTATTTGTCTTAACTCTGTGCCCAGGACATACTTGAAAACAAGAGGTAACTCTCAATGTATTACTTACTGGTAAAATATTTTATAAATAAATGAACTATCCATCTCAGGGGAGCCTCCACAGAAGCAGGCATGTCTGAGATAGACAAACAGAGACATCAACACCAGAATAGCTCTAGAGGGTTCTGTTTGCATTGTCTGCAAGCCTGAGCACAATGCCAATACTGTATACTCCATGCCTAGCCCCATTCTGGACCATCCCCACTCCCTCCTAAGTCTGCAATGTTCATAATACGTTTAAGAAAATGTATGCTTGGCTCTTTCTTTTGCTGTATTGTTTACTTTAATGCATTTGTTCTGTGGCTGAAGTCTGGTGTGATTGTCATAAAAGTATTTTTATTATTTTAAATGGAAATGGGTTAGGTGGGCTATAGTTGCTTAGTACTTTAACCCCTTACTAACTATGGCAGCTATTAAGGCATAAATAGTGAATGCCTTCATCACCACTTTGGTTAATAAGATTTAAAATATATTTCTCAATTCAAGATGCAAAGTGTCTATTGCAATTCAATATATTCCTAGCATCTTCGATAGGAATTGAGCTTCATTGTTAAACGGAAATACTGTCATTTGTCTGTTTTCCTCACTGAGTATTTTCTTTATATCCAATGCTACTTTAACCCAATCCTTACTGCACTTCTTTCTGGCATACTCTGTAGAAGATGTTATCCACTTTTATTTTATTATGTGCTGTATAAATACTATTATCTGACTTCTAAAACTTTGTATAGCTTTCCATATAAATGCTGATGGGACATCTCAGGTGTCATTATTTAAATACTATCCACCTATTATTCTTTGTATATCACATGCCTCTCATCTCCACATTTCTCCACCAAATTGTCTAATTTCATCCCCCCATCTTCTTTTTGATTGTCTTGGCCTTTTGATCTCTCTTGTAATCCAGTTGAGTACGATCTGTGTCCAACGATGGTCTTTTCTTCTTGTGATATGTCCGGCCCATTGCCATTTAAATCTCTTTCCCCTTGCGATGATGTCAAATACTTTTTTTTATTTTTCTTGCTTTTGACCCATTCATTATTTTTCCTTTCTCTTCAGGTAATACTCTGCATACATGTCTACATACTGTACTTCTTTCAGTTGTTTGAAGCTTCTGAATTATCTTCACACTTTACAGCGCAATTTTCAACTCCTAGCAGATATATCAGAAAAAATGCACGCGTCAGAAAAATAAAAAAGTAATTCTTTCATCATACTCCAGTGGGATGAAGTATCTATCACACACACAAGGAACTGGGGGGGGGGGGGGAGGGTGTGGAAGGGCAGCTACCCCAAGTGCAGGCTAATAGGAGGCATATAAACCCCCCTTGGCGGTGACTTAACCTTGATCAGTGCTGCAGCTGGTGACAGCGCGACATCAAAGCAGGATTGGGTGCTGTGAGCTGTTCAGGGAGGAGAGATGAGGGAGAGATGCAGGGCTCTGCCGACCCATGCTCTCCATAATGTCCAGAAGAGGAGTTACTTTTTGCTGCTCTGTGAAGGTATCCTGTGTGCCAGTCTGCTGCGTGTTCTTCAGTGTCTGTCACTGTGCTGGGGGGGAGTTTGATGGAACTTGCCCCAGGTGCAAAAACACCTAGTTATTCCTATTTATCTTTTAAACACCTAGTTACCCCTTAGGAAGCTGTCATAGCGAAACACGTATGGTTAGGGTTAATTCCCTGGACATTCTAATAAATGTGCCCGGCTGATGAGACAAGTGACACAGAAGGCACATAAGATTCATCTCCTGGTGGCATCATAATTTGGGGCCAGAGATGAAGTGGCACGAGCAGTTTGCGTGGCGACCCGTCCTTACGGAACCAGTGCCACCTTGGGCATGCTGCGCTACGGTCTTATAAAATGCTTGTTATCTCTTCGAAAATTGTGAGGGAGATTTTAATGTGAGATATAACATTTTTATATCAGAGTTATTCTATGTTTTTTCTCTCTATTTGAGGTGTGAATGGAGAGGATGCAAAGAAAATAAAAAATACACATACCAAACACTGTATGGCTGGTTGCAGCATGGCTAGTAGAGTCAAAGGGGTTTGTTTGTATCTTACTGGTACAAAAAAAAGGCACATATGGGGGCTTACCAAAAAATAATGGTCTCACACATCAACATCAAAAAGGCTGCCAGTCACATGGGAATCTCTTTCCCCGCCCAGAAAAATTATTTAAGAGACACTTCAATTCCATGCTTCACACTTCGACATAGTAGCTGCTTGCTCCCCCTGCTGTCTTCTAATGTGATAGACCTAAGTCTGTTACAATACAGTATATGTGTGTGTAATATACACTGTATGTATATACATATATATAAATCAAATAAAAATAACGCTTGTGAGCACATTCACATGTCTTAGACAGGTCTCCAACCCTGCTCTTTGCCATTATCACCTAGCATACAGTGCTTCCACTGCAGCAAGGGATTCTGGGAAATGACATGCAAATGAACACACAGTGTGTGTGTGTATATATATATAAATATATATATATATATATATACCACATACAGTAATATTTACAGTTGCTATATGCTTTACTGTGGAGGATTTTTGTCACTTTTTTTACCCACCATAACCTTAATAATTGTGGTGAATACCTAGTCTAGTCTCAACCAGCTTAGCCAGCAACCAACCTCACACTGATGATACCCATCAAGGTTGAAACATGTCTGTGAGTGGGTTTACTGACTTTGCATCTCATTCCAGCCTCTGTCTAAAAGCTGTGATAAAACAGTATGCATTGGCTTGAGGATTTGCTTGTGTAATACGAGCTTGAGACAAAAGGTGGCACTGTGTGCTCATTTGCATGTCATTTCCCAGAATCCCTTGCTGCAGTGGAAACGCTGTGTGCTGGGCGATAATGGGGAAAGACAGGGTTGCAGACCTGTCTAAGACATGCAAATGAACATACAGTAATATTTACAGTTGATATATATATATATATATATATATATATATATATATATATATATATATTGTGACAGAAACCAGGGGTTGGTAATAAACTCCATATACAGGGCTCCCAGGATACTGAACAGTTTCTGTCCTGTCTAAGCTGAACAGGGCAGCCTCGTGGTACAGGCACTCCATTCCACAGTTTGTCTGCTGCCTGTTTTCTGTCACCTGTCATGCTGATTAGAGTTCAGGTATATAAGACCTGTTTCCTGTTTCCTCTGAGCCCCGCCCAAGAGCCTGGAAGGCTGCTGAACTGCAGAGGGGTGAGAAAGCCTCTTTCCCAAATCGCTTCATTCATTCTGTTAGTTTGTCTAAAGACTGCAAAGGTACTTATTTTGTTGGTGGAAGTGGACAAGCCACTTCCAACTCTGAGTCAGGGACATCTAAGTTTAAGTTATCGCTCAGACGAGCAGCTTTTTGTTTGGCTTTGTTTTCTGTTTAAACTGTGGCAGTCTCAGTGCCTGGGACTGAATAAACCAGGCATAGCCTGTTTAAAGGAACAGTACGTGACGTCTCATCATTTAACCTACCCTAAAAGACCGTGTTCTAACAGTCCCGGACAGACGGCGGAGCCCCGGAGTAAGCCGTTTGTCACATATGGTGGAGAATGCGGGCAGAACACTGAAAGGTCTGGGGGTTAAAGAACTTTAAAAAAAAAAAAAAAAAAAAAAGAAGGTTTTTTTTCTCTCTCTCCAAACAAGATGGAAGACGTGGTGAGTGCGCTGGTACGCAATGTCGCTGTCCAGAAAGACGCGAATGAAGCCCAGCAACAGGCGAGTGAAACCCAGCGACAGCTGTTAATAGCCCAGCAAGAGACTAATGCAAACCAGCAAGAGACAAACCGCCTGCTGAGAGAGGAGCAAAAGCGGTTCGCTCAGGGCTTACAGCAGGAACTCGAGATCCTGAGGGGGACTATCAGTAACCTTCCACTGGCAGAGGCAGCCCCAGTTCCGAAAATGACCAGGGCAAGCCACTACCTTCAGAAGATGGGACCCTCGGATGATGTGGAAGCCTATCTTCTCACGTTTGAACGCACGGCACAGAGAGAGGGATGGCCAGAAGCTGAGTGGGCTGGTCTAATCGCACCCTTCCTAAGCGGCGAACCCCAGAAGGCTTACTTTGATCTAGAGCCAGCCGAAGCTAACGTCTATGCAAAATTGAAGTTCGAGATCCTCGCCCGCCTCGGCGTAACCACGGCTGTTCGTGCCCAAAGGTTTCACGCATGGTCCTTCACGATGGATAAAGCCACCCGAAGCCAGATGTATGACCTCATCCACCTCGCCCGGAAGTGGCTACAACCCGAGATCAACTCAGCAAGCCACATCGTGGAACGGTTGGTCATGGACCAGTTCTTGAGGAAACTTCCCTCTGCCTTACGCCGTTGGGTCAGTCGGAGTGACCCCCACAATGCGGATGAGCTTGTGGCCCTTGTAGAAAGGTACAGTGCAGCAGAAGAGCACCCGCAACCCACAGTCGTGGAGCAACCCCACTATCCGAGGTTCCAGGACTCTTCCAGAGACGGTAAAAGGGTACCGGGGTTAAGGGGCGCTGAAGAGCGGCGACCACCTTCACGCCGCTCCAGCAACAGTGGTTCGCACACTAAGGGCAATAGCCAACATGGGGAGCCGGGAAAAGGCTCTAAGTGGGACACAGACTATGTACCTAAATGTGTAAATTGTCATGAAAGGGGCCACACAGCAAAAATCTGCCCACTAAATGATGAGCCCATGCAATGCAACAGCGTGGAACCTTATTCGCTGTTGTCCCAATGTATGGGCCCTAGCCCAGAGGACCCCTTGAATAACCATCTGTGGGCATTTGTAAAGGTTAATGGTAAGAGGGTTCGGGCACTTCTTGACTCTGGGAGTATGGTCACACTAGTGTCCGAATACCTATTGCCCATTAAGAAGAAACAGGTAAACAGTTCACAAAGAGTGGCAATTTGTTGTATACATGGGGATAATCATGAATATTCCACTGTTGATGTTTTTTTTGAAACAGAATTTGGTTCTTTAGATTTCAAGGTGGGTGTTGTACCCAAACTGGCACATGATGTGTTAATAGGGACCGACTTTCCCCATTTTCTAAAAATGTGGTCCCCAGCTCAGAACAGCGCCCAGAGTTCAATAGCAGACCATAACGAAGTGTTAGAAGAAACAAATCCTTTCCCTTTTTCAGAAATGGAGGTTGACGAGGGCCCAAATAAGAAGGGGGAAAAGGAGGAGTGCTGTGAAATTCCCTTCCCCATCACTACTTTGGTAGGGAATACCCCAAATCAAGATGTTGATCAGGCACTTACCACCCCAGTACAGGATAAGACCCTCGCTGACCTAGAGGTCAGTCCTGGGAGTTTTAAGAAGGCCCAGTGGGAGGACCCCACATTAGCGGTAGCAAGGGGAAATATACGGGACCAGAATAGTACTCATGGCCAACCAGATAGGTCACTTGCTTACCCCTACTTCGAGGTAGAGAACGACCTAGTATATCGGGTTGATAAAAGAAAATCAGTTACAACTAAACAATTGTTGGTACCACGGACATTCCGTAACGTAGTATTACACCTCGCACATAGTCATCCATTGGGGGGACACCTAGGGGTGGAAAAGACAAAAGAAAAGGTTCTCCGAAGCTTTTATTGGCCTGGGGTTCTGGCAGAAATTACAAACTATTGTTCCTCATGCCCAGAATGTCAGATCACCGCCCCGTTCAAAGCATACCGCAGCCCATTGGTACCCCTTCCCATAATAGAGGTACCATTTGACCGGATTGCTATGGATCTAGTAGGACCCCTAATAAAGTCTGCTAGGGGACATCAGCATATATTGGTAATATTAGATTATGCTACCCGATATCCGGAGGCAGTTCCCCTACGTAGCACCTCTGCTAAAAACATAGCAAAAGAGTTAGTACTTCTGTTTTCCCGGGTCGGAATTCCTAAAGAGATCTTATCTGACCAGGGAACACCATTTATGTCCCAAGTAACAAAAGAGCTATGTAAACTCCTAAAAATCAAGCATCTCAGAACCTCAGTCTATCATCCACAAACAGATGGTTTAGTGGAAAGGTTCAATAAAACCTTAAAGAGCATGTTACGCCGGGCGGTCGATAAGGATGGGAAAAACTGGGACTGTTTGTTACCATACCTGTTATTTGCCATTAGGGAAGTTCCCCAGTCATCCACAGGCTTCTCCCCGTTTGAACTATTGTATGGCCGACATCCAAGGGGCTTACTGGATATAGCCAAAGAAACTTGGGAACACGAGGTTACCCCTTACAGAAGTGTAATAGAGCATGTTGCCCAAATGCAGGACCGCATTGCTGCAGTCCTACCCATAGTGAGGGAACACATGGAGAAAGCTCAAGAAGCACAAAGGAATACGTATAATAAGGGTGCTAGGGTCAGAATTTTTTTTCCAGGTGATAGGGTACTAGTTCTGGTTCCCACCGTGGAGAGTAAATTCCTTGCTAAATGGCATGGGCCATATGAGGTCTTGGAAAGAGTGGGAGAAGTAAATTATAGGGTAAGGCAGCCAGGTAGGAGGAAACCTGAGCAAATTTACCATATAAACCTACTCAAGCCCTGGAAAGATAGAGAGGTCTTGTTAACCCTAGTACCCCCAGGTCCGTCAGAGAATCAAGAAACTGACCCAGAGGTTAGCATAGCTGAAACACTGTCCGTGCATCAGAAACGAGAGGTCCAGAGTTTAGTGAGAAGGAACAAAGAAATCTTCTCTACACAGCCAGGTAAAACTAACGTAATTAAACATGACATAGTCTCTGAACCGGGGGTCCGAGTTAACCTTAAACCGTACCGAATCCCAGAGGCCAAGAGAGAGGCTATAAGTTTAGAGGTTAAAAAAATGCTAAAACTAGGCGTAATTGAGGAATCCCAAAGTGGGTGGAACAGCCCTATAGTTTTAGTCCCAAAGCCAGACGGTACAACAAGGTTTTGTAATGACTACCGGAAACTAAACGCGGTGTCAAAATTTGATACTTATCCTATGCCCAGGGTGGATGAACTTGTAGAGAGACTGGGAAAAGCCCGATATCTCACAACCCTAGACCTAACAAAAGGGTACTGGCAGGTTCCCCTCACAGAAAGGGCAAAAGAAAAAACAGCCTTCTCAACCCCAGACGGCCTCTTTCAATATAAGGTGCTGCCTTTTGGCTTACATGGAGCTCCCGCCACATTCCAAAGAATGATGGATAAAATTTTAAAACCACATGTTCGGTACGCTGCCGCCTACCTGGATGATGTGGTAATCCATAGTGAAGATTGGCAGTCCCACCTTCCAAAGGTCCAAGCTGTGCTCGACGCAGTTCGGTCTGCTGGACTAACTGCTAACCCCGCTAAATGCACTATTGGTCTGGAGGAGGCCAAGTATCTGGGGTATTCTATTGGTAGAGGGTTACTCAAACCACAAACACTCAAAGTAGAGGCGATACAAAATTGGCCAAGGCCAGTCACAAAAAAACAAGTAAGGACCTTTTTGGGGTTAATTGGCTACTATAGGAGGTTTATTCCCAATTTTGCAACTAAGGCAACCCCACTAACCGACCTCACAAAAGCAAGAGGACCGCTAATGGTAAAGTGGTCCCCCGAAGCCGAACAGGCCTTTAGAAGCCTGAAAGAAGCTCTCTGTGCCCAACCAGTGTTGGTCACACCTGACTTCTCCAAAGAGTTCGTAGTCCAAACCGACGCATCTGAGGTAGGGCTGGGGGCGGTACTCTCCCAGGAGTCTCAAGGGGAGGAGCACCCCATCCTTTATTTAAGTAGGAAACTAAATCCCCAGGAGAAAAATTACTCCATAGTCGAGAAAGAGTGTCTCGCAATAAAGTGGGCTGTAAAGACACTCAAGTATTATCTGTTGGGGAGAAAGTTCCGATTGGTCACAGATCATGCACCCCTTACCTGGATGTGTCAAAATAGGGAGAAGAACGCTAGGGTGACCAGGTGGTTCCTAAGCCTACAGCCCTTTAAATTTTCTGTGGAACACAGGTCGGGGCACAAACATGGCAATGCCGACGGGTTGTCAAGGATGCACTCCCTAATATCCATGGTCGCTCACCCCTCGAGGTCTGAGCTGGGGGGGAGGATATGTGACAGAAACCAGGGGTTGGTAATAAACTCCATATACAGGGCTCCCAGGATACTGAACAGTTTCTGTCCTGTCTAAGCTGAACAGGGCAGCCTCGTGGTACAGGCACTCCATTCCACAGTTTGTCTGCTGCCTGTTTTCTGTCACCTGTCATGCTGATTAGAGTTCAGGTATATAAGACCTGTTTCCTGTTTCCTCTGAGCCCCGCCCAAGAGCCTGGAAGGCTGCTGAACTGCAGAGGGGTGAGAAAGCCTCTTTCCCAAATCGCTTCATTCATTCTGTTAGTTTGTCTAAAGACTGCAAAGGTACTTATTTTGTTGGTGGAAGTGGACAAGCCACTTCCAACTCTGAGTCAGGGACATCTAAGTTTAAGTTATCGCTCAGACGAGCAGCTTTTTGTTTGGCTTTGTTTTCTGTTTAAACTGTGGCAGTCTCAGTGCCTGGGACTGAATAAACCAGGCATAGCCTGTTTAAAGGAACAGTACGTGACGTCTCATCATTTAACCTACCCTAAAAGACCGTGTTCTAACAGTCCCGGACAGACGGCGGAGCCCCGGAGTAAGCCGTTTGTCACAATATATATATAGTTTCCCTACTTCTGATGATGGTTAGTAAATACAGCCCTTGGAGAAAAATCAAATCTAAAACCTAAACCAAATTAGTTTTTGCAAGATCAAAACTAGCCTTTTTTGGGATTTTTTTGCACCAAAACCAGATTAGCATTGTACGTGCCCACACTTACAGTTGTCTACCTCCCGATAAAATGGCATCTCTAACTTTAAAGAATACAATTTCCCCTGCAACATGTCTTAGTCTGACCCAAAATATTTGTTTAAAGTTATCTGACATGTAGATGATTGCTTGCTCAAATATGAAAAAAAAATCTACATCTACTGATATATTATGTAGCCCCTTGCTATATTTCTCTGACCTAGGGCCTCATTGAGCTGGATGAGCTGCGATGTGTCGGGACCTAGAAAAAATCAGGCCCTTTTCCTGCCTCGGATTGATGCCGGGGGTCTCCAGAGCTGATAGCCATTAATACCAGCACCGGAGCCCCCCGGAATGCATCCGATGCAGGAAAAATGCATTTACAGCAACTTCATTACCTTAGCGGCTAACCGGTAAGGCAATGAAGGGGTTAAACACCCATGCCAGGCTTACTGTGGCTAGCGAGGGTGGGTGAAGGGGGAATTTGGCCCTTAGTGGCTGTTTAGGCCTTGCGGGGGGGTTTCGGTGGGACTTAACCCCTTCATTACCTTAGCGGTTAATACCGCTAAGGTAATAAAGGGGTTAACCCAACCGCTACCCACCCGCAAGGTCTAGACACCCATCCTTAGGGTTAATACCCCATTCACCCATCCGTGAGGCCTAAGCACCCACCCCGGACTGACTATACCCACCCTGTACCCATTGAGTAGTATAGTGGTACATCATACCCATATAATAATAATATGGGCATGATAAGCCTCTATAGCACTCAATGGGCACCCTAATTACAATACATTAATACACAAGACACACAATAAGGAAACATAACTACAAAAAAACACACCACTAAATAAAAACAGTAGCCAGCTAATCCAATGAATATAAGCAATAACAACATCAACAATGAATTAATTAAACCATTAACCAATCAAAACAATTAATTCCAAACCAACTCAAAATGAATAGTAACACTAACCAATCAAACCAATTAATTACTACAACATTAATGAATTTAAACATTAAAATACAAAGAAATAAATTCAAACAATATCTGAAATAACCATAAAACGCATTAGCTAACATAATACAACATTAACTAAAAATGAACACCGATCGCAAACATTGTATTACCATTAAGCAGGAAAACAAACAAACAATGACATCCACATAAGAAACTGAAATAAAAGAAAAACAACAGCAATACCAAGCCAGAAATGCCCCCCCAAATATTGTCATAATAATGTATTAATCTGTACCCTAAAGTGGTACAGATTAATATATTATCAGTCAATGTGCCTCCCCCAAAAAATCAAAACACACATCCAATGAAAAAATCTGTAAAAAGAGACATTTACAAACATTGAATATATAAGTTACCATTAGAAGCGGTGGCCCTCCGACTCCTGGGGAAACAGGAAGCTCTCGTACCTTGGAGGCCTCCAACAGCATCCGATGTCATCCGCCATGAAGAGCCGGATCAGGTACCCAAATCTTCTTTTTTCTTTCTTTAATCACCTTCTTCTATCTTCATCTGTCACCATTTCTTGATCTTCTTTATCTTCTATCTTCATCTGTCAATCCAAAAAGCCACATGGTAAATCCCAACCGATGTTGTCTCGTCGTGTTCTAGGGCTCAAATGAGGCGTCACGGCCTTAAATAGGGCTTGTAACGTCACATTTAGCCTCAAAATGGTTAACAGCCACCTGATTGGCTGTTAAAACCATGTTCCGATTTTAATTAATTTTTCTTTAAATGACGTCGCTTAAAGGGAATGATTCCAGCCAATCAGAATGGCTGTGCTTCATTTGCCTTTAAGATGATGTCACTAAATCCAAGATGGCTGGCGTCACATGGTATTTCAGCCAATCAGAGTGTGGAATTGTTTCCCACGATCTGATTGGCTGAAATACCATGTGATGCCGGCCACCTTGGATTTAGTGACATCATCTTAAAGGCAAATGAAGCACAGCCATTCTGATTGGCTGGCATCATTCCCTTTAAGTGACGTCATTTAAAAAATAATTAATTAAAGTCGGAACATGGTTTGAACAGCCAATCAGGTGGCTGTTAACCATTTTGAGGCTAAATGTGACGTCACAAGCCCTATTTAAGGCCGTGACGCCTCATTTGAGCCCAAGAACATGACGAGACAACATCGGTTGGGATTTACCATGTGGCTTTTTGGATTGACAGATGAAGATAGAAGATAAAGAAGATCAAGAAATGGTGACATATGAAGATAGACGAAGGTGATTAAAGAAAGAAAAAAGAAGATTTGGGTACCTGATCCGGATCTTCATGGCGGATGGCATCGGATGCTGTTGGAGGCCTCCAAGGTACGTGAGCTTCCTGTTACCCCGGGAGTCGGAGGGCCACCGCTTCTAATGGTAAGTAATATATTCAATGTTTGTAAATGTCTCTTTTTACAGGTTTTTTCATTGGATGTGTTTTTTTATTTTTTGGGGGAGGCACATTGACTGATAATATATTAATCTGTACCACTTTAGGGAACAGATTAATATATTATTATGACAATATTTGGGGGGGCATTTCCGGCTTGGTATTGCTGTTGTTATTTTTAATTTCAGTTTCTTATGTGGATGTCATTGTTTGTTTTTTTTTCCTGCTTAATGGTAATACAATGTTTGCGATTGGTGTTCGTTTTAGTTAATGTTTTATTATGTTAGCTAATGCGTTTTATTGTTTTTTCAGATATTGTTTGAATTTATTTCTTTGTATTTTAATGTTTAAATTCATTAATGTTGTAGTAATTAATTGGTTTGATTGGTTAGTGTTACTATTCATTTTGAGTTGGTTTAGGAATTAATTGTTTTGATTGGTTAATGGTTTAATTAATTCATTGTTGATGTTGTTATTGCTTATATTAATTGGATTAGCTGGCTACTGTTTTTATTTAGTGAAGTGTGTTTTATTATTGTGTGTCTTGTGTATCATGTGACGCGGGACATTTCAATGCCGAGGAATACTGGCATCCCATAAAGGGGCCTGTATCTTGGGAAGCAGGGGGTCCCTGGACCTGAAACCAACGTGGTTCAGCTCCGGAGACCCCCTGCACATCTACACTATGAAAGAAATTTATATTAAAATAATTTTCGGGCGACATTTCCGCTGTGAGAGGCGGCTCTCTCAGAGCCACTCTCTCTACAGCAGAAATGAATCGCCGGTTTAGGCCTTTTCAGAGGCTCGATGCTCTCGCTGGCAGCAACTCGCCCATTTTGGGAATTTTGCTTTCACAGGTAATCAAGGCTTTCTGAATACCGTGATAGCAACGCCCAAAAAAACGGCATTTTAAATGTCCTGGCAATAATTTTTATCAACCTTCTCTGAATGAGGCCCCTAGTATTGTAAGTCCTGGTAATAGCAGGAGGTACTAGTGTTAATCCCCTCTCACTTGGCCTAGCACAGAGGTGGGCAACCTATTTTTCAATGTACAGTAGGCACAGGTGTGGCAAATGAGAAGTGAAAATCGCCACACCATGTAAAAATTGAGAAATTAGGCTGCTCCATCGAACATTTAAAACACACACTGTTCGTCTGCTTCACTCAAATCAGCACTGTCCCCTGCTGCTGGTTCACTCAAATCAACACTATCTCCTGCTGCTGGTTCACTCAAATCAACACTATCCCCTGATGCTGGTTCACTCAAATCAACACAATCAACTGCTGCTACTTCTCTCACCTCAGCACTATCACCTGCTGCTGGTTCACTTCATTGACTCATTCAGAAAGTGGAAACCAGGACACGCCGTCAGGAAAAGGTTTATTTTTCTGTGGGAGCTGACAAACTCAAATTCGCCATAGTTTCATGGCCAATTCGCCACCTGTGGTGATTGGCAACAGGGTTGCCCACCTTGGGCCTAGCATGTGAGTCAGACTTCCCCAAAGTTACAATGTCACAGTTTTCAGGCAGGTGCCTGAAAAAAATTGGAGTCATATGCCAGGGGAGTGGGTTTGCTTTAGTGGGACCTGCTTAGTTTATGGGGTAGAGGGGGTAGAGGGGGTAGAGGGGTTAGACCCACCCCTGGTATAAAAAGGTACTCTTGTTCAGTTCTGTTCCTGTTCTGCTCCTTAGGGAGTGGGAGTTCTGTTCTGCCTTACCCCTTAGAGGGTAAGGGTCTGTTCTGTTCTAGTTTTGTGCTAGCCATGGGCTAGGGATGAGGATGTCCATGACTGTTCAAGGAGGAAGACCAAACTAGAGGGGACCTGTGAGTTAGGCTCTGACCCTAGCCATACAAAGCAAGCTTCAAGGGTTCTACCTACTCTGGTTTAAGATGGGATCAGTAGGAAGTTTATCTCTCTTGCAAGAGAAGGCCTAAGAGGATGATGTATGCTGTGAGTACAAACAATAAATCCCTGTTGCACTGTTGCTGGTACTCCAGAATGGTTCCTGTTCTATATGAGTTTCTGTGAGGGGTCACCCCTGCCTCTGGCTGGGTCCATACAGGATGGACGCGCTGCACCATATCAGTATCATCTTATCTTACCCATCCCAAGCTCCCTCTGTGGAGGCACAGGCTCCTGTAATACCTACAGGTGAGCACCACTAACACCTAATAACACCAGTAATATCATCTATCATCCATCGGGGGAAATAGGGGTGTTACAATTATGATATGAAGACACAAAAGCCTTTGTACTGTAAGTGTTACATGGGACTACTGTTCACTAAATGACAGGTGAAACGACATGTTTTTTGTTAGCTACTGATTCCATCAAGGTCCATTTTCTATGTGGATTGTTGTTGAAGAATGAATTCACATTCTGCAAATTCTAACAATTTATCACCACATTCTTTAGTGAATTAGAAGAGCACAAAATAGCCCCACAATATTAATTAAAAAAAAAAAAAAAAAACAGAAAGACCCAGCGCGCAACATACAAAGTGACACAACATAAGGTTGCACAATCTGTTGCAGATCAATTTATTACAAAATAAAAACAAGGTAAATAATAAGTCTCACTCACAAGTGAAGTGCTTGCACTCAAGTACAAGGATGTGGCACAAGTAAGCGGAGCAGTGCTCCTTACACTGGCAAACCTCTTCGTGCTGCGGTCTCCCACTCTCTCCCTCTGGATCTGCATTGGGATGCCTCTCGAGCCATCGCATGTTAGTTCCTTCTGGTGTGCAGGTGATGACGTTGCGTTGTCAAGGTAATGCCTCAGCTTCTCTGTGGACATCCAGCTGAACTTTACCTTCTCGGTAGGCCACGGTCTTTCCTGTTACCGTAACCATACATACCAACTGGCGCACCGTCTTTCTGCTAGGCACAAAACTTTGCATTGAAATCTTCATAACAATCTTGAGGTGCCAATTTCCTTTGTAGTTAAGTTGGTTGATTTCATGGTAGAAGTTTTGCAATTCATTGTCTGTGTGACTTGAGCATACTGTAACCTTGGATTATTTGTTGTCTGTATCTCTTTGTCTACTGAATGACGATTCTGGCTGCTCTTTCCAAGGAGCTTTCATACTCCACTATGCTGTTTCTCCATCTCTTGTTAACGATGGGGCCTACTCCACTGATTCTTCCAGTTTCTGTACCTCTGTAATAGAACAGATGTCTGCTTTTGAGCTCGAGGGGGCCTTCATCTTTTCTTTTTACTTCACTAAGGCCAACAATATTCCATTTAATCTTTTCAAGTTAATCTTCCAGTTCTTGCAGTGCTGCTTCACTAGACAGAGTTCAGCAGTTATAGGTAGCCAGATTTAAATTACAGCCTTTGTTTAACCTCTGGGGATGCTTAGCACCCTTTGCCTTCACACCTTCTTCCTGAACACTTTCACGTTTAGGGACAATCCAGCCTCCATAGACTGAGGGTTATTTCTTTTTGGGGGTTCCATATGTGACAGTTGAGGTCTTACTCACCTCATTTGCATGTTGCTAATTACCTTTCCCACTTCACCTGGGTATATTGTTCAAGCTTTCATAGACATCACATACTTTGGCAAAAATATTTTACGCCATCAACTATGTGATGCTAAACCCATTTCAGTAGGTCCTACACTATAGTAGAAGTGTGTATACACACACACACACACACACACACACACACACACACACACACACACACACACACACACACACACACACACACACACACACACACACACACACACACACAATATATATATATTTAACACTTTTTTAAAGATTATTTTTCTTTCATTACTAAGGCACTTCTGTTTTTTAACCAGTTTTAACTGGACTGTAACTCTGCCATAGCACATAATGGGCTTCTTAAATTGTATCCCTTTAGGGACCACATTCATGTCACCCCCCCCCCCCCCCCCCCCATGCTGTTGGCTGCAGCATTTAGTTTCTTCTCTCTATGCAGTGGAAGAAATACATAAGACAGTATAATATTGGTAGTGTAGGTCTTGCTGAAATGGGTTTACCAATCAGAGTGGTTGCTGCACCATGGGACTGCCGCCTTTAATGATGACATTACAGATGTGGTTGTACAGCTATGACATATAATGGGTAGCAAGGTAGCTAGGGTAATTGTATTAACCCCCGGGTTACCATAGCGACCATGCATGCCTTCACGGACAGTATAGCTTCAAAGGGATTCCTTAATTACTTTCAATTCGGAAAATAGGTGGCAGGTATATATTACATTGCATTGCAATATATACCTGGCATATATACCTGGCATCTTCCTTCGCTTATAGCTAATGTGAGCCAGCATAACTGCCAGCTAGTGCCGGGGTGTTTTCTAATGCCATGTTAGCCATACTGTATGCAAAGGAGGGCCCTTGTTGTGCATAAAATAAGCTTTCTGGAACTACATTAAAGTCAGGAAAGCTTACGTCCATTAACTATTTAGGTAATGTAAAGTTAGTTGCCCTGATTTAACCAAGCTGTATAGATCTACCCCTAAGTTCTGAAGCAGGAAGGAGGGTGTTTTGGAAGGGGGTGAGTGTTTTGGAGGAGGGTGGATGAAGTTTTGGAGGAGGAAGGAGGGAGGATTGACATTGGCATGACACACAAGGATGTAATAAAATGGGCACTGTATACATGTGCTTTATACAATGTCCTTCCTAGCCTATTATCTTGATGTTATTGACAAGCGTCATATTGGCAATAATTTGTGCCTTGCAACTACTAGCAATATTTGTAGACTCAACCCAATCCCCTCCACTTAATTAGTTTCTTCTCTACCAAATATTACCATCTCCAGTAGGCAAATGGTGCGTCCCTGTATGTGTGCCCTATTTATGGTCTATTCAGTCATTACATCAAATCCATTTGAAATGATGAGGGCATCCAGTGGATGATGAGGTTTTGCAAGAGGCAAGGGATATTCATCGGTTTTATTAACAGACTAGAAAGTTGTGTGCATCTCTATTCACCCGTTTCCCAGACAGGGTTCTTAGTCACCTAGCGACTTCATTATCTGTGGGTTCTGAGTACCATCAATAATTTTTTGAGCAGTGGTAAGCAAACCTTTTCTCGGGTCCTGAGTACCATAGTTTTAAGGCAATCGATGAAATGTAATTTTGTATGTAAATGGGGCTTCCGACCTCCATATTTTCAGATACATTGGCGATCCCCAAAATATGAAGAGAGGGTTGAGAACGTGATGGAGTTTTTCTAGGAATGTTTGAGGTGGCCATTGTTTTCTTGAATCGTATATGTTCAAACTAAAAGGGAGTAAAGCATAGTATTTTTCTTGTTTTTGCCTGACTGGTTTGTCACAATTGATTACAACGACTTATTTGCCTGTCAAGTTAGTGACTATTTAACAAGGCAATGGTTTCCATAAGTAGCATGTACGTAGCAATAATCCTTCCCCTACAGAAGGTTTGATAATGCAGCAGATAGAAGTTTTCTTTTTTTTTTAAACCTATAATGTTGCAGAATTGTTCATATTTTTAATGTATGTAGAAATAGCTAATTAAAAACATGTTACAAGATGATGTAATGCAGGTGGTAAAATTACTGTGATGGGGACTGTATATTTAGGATTGCTCCTGTGCAGTTGGAGATTTAAACCTCCATATTGTTTACCCAGCAGAGATTGCTACTAGGGACACCTTAGGAGTTAAGTTCTCAGGAAGCAGGGGGTCCTCGGAGAAGATTCAGCACAGTTCAGCTTCGGAGATCCCCTGCTTCCCACCTAGAAGAAAATCCCTTTGCAGAACGGCACCTTTAAATAAAGGTAAAACATATTCAGTGGTCTGCATCAGCACAAACGTTCCTGAATGTGCTCCTGTCTCATCCACAATACACAGTGTTTATACTAAAGACATCAATATTTTGGGGCTGTCTAGAACACTACAGGTTTATTCCCCATTTTTAAGGAGTTCTTGTAAAGCCTTAGCTTGCTGCTTTGAAAAGCTTGTATAATAGCCATGTCTGAATTAATGGTTTGAATGAATCAGAAAATCAGTCATCTGAAAGCCGTGACAAAACACAGACATGGAAAATATTGGCAAGAGCAACTTTTGGCAGAATACAGGGCGTCCTATGTGACAACGAAGAACCATTTCAGTTACAGGGAGATAAAGTAAATCAAATTTGTATGACTTTCTCTCCTCTGCATAATAACCTTTATTTCAGAGGAAATGAACTCAGCAGGCATAGCAGTACTGTACAGATCAGAGTCACGGCACAGTAAACCCTTTCCTTGCAGAAACACTTGCCTGCTAACATGACAGGCTTCTGAGACTTTGTGAGAATTCAGCAGAGATTTGCATTTGTGAAGAGGATTTCTAAAAAGCTGACCCATCTGAGAGCACAGGTACAATAAGTGTGTAACCCTGTCAACTAAGCTGTTCCATGCTTGGCATCTAGTGTCTATTTGTTGTTTTTGGGGGGTATGAAGCAATCCTTTATAGAACAATGCTTTACGATCCTTCCCTGACTTGTTTAAAAGCTGTGACTACATAACTATTCATTTAAAAGCATTGAGGGGGTTATTAAGAAAACGTGATCTTGTTGCCAAACCAATATAAAATACCATATTTACATATTAAAAGACAATTTGAAAAGGAATATATTTCACATGACTGCAGCTGTTTTTTGTACGAGTATTGTCCATGCTTTATAGAGAGAAAACATAACCCACTTAATTCGGGTTACCAGCCATAAGGTACTGTATATAATATAATTAAGTGATTTATGCAGCTCATTGCAACCTGAAGTGATTAAGGTAGATTTGTAGAACTCGTTTCTTGAAAGGTTGTTGTTTTAAGAAGACGCTTTATTTCCATTATTGGAGAGTTGGTATTCCTTTTGTAAACTTGGTTGTGAACAGCAGTCGTTACTTCACTACCCACAACTGACTTCCCACTAACAAGTCCCAGAACAAATGGAACAGCAAACAAGGGTCCCACAGCACTCCCCCTTTTATAGTTATATGCACAGCATCATCGTCTTTATATGAGGATGTGTCAGTGTGTACATCAGTCTGGAATAGGTTGGTCAGCAATGACATTCGTGCAGGTAGATGATGGTAGTAATTACAAAATCTATTACTCTAATAGACAGGACTTAAGGGAGAACGTCACCCTCTTTGCTATTGTACCACTTGGTTCTGGACAGCACCCATTACATGCTTGCTATTGGATGTCGGGTGACGGTGAAACAAAGGTTTTCACAGCCTTCCAGCACTTGAGACTCTGAGATGGTTCATGTGTAGAAATATGTATAATTTTTGTTTTACTTCTCATTGCAAGTCACTGTGTTTTTGTTGCCCGATGTAATGTATGTTAGTTTCTGATGAGTATGGAAAGACATACTGTACATCTTTGGGTAGAAAAAAAAGTGTTTGTTTTACTACAGTATGCTGCTCTATTGTACTTAAAGATGCGTGTGCAGTCAGAAATACCTATGCAAATCCACAGGACAGTATGAAAGACTATCCCGCTGGTGAATTAAGGTATCAAAACAACAAACCTACTGTACACTTCCCTGTGACAGTACAGCTGCTAGAACTATGAATGAAAGTACTGAGCAAAAATAAAACTTGTGGTTTTCAAACCTTTGCTGAGGGTCCTGAGCCAGACTAAGTTTCTGAGGTACCCCACCCAACATTCTATTCATAGGCAAATGATATGCACTCACCTGTGTGCAGGTGCATTGGGGCTTCCTTAAACCTGGTATGGCCAGTGGATCTAATTAGGACTGCTTGCAAACCATCTCAGATACTAAACAGGCTTGTGGTTATTTATCTAGAGTAGAGGTACAGTACAGTATTCTTTTCCATAGCTCCATAGTAAACTGTAATTGTTTTTCCACTTGATCCCTTGATAAAGTATCGTGTGCATCTTATACTATATTAGTGAAAGCACTGTATGCCTGTCTGGATGTCCTGTGTCCCTAGGGGAAATCTCATTGGTCCCTTGGGCCGCCCACCCCCGCACACCTCTCATTGGCCTGAGGTGACACAGACACACACACACACACACACACACACACACACACACACACACTCTCTCTCTCTCTCTCTGTTGCTTGGCCTCACTCTCCCCCGTCGACCGCAGCTCACCTTCCCCCCCCCCTCTCCCGGTACCCCTCACTCTCTCCCCCACCTCCCACAAACCCGCACGCTCCGCAACATCCCCAGCCGCACTATCACGTGCGCTCCTGGACGGAGGGGAAGCGCGGGCCGGGCCTCCTGCACTCACCCTCACGTGGCGCGGGTCTCCTGCCCCAGCCTGCCACTCTTGCCCCCCCGCCAGCTTCCGAACCCACCTCCTGCCCCAGCCTGATGCCACGGGGATATCCGTGCCAGGAGGGGAACCGTCTGCCGCCAGGAAACACCACCCGGTCAAGGTAAGTCACCCACCGTCTCCCACCCACGCACTGTCACCCAGTTACCCACCGTCTCCCACCCACCCACTGTAACCCAGTCAAAGTCACCCACCCAGCCACCCACACACCCACACACCCACCCACTTTCACTCACTCACCCACTTTCCCCCAGTCACCAACTTTCCCCCAGTCACCCACTTTCCCCCAGTCACCCACTTTCCCCCAGTCACCCACTTTCCCCATCACCCACTTTCACCCAGTCACCCACTTTCACCCAGTCACCCACCCAGTCACCTACCTACCCACCCACTCAGTCACCCACCCACCCACCGACCCAAAGTCACCCACCCACCCAGCGACCCAAAGTCACCCACCCAGCGACCCAAAGTCACCCACCCACCCAGCGACCCAAAGTCAAACCGACCCAAAGTCACCCACCCACTCAGTCACCGACCCACCCACCCACCCACTCAGTCACTCATCCACCCACACACTCAGTCAACTGAGTCACCCACCTAGCTGTCAAGGGGGGGGGAAGCCCAACCCTGTCGCCCGCCCCCCAAAATTACATCCCGGGCAACGCCGGGTATATCAGCTAGTTCCTAATATAGATGAGGCTCAGTTCAAATGTTCAGTGTATACTCCCTTCAGTAAGCATGCTTGCAATAATATGACCTGCTGTTAATCTTTAGGCATACTGTAGCTACGTTTTTTTCATTCTCCCCTTTCCTGATAGTGCCAGGAACAGTTGATAAGATTAGCAATAAAAATGAAATAAGACGTTTAAAACGTTCCCCTACTATGCTGATTAAGCATGTTGGCAAGGATTCCACACAACCTGTGGTATCACTGCTCAGTTTAGAAGGAGATGCAAAATGACTTAATACATTTTGATTTCCAAAGAATGTGCTACACCATCTTACATTTTGTGATCATAAAGTCTTTTATGTACATTTTTAACCTTTTGAGTGCCAAAAGGGACCCCAGTACCAGGGTGCCTCAGCCCCTCGGATACATCACAATCACATCTCCTCTCAGAGTGATCACGTTATCGTGGCATCACTGATTGTGGGATTAGAAGAGGAGGAATCCTTCTCTTTTGTTCCTCTGCCTGCTACGCCGCATTCAGCGCTCCACAGGAGGGAAGAACACAATCTCACACACAAAAACATGTGATAATAGGTATACCGGACGGCTAGTTTGAAAATTAACAGAGAAGGCACAAGGTTACACTCCAGTGTAATGTAAAAGTGACCATGACAATCAGGAGACACAAGAGTGAAATGTTGAAACGAACAAAACAGTGAATGTGTATGTATACACACATAAACCCAGCATACACACACACACGTATATAAATATACTGTATATGTAGCCCTCTTTCCCCCGAATAAAGAGACTCCCATACTGCCGTCACCTGTTTGGCTACAAGAAGGCCTGATCCTCCGCTCCTGGGAGCCTGGGGTATCGTTTGTTTACCTTGGTGCAGCGCCTCCACCTGCAAGGGATCCCAGCGTAGTGGGAGGAGCCCCTCACAGTAACTAATATACACAGTAATTACACACGGGTATTTATGAACAGCATTTACTGACGTAATCCACGACACAAGAATAACAGGGCCTTGCAAGGCCGCACCCATACAGTAACACCTCCTGGGTGGAGCCCCCAAAGTACTGGAGTGCCTGGGCACTTAACCCCTTCGTATCCACAGACTGGACCCTCCCCAAAGAGCGTGTGTGGGATAGTGCTACCCACAGTGTGTTTGGTCGTTGGTGCACATGTAGATAATACCTCCCTGGTCCTAGTCCAGACCAGGTTAACTGAACAACTGAGTCCGTGGATCGCGATGTGGTCGCACGCCGTCATCTGCCTGGTCCTCAGCTGTGCTGATACATAGGCGGTTGCCTCTTGAGGGGTTTCCCGATGGAGTGTACCCCTATAAAATAGTCTAGGTGATGTACGCCTGGATGTGGCCGCAGACCGCAGGTTACGCATCACAGTATGGCATAGACACAGTGTCCCTGACACTACACAATACAGGGAAAGTGTCCCTACCTATGGGCTTCCCTATACAGCTGCAGGTGCCTACGGTGAGTCGGGGACTAACAGGGGCCTACAGGGGAAAGCTGTCCTAGTCCCAGGGCTACTGGCACCTGGGACCCTACCTTTCTCCTCTGCATCCTGCTCCCGAATGGATACCTCGTGCTCTGAGCGTGCCAAATGTATCTTTTGCTTGCCGAGATCCTTGCCTTCCTATTGGCTAGCCATCCCAGGGGATTCTGGGATATGTAGTTCCCCTGCGGAGCTCTTACATAATGGCCGCCGCTTGCTCTATGCAATATGCATGCGCAAGGTGTACAAAGATGGCCGTTGGGCCTCGTAGTCTTCTGCGCATGCGCAAGTGTCTCTGTGCATGCATGCCAAACAGCAATGGCGGTGCCCGCTAGCCGCAGCCGCCCCGCAGCTCCCGGCGACCCACTACTAACACGCAGCCGTCCCTGTCAGCCGCAGTAGCCTCCCCCTTCCCCATGCCCAAATAGGCGGCAAGGGGGGGGGGGGCAGGGGGACATGGCTACATCCTTCCCCTGGTGTGGACTCCAACGTTACCGCTTGGGAATAACGTAACACAAACATGACACGTTATATAATAAAAATGCAGGCTAATACATACAACTTAACTGATGCGGGCTCTAAACAATGTTATACAACTCAGTAAACATGTTAATAACGGAGGTCAGCTTGTCTTTAGCTGACTGCTGAGACTCATAGGGCCTCATTCAGAGAAGGTTCATAAAAAAAATCACCGGACCATTTAAATCACCCTTTTTATGAGCGTTGCTATCACGGTATTCAGAAAGCCTTCATTACCTGTCATAGCAAAATTCAAAAAACAGGTGATAAGCCGGTGATCTGAAGAACGACCCTCTGAAAAGGCCTTACCCGGCGAGTTGTATCTGCTACAGAGAGAGCTGCTCTGAGAGAGCCGTCTCTCCCTGTGCAAATATCGCCCGAAATTTATGTGTATAAATTTAAATTTTCTTAATAGTTTAGATGAGCAGGGGGTCTCCTGAGCTGAACCGCATTGGTTTCAGCCTCAGGGACCCCCTGCTTCCTGAGATACAGGCCCCGTTATGGGGTGCCGGTATCTCCTATGCATTTTATTCCCATGGTCACGTGACACGGACATTTAAATGCATAGGAGATACTGGCCCCCCATAACGGGGCCTGTATCTCGGGAAGTAGGAGGTCCCTGAGGCTATCCGCTATGGTAATGAAGTTTACTGTAAATGCATTTTTATTGCACAGGATTCATGCCAAGGGTTTCTGGTGCTAATATTAATGGATATCAGCTCCAGAGATTCCCGGCATCAATCCTATGCAGGAAAAATGCATTTTTTTTCTAAGTCCCATCTCGCCGCTTCTCTGCAGGTTTCCAACACCTTTAAGCCAACTTTTTCTGGTGTGAGAATTTTGTGATAAAATCACCATTCTAGAGCGGTGATAGGCGTTCATAGCCAAATCACTGCTACTAGAATTGCACGAGTTTATGAACATGCCGAAAAGTGGTGATAAGTGGCTTATCACCACTGCCTCAGTGATTTTTTTTATGACCAATTTTTTTTGAGCGATTCAGTCTTTTATCACCCACTTATCACTGCTTACTGAATAGCAGTAGCATTTTGGGTGATAAGTGCTTGATAAGTGGCTTATGAACGCTTTCTGAATGAGGCCCATAGTGGGGTGCCCCTATTTGGTCATAAGCCACTCTAGTAGGAGGGCACCTCACTTGTTGACTTCTGTGAGTCTCTTCTTCTTGGGAGATGCTATCTTGGGCTTGAGGCCCCGATCCTCTCATGGGAGGTGAACATGGGTGCACCAAATCTCTATTGGGGTGAATAAAGTATCTGCTTTGGTGAACAATGTCTCTTATAGGGACGAAGCTCGGGCTTCGCGGATCAAGTGGCCGGCTTATTAAAGCCGCTGGGGAAGGTACATGAGGTGGGGGCCTATTACCCATTACTCCTTCGCGAGGTGCCCATCAGTCTCCATTGAAGTTGGTGGAGGTTCCCTCCAAAGGATCTTGAGTGGTCTCGGTTGCTGAAGCTGGAGTCTCTGCAGATTCTTCTGGCTCTCTGTTTGTTACTTCAGTCTCTGGTTCAAAGTCATTGTTTCCCACTTGTGGAATGGGCAATAAATGGTTTCAGTGTCAGGCCTTTAGCCTTCCATCCGCATCACGTATGCGGTATTCAGAGAGGCCCGGCATCTGGGACTCTGCTTCAAAGGTTCTTCTCTCCAGCGATCAGCCAGCTTGTGTTTGCCGGGGATCCCTAGGTTGCGTAGGAGAACAGCATCTCCAGGCCAAAGTTCTCAGTAGCGGACTTTGTGGTCATTCCTTCGTTTGTTCTGTGCATTCAGTTGGGCGGTGGCTTTTTCCGCCAACTGGTATGCACGCTGCAGGCTGTCCTGAAGTCTCTTCACATAGCGGTAGTGAGCCGTATTGGTTACCCCATCGGTAGATACCCTGAGACGGATGTTTACCGTCAGTTGTACCTCTCGCCCGAACATCATGAAGTACGGTGTGTACCCCGTAGATTCATGCCTGGTGCAGTTATATGCATGTACCAGTGCTTTGACGTGCTTGCTCTATTCAGATTTCTGAGAGTGCTTGAGGGTGCCTAGCATGTATAGCAATGTTCAGTTAAATCTCTCCTGTAGAGCGTCTCTGTAGACGGACGTTCACAGAGGTACACAATTGGAGTCGTTATAATGTGAAATTATAATAGGCTTTATTGTGCCCTTTCCTTTTCATCAGGAAATTATCCAAACACAGGGGGGAACAAAGCTTCCATTCACTTGGGAGTATTTCTAGTGAAATCCTTGCAATTAGTTCACATCTCCATTAGTTAAGCATTTCTCCCATCCCAAACACATAGCTTGAAAATAAGCAGATATAAGCAGTCTCTTAATAATGAAAGTCTTATCTGTTTATCAACTGTAGAGTAAGCTTCTCTGCTCTCCTGGAACCGCACCCGTGCGTGCACAGAAAAATATCAGTATCCAGGTTTAGAAGTCTTATTGGGTGTCTTGCAATCAGCTCTGCTGTGTGGCTGGCAGAACTCAAGACATTGTGGTGTCTCCAAAGGTCAGCTCTCAGTCAGAGCTAAAGAGAGTCACTTCCTGTCTCAAAGGCAGGCTTTTTGTAAACAATCTAATCAGGCAGGTGATGTTTAGTAATTAACTACCACACTGCTAGATTAAAGGAACATTACTGAACAGGGATAAGTCCCCTGTTACAGTCTCCATCTGGATGATACAGAGTGGTTCTAGACTTCTTGATGTTTATTAGGTTGAGCAATTTCTTGATGAGCCTACTCTCAAAGTCCCTTCTCTGGTCGGAGTGCATCCGATTTGGCAGACTGTTGTGTATGAAATATTTCTCCAACAGTACTTTGGCGACTGCGAGAGCCTTCTGGTACTTTGTCGGGAATGCTTGGGAGTAGTGAGTGTAGTGATCTGAAAACAAAAGAGATACCGGCGCCTTACAAGTCCAAAATGGTGATTGTCCTGGAAATCCAAAACATAGGAATAAACATCCAAAGGAGTGACCTTTCAGTTCCTAGGCCGTCGGATGATCAGATACGACTTCCTCCGTGTATTACGTGATATAGAATGAAAGAAAGAAAAATGTAGTGCAACACAGCAAACATATGATGGGTTACTCAATGACAAAACCTAACACACCTACATGACAATACAAAACAAACAGGACAAACATAGGACATACAAAAGCAAGGCTGAAAATAAAAGATGATTTAATACAAATCTAAAACAATATAAAATTGGGAATAAGCGAATGACAGAGAGACCGCCAATCCGGTGGAGTAAAAGCGGAGCCCTACTCACAGGATGACTGATGCAAACAGGCAATAGATATCGGGTGTAGAAAGATGTAAGTCCTCCTCAGTTCGTCGAGACAAGCTTACAAAAACCCTACACGTTTCGTGCGCTTGCACACACTTCCACCCCCCGACGAACTGACGAGAGGAACGCTCCGGTTTTGGATTAGCAGCAGGAAGGATAGTTCTCCTCAAGGCCCGCCCACCAGTGACGTAATATCCGTTTGAGGAATACGGAACACGGGAAAGCACAGGATCACGCCGGTGAATGCTACTGTGCAGCCAGAGGAGGACTTACATCTTTCTACACCTGATATTTATTGCCTGTTTGCATCAGCCATCCTGTGAGTAGGGCTCCGGGCTTTTGTATGTCCTATGTTTGTCCTGTTTGTTTTGTATTGTCATGTTGTTGTGTTAGGTTTTGTCATTGTCGCTTATTCCCAATTTTATATTGTTTTAGATTTGTATTAAATCAGCTTTTATTTTCAGCCTTGCTTTTGTATGTCCTATGTTTGTCCTGTTTGTTTTGTATTGTCATGTAGGTGTGTTAGGTTTTGTCATTGAGTAACCCATCATATGTTTGCTGTGTTGCACTATATTTTTCTTTCTTTCATTCCATATCACGTTATACACGGAGAAAGTCGTATCTGATCATCCGACGGCCTAGGAACTGAAAGGTCACTCATTTGGATGTTTATTCCTATGTTTTGGATTTCCAGGACAACCACCATTTTGGACTTGTAAGGCGCCGGTATCTCTTTTGTTTTCATGTCCATTTCTGATTTGTACTAATCAGGTTCCACCAGGCAGCCTAGTACCCCATTAGGGGGTTCATCCCGTTAGAGGGAACACCATTCACTTGTTTTCACTAGCGCAATCTATACATCACCTTTTTTCTTTTTTTGATTTGAGTGTAGTGATCTGTCACTACCAGGACATTGCCGATACCTCTGGAGTCAGGCTCGATGCACAAGAAGTCCATGCAGACGAGGTCCATGGGACCAGAGCTTTTCAGATGGCCCATTGGAGCTGCACGGGTGGGCTGTGTCTTTCGCTAGATACACCTTAGGCATTTCTGGCAATGAAGTTACACGGACACGCGCCTCCAGCCGCGTGTGCTGCAGGTAAGACTTGGGCCGTAGCCATTGGTGTTACTACCACACGGCGGCGGAGTTTGCGGCACTGAAGGATTAATGCTGTGGTGGGTCCCATTCAGAAGAATGGATCCCCGCTGCTCCATCTTGACAGACACTGGCCTTGTGCCACAAGCTTTTGCTTGGTCGTCCGTAACACTGAGGACAGTATGTCTTGCTACATCTGTATAACCCCCAAATCTGTTCAATACTTGGAGAATTGACAGAATACTTTGTCACCTTCCTCTGAAATCCATAGTTAGAAAATATGGGTGATCTGCTTCTTGATGGCTGTATTCTAATGCAGGCTAAGGTATTTTAAGGCAGGCTAAATACAAAAAAAGATAATCATGCTTCTCGTTCTCTTTATTAAAAGAAGAAATAAATATTGTTCATTGTTTTTCTACAGAATGTCAAAGTTCTAAAAAAAAAGGTAACAAGCGGATGGCCATTTTGCAGATTTGCTTTTAAAATTTAAGACAAAGGGGGGTCTATGTAATAAAATCTCTCTGGATGCAGAAGTAGGGCGTAATCTGTGTTTAAGGTTTGCACCAGATTAACCAATGAAAATCGTATCATTCCTTCCTATGGCAATGATTTTCTTTGATTTAAATGGTTCTGTTTTTTTTGCAATTATTTTGCCCAACTTTTTCAGTGGGGAGACGGATATATACAGATATAGCAAGAGTGACGGAGCTCCACAGTCCCAGATGAAAACACTTAAAGTGGCATCTCGGGAGATAGTTCTGCCATGATCGCTCTGGAGGGGGTCCATGATTCCCATCGGTTCCTCGCAGTGATAATCCTCCGGCACCAGGGAAGTTGTGGCCCCCCGACTACTGCTGAGAACAGTAGGTCTGTAGACCTCAGGAAGTCCTGGGTGTTATAGGCATCAATGTAATGTTACATGATATTTAACAAAAGATAGCAGCATGTACTGTGCAGTTCTAACACTTGTGATACAATATTATTACAAAACAAAATCATAATTAAATCCTCCCCAGTGAAACATTCCTTCCAGCTGTTGTCAGCTGCTGTCATGAGATGGTCACTCTCACAAGCAGAGCCTTACACTATCTCACAGAAAGTGACTGTTGCAAAGCAGAGAGATGCATTGAACATAGCAGCATTCAATGGAAAACAATGTAGTCCATGTATGATATACTGTAACATAGATATTTTATTTTACCTATGTAGCCCTGGTAAGAAATGGGGCTATAGTTCTATCCTCCTCCTGTGTGTAAACTCTGCTAAGGGCAGATTGCCAGGAGTTGACATGGGTTTCCCCCGCTTATGACACTGGGTTGTGTGAGTGAAGGTAGGTCACGTGACCCTGTGTCCAATCAAGAGATGCAGGGGCGGTGCCTACTGGAGGTTACATAAAGCAGTGTAACTTCCTATTTAGTGCAAGAGTGAGAGTGTGAAGTGTTAGAGTAGGAGATAGTGTTAGGAAGCAGAGGAGTGATCAGCTCATGAGTAGAGCTGATCTACCCATAGTTAGTGAGGTGGACCAAGTACCTCTCACCCTGCTTAGGGGGTTAGGGAAGAGCTAGCCCCACTCTGGATGCCACTCTGTACCTGTCGGCTGCTGCTGCTGCCCTGGAGAATAAAGAGACTGCTGCTTTTAAAGAAATCCTTGTGTGAGACTGGAATCTCTCATCCCTGTGGGGAATCTCTGTGGTAAGGATTCCACCCCGCATTCCTGGGGCTTACTATAGATGGAGGCGCTGCACCATTGAACCAGAACGAAGGCATCCACCCCAGTAACCTGTTCCTGTTATCCCCCCATCGCGGGAGACTCAGGCCCTCCTGTCGCCAGCAGGTATGCACCACACAGAGAGACCTAGCCAGATCCCAGAACACCTTAGGGGACCCTATCTGCGATTGGGAGGGGGAAGAAGGGCTAGACCTACATTTAAATTATTACACATGGTTAAAGTGCAGAATGAAACTGATCAGGGACACCACTGGCAAGAGAGTCAGTAAGGCTAGTCCTCTGCCAGGGAAGCAAATGGTGTGTTCTGTCTGTACTAAGGCAAGGCCCGTTCATAGTAGTGGTAGAAAAGCACCTTTGAGTAATCAAAAATCATGTATTTAAAAAGTATTTAATTCAACACAGGGAGATGTCAAGTGCTTATTGATATTGTTGGTCAGTTTTTTTTGACAGCAGATTCATTTTTCACGGGAGAGGTTGTTAGCATGTGTTATAATCCTGCCTAGCACACGACACAGGGGCATAGCTATAGACTGGGCAAAGCCTGGGGGCCTGTGCTCTTGGGGGCCTCACTCTCCCCCCCTGTCAATGGCCTGGTGTGTTAAGAGGCCCGGCCCCCTTCTCGCACATTCATTCCCTGCAGCGGGCAGGAAGCACAGAGGGAAATCCCTTCCTCTGTAGGTGTGCGGGGCCTGGGTCTGGGGGCAGGGCCCTGAGATACAGCAGGTAGAACAGAGGGGAAATCCCTACCTCTGCAGAGCCTCTGTAGGTGGACGGGGTCTTAGTCAGGGGGCGGGGCCTCAAGTAGTGCAGCGTGGAGCTGGAGCTGCAGCCTCAGAGACAGGCTGGGAAATGTGAGAGGGAGGGGAAGGGTTAAATCACAAAGGTAAAAACAGACATGAAAGAGAAGAATACAGGAAGGAAGAGACACAAAGAGAAAATTAAGTACAAGAGAGAAATACATAAGAGGGAAATGAAACACATGAGGGGAGAAAAGAAAGAGAGACGTGAGGGGGGAAGAGAGAGAGAGAGAGAGAGACATGAGGGGGACAGAGAGAGGATAGAGACATGAGGGGGAGAAAAGAGAGAGCGACATGAGGGGGAGAAAAGAGAGAGGGAGAGACCTGATAATGATGATGGGGAGAGAGCTGATGATGATGAGAGGGAGAGCTGATGAGGAGCAGGGATGATGATGATGATGAGGAGGAGGAGGGATGATGAGAGAGAAGATGGGGGAGGGAGAAAACAATTGCAGTCAGTATTATCTTATATTACTATGCTGATTTATTTAAAAAACGTATTGTGAATTTTACACAACTTTGGAGAAAAAAGCCAAATAGTATTTGAGAAAAAAAAGCTATTGAATCTCATTGTGGATGGGTGAAGAGAAGGTTCCCACCCTCTACTTTACCCAGTGGCAGATTTTCATTAGGCCTGGGCCTAAGTTTGGGGTGGCAAAAATGTCCGCCCCATAAACATTTGCCGTGCTCTCTGGCCTAATGGATCACATCATTGACTGAGAAAAAAGTGCAGAAACAGAACTTCTGGCTTAAAAAATAAATGGTGAGTACATGGGTAGTCTATATTTTATATGTAATCTATATTTATATGTGTGCGGTATATTTAATTTTGAATCTATGGAATACGTCCACTTATAATGGGGCCCTGAAAAAATGTTTTCCCGGGGGCCCGCGCATGTCTAGCTACGCCACTGACACGACACACAATTAAGTAGTCAGAACTGTTGCGTGGATGGGTTATTTGAGGTTGGGAAGTCTGATCATATTCAAATGTATTTACTGTAATATTGAAGTTGCTATATTATCTGTAACCACTTGGTAGAGCTATGACAACATTGCTTTTCAATCCATTGTTCTCATTTAATACAGCAAATACAAATACCACATATGAGCACATTCACATGTCTCAGGCAGGTACACAACCCTGCCTTTCCCCATGATCCCTCACCATACAATGCTTCCACTGCAGCCAGGGATTATGGGTAATGACATGCAAATGAGCACACAGTGTCAATTGATTCTATTTATCAATATTAACATGGATCCGTGTAAGATTATGCCTACAGTTTTACATAATTCATTTACTAGAAGCTGCTAGATACAGAAAAGCAAAGGTCCAAAATCATACAGATTTTCCTGGCTCTCTTATTTTTCCTGAATGAAAGCTTATCGGGCCATCTGCATTAGGGCTATAGAGGGAGTGAATAATTAGAGGTGGGTGGAGCTAAACCTTCAGTCACAAAGGTGGGGCGGGGTGGCACTTACTGCTGCGGCCAAGCTTAATCTAAAGCTTGACCGCATTTTTCTCTGCTATTTGAATTTTCCCGCCGGAATTGGCCGCGCGCCAGCAGCATCTTGCGGCTGCGCGCGGCCCCGTTTCTCCATTCAGCGCTAATGCGCTGAACAATGGAGGCGCCCCCAAAAAAGCCCACGCGTTTCAAGGTGGAGCGGCAAAATTACGCTGAGGCAGCCGCATTAGATTTATGCTGGCCGCCAATGTAAACATTTATCTTATTTAATATGTGCGACATTTACAGGAACGATTTCACTATTCAACATAGACTACAGTTAATATCGCACCAGAGGGAAAAAAGACCAGGGCATATTATAACAATTTTATTACCCAAGTCATCAAGATTGCGGTAATATTTCACCGGGGTGCGATATTTTTAGACTAATCGCAATGCGGTAATTAACGGAACAGATAATACTTGGTTAATTATGGCATCGCGATCATTGGAGCGTGTATTGTCATATTACCGCCATAGGGTTAGGTAATAAAAATAATATGATACACCCTAAAGATGCAGCGGCCGTTATTCGAACACTTCGCACGGTGTATACCTCGGAATACCCATGTAATGGCGCGCAATTTCTTCCAACCGTACCGCCCTAAGACGCACGTTTACTCTGGTTTTTATCGGGTTCAGAAAATTGCATTTTAGCTCGGTCTGCAATACCGTCGAGAAACTCAAGTGGGCAATCGCAAGTTGTTGTCTTAAAAATCTAATAGCAATTCAACCTGTCTTTTATTGCCGTACAGTTCTGTAAGTGTGTGTGTGTGTGTGTGTGTGTGTGTGTGTGTAATTTGAAGATTAAAGTTACGAGTTCATACTGTATGGTGTACATGGGAAAGAATTAAGGGCCTCATTCAGAGAGGGTTGATAAAAATTATTGCCAGGGCATTTAAAATGCTGTTTTTTTGGGCGTTGCTATCACGGTATTCAGAAAGCCTCGATTACCTTTGATAGCAAAATTCCCAAAAAGGGCGAGTTGCTGCCAGCGAGAGCCTCGAGCCTCTGAAAAGGCCTAAACCGGCGATTCATTTCTGCTGCAGAGAGAGCGGCTCTGAGAGAGCCGCCTCTCACAGCTGAAATGTCGCCCGACATTAATAAATATTGTAATAAACATCAATACATGCCCCCCCCCTCCGCCCAAACCCATACAGTACAGTAATGGGCAAAATAACTATTATCCAGATATGGATAATAGATTATTTGCCCATTATTAAACACTGCATTAGCATACAAAAATAAAGTAAATAAATACAGTTATACTTACCACAACAGCAGGTCCCTCTATCCTCCGTAGCAAGAAAGCAGATATACATAATAAAGACATTCTAATGGCCCTAACCCCTTAATCACCTTAGCGGTTACTAACCGCTATAGTCATTAAGGGGTTAACCCACCCTGACCCGATACAAACCCGGGAGGCCTAAGCACCCACCCTGACTGTCTATACCCACCCTATACCCATTGAGTAGTATAGTGGTACATCATACCCATATAATAATAATATGGGCATGATAAGCCTGTATAGCACTCAATGGGCACCATAATTACAATACATTAATACACAAGACACACAATAATAAAACATAACTAAACTCCAAAAAAACACACTTCACTAAATAAAAACAGTAGCCAGTTAATACAATCAATAAAAGCAATAACAACATCAACAATGAATTAATTAAACCATTAACCAATCAAAACAATTAATTCCTAAACCAACTCAAAATGAATAGTAACACCAACCAATCCAAACAATGAATTACTAAACATTAATGAATTTAAACAGTAAAATACAAAGAAAGAAATTCTAACAATATCTGAACTAACCATAAAACGCATTAGCTAACATAATATAACATTAACTACAAACGAACACCAAACCTTTTATTAGCATTAAGCATGAAAAAACAAACAATCACATCCACATAATAAACTGAAATGAAAAAAAGCAACAGCAATACCAAGCCAGAAATGCCCACCAAATATTGTCATAATAATGTATTAATCTGTACCCTAAAGTGGTACAGATTAATATATTATCAGTCAATGTGCCTCTCCCCAAAAATAAAAAAACACATCCAAAGAATAAACCTGTAAAAAGAGACATTTACAAACATTCAATATATTACTTACTGCTGCGGCCGAGTTTATTCGAGCATTTGCCCGTTCTCGGCCGCTGCAGTAACCTGGCGCGCGCCGGAGGGTGCCGGGCGCGCGCCGAAGCAGCGGAGGAGCGCCCTCCGATCGGGGATTTCTTCCTCCCGCTGCCGGGTCCGCCGGGTCCCCCGGAACCCCCTGCCGCCGTCCCCCACATCGCGGGACACCAGGGCTCCCTCGGGGAGCCCGGGACGCGCGTGCAGGGGGCGCAGGCACCCGATGACGCGTGACCGCGCATCGGTGACGCGCGGCACGCCGAGGGGATGCCACTAGCAAGCCGGGAAATCTCCCGGCTTGCGGAACTGGCCGCACTGCAATAAAACGTGTCGCCAGTGTACCATTAGAAGCGGTGGCCCTCCGACCAGCGGAGTAACAGGAAGCTCTCGTACCTTGAAGCCCTCCAACAGCATCCGATGCCATCCGCCATGAAGATCTGGATCAGGTACCCAAATCTTCTTTTTTCTTTCTTTAATCACCTTCTTCTATCTTCATCTGTCACCATTTCTTGATCTTCTTTATCTTCTATCTTCTTGTTGTAATCCAAAAAGCCCCATGGTAGATCCCAACCGATGTTGTCTCGTCGTCTTCTTGGGCTCAAATGAGGCGTCACGGCCTTAAATAGGGCTTGTGATGTCACATTTAGCCTCAAAATGGTTAACAGCCACCTGATTGGCTGTTAAAACCATGTTCCGACTTTAATTTTTTTTTTGACATGACGTCACTTAAAGGGAATGATGCCAGCCAATCAGAATGGCTTTGCTTCATTTGCCTTTCAGATGATGTCACTAAATCCACGATGGCCAGTGTCACAAGGTATTTCAGCCAATCAGAGTGTGGAATTGGTTCCCACGATCTGATTGGCTGAAATACCATCTGACGCCGGCTTCGTGACGTCATATTAAAGGCAAATGAAGCACAGCCATTCTGATTGGCTTCACGGATGGGTGAAGGGGGTATGAGCCCTAAGGATGGGTGTCTATGCCTTGCGGGTGGGTAGCGTTTGGGTTAACCCTTTATTACCTTAGCGGTATTAACCACTAAGGTAATGAAGGAGTTAACTCCCCCCGCAACCCCCCTGCAAGGCCTAAACAGCTCTAAGGGCCAAATTCCCCCTTCACCCACCCTCGCTTGCCACAGTAAGCCTGGCATGGGTGTTTAACCCCTTCATTGCCTTAGCGGTTAGCCGCTAAGGTAATGAAGTTGCTGTAAATGCATTTTTCCTGCATTGGATGCATGCCGGGGGGCTCTGGAGCTGCTATTAATGGCTATCAGCTCCGTAAACCCCCGGCATCAATCCGAGGCAGGAAAAGGGCCTGATTTTTTCTAAGTCCCGACACATCGCTCATCGAGGCCATCTCCCCACCAATTTACCTAAACTTTGAGGTGAATTGGATTTGGGGAGAAGATCGCCTTTTAGGCCTGTGATAGGCCGCGACAGCCAACTCGCGGGTATCTTTATCGCGTGAGTTTATGATCCTCCCGAAAATGGTCGATAAGTGGCTGATCGACGCTCAATTGGCGATTTTATTTTGATCATAAAATTTTGTGTCGATACAGGCCGTTATCGAGCACTTATCGAGGCTTTCTGAATACGAGTAGCCATTTTGGTCGATAAGTGCTCGATAAGGGCCTTATCGAGGCTTTCTGAATGAGGCCCTAAGTGTTGTATTTGTACAGGATAATAAAGGGAAAGGAGTAATACAAAAATACAACGTCGCTTCTTTTTCCAAATGTTAAATAATTTTTCCGCTCATGAGAAAGACCAGTTGTTGGTTGAAACGCATGGGAGGTTTTTTATTGTTTACCTTTATGTTGCAATAAATATTTTTTCATCTGTACTCAACTCTGGGACCACAGTTTTTCATTACACTCAGAAGAGAATCAGATCGTTTTGGAGTGCCCTGGAGCCTGTTTTCTATTTAGTACACAGTACGCCCACTTTTAACACCTGCAGCTCGTGTCCATGCCCGTGAAAAAAATTCAAATAGGGACACAGTGTATAAAAGGTAACACAAATTGCATAGCCTCCCACACGCTGAGCTCTATCTGAACATGCTCTTGTCCATATACTGCATTGTGCATTATTCCATCTGCATCCATGGATCAACCCCGATTCCACAGATGCAGGAACTTGCTTGTTTCTGCCGTGCCGACCACGAGAAAGCGAAAGGCGGAAGATGTTTCCAAGCCAAAGCCAAAGCGAAAGGAGAATAAAGAAAACGTTCTGAAGACTCCAAAGGAACCCTGGACCTTATTATGTGAAGAAGAAAATGGCTGCTATATACTTAAAGCAAAGGCTTTGGACGCCCAAAATTGACCCGGCAACCACCCACAACGCTGCTCTGCTGGGAACCCCCAGCTCATCTGCTCCAGCACCCATCCCCGGGACGCTGCTCTGCTGGGAACCCCCAGCTCATCTGCTCCAGCACCCATCCCCTACGCTGCTCTGGTGGGAACCCCCAGCTCAACTGCTCCAGCACTCATCCCCGACGCTGCTCTGCTGCGAACCCCCAGCTCATCTGCTCCAGCACTCATCCCCGACGCTGCTCTGCTGGGATCCCCCGGCTCATCTGCTCCAGCACTCATCCCCGACGCTGCTCTGCTGCGAACCCCCAGCTCATCTGCTCCAGCACTCATTCCCGACGCTGCTCTGCTGCGAACCCCCAGCTCATCTGCTCCAGCACTCATCCCCAACGCTGCTCTTCTGGGATCCCCCGGCTCATCTGCTCCAGCACTCATCCCCAACGCTGCTCTGCTGGGATCCCCTGGCTCATCTGCTCCAGCACTCATCCCCGACGCTGCTCTGCTGCGAACCCCCAGCTCATCTGCTCCAGCACTCATCCCTGACGCTGCTCTGCTGGGATCCCCCAGCTCATCTGCTCCAGCACTCATCCCTGACGCTGCTCTGCTTGGAACCCCAAGCTCATCTGCTCCAGCACTCATCCCCGACGCTGCTCTGCTGGGAACCCCAAGCTCATCTGCTCCAGCACTCATCCCCAATGCTGCTCTGCTGGGAACCCCCAGCTCATCTGCTCCAGCACTGTACTGTAGTTCAAAATGTATAGAAAAATGTTTTAACAAGAAAAAAAAAACCTGTTGATTGTTTTAAATTGTTTAATTGTTTAATGTTTTTAATGCTTGGTACTGTATACTCATTTATTTCTATTTCTGCTTTGCATGTGCATGTCTGGAGCTGGGCAAAGATAAAGTGCAGGAAATCCTCCCCCCCCCCCCAATACTGTCAGGTAAGACACAGTGCTCCAATCTATAACTTGTTATAGTTATACTGTATACAGTATTGAGTTACAGTATATACTGTACACTGTAGTTATACTGTACAGTATATAGTATGACAGTAGTTATAGTCCAATATTGTGAAATACTCAATGCCTTTTTTCTTTTCAGAGGCAACCTACTACAGTAGCTGTATTTTTGTATTATTCATTTTTCCTTGATTATCCTGTACAAATTAAATTGTTCCTCATTTGAACACCCCCACCCCCAAATAAAAATTACAGTATGCCATCCACCTCATAAAGTACAGTATACATTACTTTAGAATTAAAAAACTAGTGATTGATTGTAAGAATGGCAAAAATTGTTAAGCCCATGTCGAGAAAAAAAAGGGATGTCTCTTTTTTTATCAGTCTTAAAATTCACACACACGCAATTCGCCTAAATGTGATGACACGCATATGCGTTTCAACAAGGTTCCAATGAGACACACGCATGCGCCTAAATGTGATGACACGCATATGCGTTTGAAAGTATTGAATAATAAATAATACATATAGAGTAAAAGATATACACTTTTATTTTTGGGGTTTCTTAGCAGAGTTAATTACACATGCAAGTCTATTGTAATTACACTGCAAAATGCAACATCAAACAGTAATGATGATTACAATACAATGTAAAAAAGTATTGAATATGAAAACATAGCAGCATACTGTATAAGGTTTTCTATAAAGCACTGTCACTGTAAATGTTCTGCCTCAGGCTGGACATTTTGCAGGTATTCCGGCGGGACAGGTAGCAAGGATTGCCGTTCACCAGGTTTTCACAGACGGTCAGACTGTTATTGTAAGCCAGTGCTGGTGCCGATGCTGGTGCCGGCGCTGGCACATTGCTGGATTGGGATTGACAAATCTTATATGATTAAACCTGACCTTTCTCCTTTTGAAGTTGCCATGATCAAACATACTGTAAAAATCTGGGACCACACCCCAATACCCTCTTGTACAGTATCTCCGGCAGGAGGGGCAATGCGAAAAAAAGACTGATCGCTGCTTAAGCTTTTTCTTATCGAAACGTTTCCACCCACGAACGTCAGGTGAAAATTTGTAAAAATCGTAGTTTGAAATGAAATATTCATATATTTCTGCTACAGTCGTCATATCTGTTCCAGCATTTATTGCAGAAAATATTAAAAATGCATAACTCCAGGCAGGTTTTTTATACATGTATGGTGTACACATGGTGTCCAGTCCAGTCACCAATTGTACAAGGATACTGTAGAAATGTAGAAAAAAGCACACAGATTTGAATTTTATAAGTTTTTATTATGAAGCGCCTAAATTTGATAACGTCTTTAAGGTCGAATCACAATGGACCACTGTGGTACTGTAGACTTGGTTTTTATCTGGTTTTTAAACACCTGCAAATTGACACAGTAGCACAGACAGAACTGTACACATTACAATGCATTCATTTCTGCCACCTGGTGGATATGCGAAGAATTGCACCCAAAGAAATCCGAAACCATTAAAACAGATCAACCGCGGTAAACCGCGGGTGCCTGGCTTTTTCTTATCGAAACGTTTCCACCCACGAACGTCAGGTGAAAATTTGTAAAAATCGTAGTTTGAAATGAAATATTCATATATTTCTGCTACAGTCGTCATATCTGTTCCAGCATTTATTGCAGAAAATATTAAAAATGCATAACTCCAGGCAGGTTTTTTATACATGTATGGTGTACACATGGTGTCCAGTCCAGTCACCAATTGTACAAGGATACTGTAGAAATGTAGAAAAAAGCACACAGATTTGAATTTTATAAGTTTTTATTATGAAGCGCCTAAATTTGATAACGTCTTTAAGGTCGAATCACAATGGACCACTGTGGTACTGTAGACTTGGTTTTTATCTGGTTTTTAAACACCTGCAAATTGACACAGTAGCACAGACAGAACTGTACACATTACAATGCATTCATTTCTGCCACCTGGTGGATATGCGAAGAATTGCACCCAAAGAAATCCGAAACCATTAAAACAGATCAACCGCGGTAAACCGCGGGTGCCTGGCGGTGTGAAGGCGGCGTGAACGTGGGAATGTGGCATGAATACCGCGTGGAATACAGCTGTGCACACAAAAAAATATTTGTGATTTGTTTGAATAACGGCTTCTGCACCTGTATGCTATAAATGACATTAACCCCTTTGCATGTTGCTACCAAGGAATACAAGGGTTTAATTCTACTAAAATTACCCTACCTACCCCCTTTGTCTACCGAAGTACCTTTCTTACAATGCCTTACTAACCGCTAAGGCAAACATGTTGAGTAATAGCCAATAGCCCTATGTGGCTAAAAGGCTTTTAGCTACAATAACAAAAAACATATTACAGTAACCAAAACATAATACATCAACATTAATCATACTATTATTAAAAATTATTATTAAAAAATAATAATAATTTCAAACATAAACCCATTGATTGTCATTGTAGCCACCTACGCCCTCCCAATGGGAGCCTAGATTTCCATTGTGTCTATCAATGGGAAACTGTAATAACATTGGGTAATTTATCCCATCCTGGATAAAGGCTATTCTCATCTCCTGGCCTGTAGCCCCCCGGAACCAATCTAAAAAAAGCATGATGGCCATCAAAAACAAGAAGAAAAAAGAAACATAAAAATCAACCCAAGGCCCAAATGGCCATTACTCAACAGGGGAGGGGGATTATGTTTGTTAGGGGGGTAAGGATAGGTTATGGGGGATCGGTTTTGGGTGTAGTTTTCCTTGGGAGGATGGGAAGGCCCCCTGTGTGGGGTGGTTGTAGGGGTGGGCCCTTGTTTGCCTTTGTGGTTCATACGGCATTGCCTGGCAATACCTTATATCCATTTATGTACCCAAGGAGGTTAGGTAGTGTCATTTCATCTGTGGATTAAAGCCTTTACAGCACTTAGTGGTCAGTACATCATGGAAACCCATAACTAGCTGACCACCTTGGGGAGCTGCTAAGGGATTAATATGTAATTAAATGTGTTGAGAATAATATTTTATCACCTATTTCCATGTTGGTTTAGCTAATCTTGCCTATTTATGTTATGGCAATATGGGGCTAATGCAGTGAGGACTAGGTGATAAAAGAATGCAGAATTTGTTGGCGTTAGCCCGGTTCCGATAAGTATTGGGACTTGATCATTAGCACTAAAATGACAACATTTATAGTTAATAGTTATTTTGGTACCTGTCCCGATATTTTATATGTTTATGTTTTTTTTGCAGTATAATGTTGATGATTTACACCATAAAATAATACATTATTTTTTGTCTATAATACTGCATTTTTTTTGCTTATCGGAGTTCGACACAAGGCCATAGAGCTTTTCTCATCCAACTTTCTTTATCTTAAAGCTTCTAAATCACTCCAAACATGAAACATCTAAAAATAATATAATAAAAAATTCCTCTAGGAATAATCACCTTAGGAGAGGATGATTAATGCCCCATGTGGATTAAAGGCCCTTAACTTCCCCGTAGCCTTTAATCCCTCTGCCCGGTGAATTCACAGCCAGGCCCTGTCCTAGGATTATTAAGTAATAAACACAGCAAATACATGAGGCCCGAACAGATCAATGACCCAAGCTATAAATGTAACATACATTGAAAGATAGCTGAAAAAGAGAACCTGGGCAGATACAATTACTTCAATCAATGAAAGCTGTGATGTAATAGCAAGATCCTCTGCATTTTATGTGTCTCTAGACAATGATACAATCACAGAATCGTGGTGGGAGACAGTTAAATATTTAGGGTTTCGTGACAATGTAACAGAGCACTGCAAGAGACTTTAAAATTGCATTTCCATTAAGTAAAATTACACAGGAGGCTAAAAGGGTTGGTAATATTTCATGGTAACCAAATGTCTGCGTTGAAAGGTAATTGAATTAGAAATCACGTTAACCAATTATATTAATATAAGCCTGTGATTTGTGGTTATGTCATTTTGTCTCCCTGATTGACAATTCCACACAGACTGAGAATGCATTAGCCATCCAAGTAATACCTTATCGTCAAGGGAAAGTGCAAAATGTATTTTTTTTTTAAACATCACTGGGAAGTCAGCAGTGGATTCTAAATCTTTAAATATAATACATGTCTACGGAAATTCCTGGCATATAACCAGGGGATTATGTGTTGTTAAAAATGAGGAAATAGGGTGCCGCAGATTATGTGCGACTTTTTTTTTAAAGTATAAAAGTATAACATTTGAAGATTATTATGCATTTCTTTTTGTTTGCGCATCGGTTTTGAATAAAAGTACAACATCTGAACGGGTATTTATTTATTTTTGGTTGTGCATCATTTATTTAAAAAAAAATTCAATTTCAGCAGCCTACAGGTGTAGTATAAACCGCCGCGGGTTATATGACATTTCTAAAATCTTTTTTGCTTGTTCCATAGTCCCGTGGATTATAAAATGGAAATTACAGTATTAGGAAATACAGATGGATCTATTTTGACTTGAAAGAAAAAGTGGACCAGTGCTAGTGAAAATCCATATACTTCCTTATTTATTTTTTCACCTCACAGGAAGCAATGGTTGGTTTCATTATAGCATGTTTGGATGAAATGTTTATTAAATTACTTCTGTAAGGAATTAAATATATATATACAGCTCAACCCTCTTATAACGCTGTGCTTGGGTCCAAAGAATAACATCGCGTTATAAGCGGATCGCGTTAGAAACAATGTACAATTGTATGCATTTTACAATAAAGTATTTAAGATACCAAAAGTCGTGTTGTAAAGTATTCATAAATACGAAAATTGGGAGCCACGCTTGCATCACGTTATAAGCGGATTCACGTTGTAACAGATCACGTTATAACGGGGTTGAGCTGTATATATATTGCATTTGGCATTTTTACAACTACTGTACTTTGATTTTGTTTTGTGTTCTCTCTCCCTGGTACACTAGAATCTGCACTTCAAAAATAGACATGTGCATGAGAAGTAGACAGTGTAAATATTAGTATATACAGTAGTATTTTAGTATTAACTGATCATAAAAAGGTGACGTGGATATTCCACACATAAATGGCTTAAAATTCTTTTTCTAGACCAGGGGTGCGAAAACGGGGGGCGTGAGATTTTCGTGGGGGGGGGAAGGGTGCAGCAGTAACTCTGTAACTTGTTACCTGGTCTTCGGCGGCTTCCAGCGCCACGTCGCCATTTGATGCTGTGGGTCACATTACGTCGTGTTGCTATGGCAACACAATGTCACATGACATTGTGACGTCAGAAGATGCCGGACACTAGGTAAGAAGGTTGGAGGGCGCTAGTAGGGGGTTGCAGACTGAAAAGTTTGGCACTGCTGCTCTAGACAATACAGGCGTAAGAAGAGGACGTTTGTTGCATCCATTTGTGTTATATTTGCATTATAGCATTTTTTACATTGCACACAGATCTCATTAGCGCAGCAGTTTGAGCCAATTCAGAATGGGTGGATTTCACACAAAAATAGAAGATTAGTGACCCGAACATTTGATATTGTCCATTGTATTATTGCTCTTAATAAATAATAAAACTTAACATAATTGTTACTATAGCTTCTCCCCAATCTTTCACTGATGCAAGAGATCATAAATCCACAGCAAGTGTTTTCATATATCAGCACTTATAGATGTAGATGTAACACAGTATGAGCTTAGCATCGAAACAGGCCTTTGCAAGAATTACATAACGTAGCTCTCAGCAAAAAGCTTTAGGGGCCTATGCAGAGAGCAGCGAATTTTAAAATTGGCGAATTTATTAAAAAGTAGCTTTTTTGGAGAGTTTTATTCTCCATATGCAGAAAAGTGCGAATTCTGCTATGTTTAACATGGATGCGTGTGGCGAGTTTAAATTGGCGAGATGCGCGCTTCAGAAACGTGTAAAAACAAATTCGCGCCTTTTTTTTCCCTTTGCAATGGCCGCGAGCGGCAGCTTCTTGCCAATTTTTTCTGCCGAGGCAAAAAGGAGACAATCGCGCCATTTTATTGGCGCGAACAGCCGCTAGATGCCGTTCGCGCCTCTCTGCATTAGGATATTTTTAAAACTGGCGAGATTGAGGTTCTCGCCAGCCGCGAGGCGAGTTTTACAAATAGAAAAGAAAAATTGGCGCGTTTTTCGGAACTCGCCATTTTCTGCTGCTTTCTGCGCGATTTTCTCCAAAAAATGGCGAATTTCGAAATAGCGCTGCTCTCTGCATAGGCCCCTTAGTGTTGTATTTTCCATGAATTAGGTGTGAAAGTATTACCACATTTTATATAGAAAAATCTTCAAAACAAGCCCTAAATTCATAACCTGTTCCTACACTTGCTGACTGAGAAACGGTGGAACGGAAGATATTTTACCAAGTAGTCATCATGTAGCAGGTTACCAAGTCCTGTCCTTGGTAATAGTCATGGCACGGTCAATAAAAAAAATCACCAAAATGAATGAACATCCTGTTCTTGCTAAAGCAAATACGAGTAATCTTGCACATAAACACCCGTTTCATGGCTCTGACTCCAGAATGTAGGTTATAAATAAATGACCTCAGGTCTCTTACGACATGAGCTTTCTTATCAGTGAAATATATTGTTAAAAAATATCCTTCTTTGCTCTAGCTGTATAGTTAATCTTAACATGTACTGTTACTGCTACTCAATTCAGCAGTCAGTGCTCTTATGTTGGAAGTAGTATAATAATTTAGCATTATTTAGCAAATTGTTAGATCCTATTAAATACGCAAAACATTCCAAAAAGCTGAATTTGCCATTGTGACTTTCTCAACAGCAACCGCTTAAAAAATGGATATACAGTGGGGCCATATTTACTAATTAGTGATAAGCCATAATAAATATTTTGGTGCTGGAAGACACCTTCTAGCCCATTCATTCTGCTGTGATACACACGGATACGGGGGAAAATATATAAAACGGGGTCTATTATAAAAGTATCAAATTTATAAGGTCGGGGAATCAAAAAGTAAAATAAATACAATTGGAGCAAATATTGCACCTGATGTTTAAAAGAAAATGCTGTGCTCTATTACTTTCAATGAGATGTTTTGCTTTCTTAACTCTGCCCCAAAATTGCATTGTCGACAGCTTTACTGAGGCAAAAAAAAAAATTAAACTGATGCTTAACATCCAGAAGACTAAGATCCTTCAGCAACAGGCTCTCAATGAGCAGTCCCCAGCTCACGATGGAGAACAGGGAGGATGGAGAATCATTCCCTGTACCTCGAACCTCTTGTACCTCTTGCAAGGAAAGTTGACATTAGGGAAGAAATCCAAAATCTCCTCAAACATGCAATTGTAGCCGTCAGTTGCCTGAGGAAATTGGTGTTCGAAGATCTTGGCATCAGATACAGAACCAAACTCATGGTTTATTATGAAGTCGTGATGCTCTCCTTACTTTACAGATCTGATATGTGGAAAACATACAGAAGACAGCTCCAGATGCTGGAGAAGTATCCTCAATTTTGCCTGAAGAAGTTACTTCAAATACAGTCCAATTACAGGTGTCCCAGTATTGGTGTCTATCTTCCGACTGTAGCAAGGAAAGACAACGAGGAAATGTTCATCCAATTTAAACTTCACTGGTCTGGACACGTTATCCAGATATCTGATTATACACTCCCGAAGCAAGTCTTATTCTCCTAGCTCGGTAAAGATGCACGCTCTCAAGAGGAGGGCCGGGCAAGCACTCCAAGGACGTCCTCAAACCCAACATGAAGTGCAACATCGATACTAACTTGTGGGAGACTATTGTCCAAGACCGCCCCAGATTGAGAAATGGTGTACTGCAAAAATCTCAGCACTTCCAAACCCTTGGTTGACACCAGGAGGCAGAAAAGCAAGTGCAGCAGAAGCAACGACCCATGATCACCCATTCTGCCCGGAAACAGGTGCCTGAATAGTGAGTCTATAAATCCTGGATTGGCTTTATCAGCAACCTTTGGACACACAGATAAGACATCCCGGCCTGCAAGGGTTTATCAATGATGATGAGATTAAATAAATGTGTATGCTGTATTTCTACGTACACTGAGGATTAATTGTTTATTTTTATTGCTATTTTAAATGTACGGGACAAATGAACAACGGAGTGAAGCAGATTTTAATGAGCGATTTATGAGGTCCTTGGAGAAGTTACATTTGTTGCAGGCCCCACTGGCATGGAACTGCCTTAAACTCTGAGTGTAACAATTAAAAAGATAGGTTTAATAGAGGTTCAAGTACTTCTTTAGAAATGTATTTTTAAAATCAAATAAAAATACAGACAAAAAAATAACTCTAATAACAGATCCCAAATCGTACTTGTTTGACCAAAGCATTTTTATTTTATGTTGACTATGAAATAATAGGTATGTTCCACATTGTGAGATTACTACCATACTGTACACATGTTTATTAGGGCTGGGCTTATTATGTGTTTAAAATGTAATGATTGTTAAAAAAATAACGAGATAATCGGATGATATACATCAAAGCATTGGGACATTTAGTTAGTACTTTATACTAAGAAAATGTGACATCTTACATTTTCAACAGGAATAAATATTAATGCAAATACAAACATATATTTAGCTAATAATGATAAGCCTGCTAACCACACCAAGGTAAGTCTCAGTGGCAGATTGTTTATTTATTTACATTTTATGTTGGGCCGAATTAAATCCTTAGCAGCACACTCCTAGTGGGCACCACTATTTTACATTATTGTACACTTAGCATAGGGACCTGCTACTGAGACTTTCCTTGGTGTGGTTAGCAGGCTTATCATTATTTGATCAAATTATGTAACCAAAAGTCTCCTTTGTTTTACAGATTTAGTTTTCACTGTGAATATTTTTTTTCTCAATGTTGGTGGCTCGGTGGAGAAGCGCTGGGATTCACTGTCTGTTTTACACAAATGTAAGGCCAATGTTTTCACTAGCTGCATGCTCCCGACACAGAGAAGCGCTGTGAATATATATATTTGGTTACATATATTTAGCTAAGTTTACATTTACACAAGTGTATCTCTATATGTTTGCTGCATTTTTGGTAGCCTCTCAGTCCTGCTGATTAATTGCATGATTGTACAGTATACTGTTCTCCTGAAAATGGTGTGATGTATTTGTGCAATGTACCTCACTGTATACTGTATATACTAAGCCATAAAATAGCTATTGTGAGCACTGGAGATGTGCTGGATACACTTAGGTAGTTATAAATCTGTCTTTCGAAAGGAAACGTCGCCACTTTCCATTTTTGCGAGTACATTCTGCTGTATGTATTTGTCTTATTCTTCTAGGTTGATACCAGTGTTATCCACGCACGAATAATTGCACAGGGTGGTGATTACATATTACCAGATATTTATAACTGACCTGTAAAATTGAGTTGTTTTTTCATTAACAATAAAAGTGTACTAGACAAGTACACCAGAGCAGTCATCCTGTATGCGGTGCACACCACACAGAGAAATTGCAAGTAGAATTATCGTTTTAATAATTAGCATTTATTGCAAAAGTGGTACTTAATACCGCACCTAAAAATAGGATAGGTCCCCAATGTGACCAACATATGTACACACACACATACACACACACCAAAAAACAAGGATAAAAAGTTAACCCCTGTAGGCATGTTCATCCAGTGCTGGTGTAGACTACAGTACTTCAACAGGATGTGGCGATTGTTCTGAGGCAGTGTGCAGAGAAAAAATAAATTGCTGTTAACGACTTATTGCTGATTAATGGCTAATGTACCACATAACTCGTGTATAAATGAAGGTACTTCTTAGCTAGAAGTGCTATAGAGCCTTCTGATACAGCAATATGTAATGGGTATAAGGGAGATGATCCCATTCCTCAGGGCTCAGCTGTATGTGGAAATAACTTGATTGAAGTCTCAATCAACATGTGTCTGGTCATAAGAGCATGTAATAAGCTGTATGAGGCTCAATGTAATATAATACAGATAGGTGTACAGGTACAACTGGAGGAGTGACACAGAACTCTATATATACCATAAAGGCACTGTCTAAATCCCCAGTAAACCAAAGTACATACCTATTGATCAATAGATCTGTGATGGAGCCTCAGTGGAACAGCTGCTCTGACTCAGAAGTGTGCGTGCATCACGCCTGCATCTCGAATAGACAGTGGGTGGTCCCGTGGGGTCCGTCGGCGGAGCACTGCTGCTGTAGAAATTGGGGGCTGCACACCAGTTCCAATTAAAAACTGCTTTATTTTGTGGTCATCAGGAGTACAATTCAAACACTCTGATTTTTAATTGGAAATGGTGTGCAGCCCCCAATTTCTACAGCAGCAGTGCTCCGCCGACGGACCCCACGGGACCACCCACTGTAATGGGTATAATATCTTAGTCAATCTTATTGTAAAGTCTTGAACAGAATGGTCTCCTTAAATTGAGCCCAAAGATTTGGCCCAGTAGGTTACAGAGTGCTACAAGTTCTGTTATAATGCAACAAATGTAGAAACCCATGTAACAGAGTAGCTGTAATAGAGACATGCCTTGGAGAGCTACAGTGAGGAAAAGCATCAGTTCTAGCATAGAGTACAGTAGATCTAAAAGTTTGATTTTCAGTCAATATTACTTCCAGGGAGACTGTTCAAAGAGTGCAAGCTTCAATAGCTTTAATTAATGGTCAGATGAATCACTATTGTGATGTTGATTGGAAATACTGAAATTAGATTGGTATATCTAGGGAACACCCTGAAATTACCGCAGCACTTGCATAAATATATCTGTTAAGCAGTTATACAGTGTAGTAGATCTTAATTAGCACAATGAAGTGGTACAACAAAATCCAAAGTGGAACAGCTTAATTGACCCTGATTTGCTTGATTTCACTTCCTTGTGGTTTTTAATCAGTATACAGTACATTCTGGCCAAGGTCAGTAGCTTAGTCATAAAACTGTAAACCAAAATTGTAGATCACAAGCGGTTGGAAGTGGGAAATCACTGCCGAGTGTTGTGGGCCGGTGCTCCCAGGGGACTTCAGCAATATCTAAAATCTCCAAGCATATGAGACCACCGAATAGACTTGTCGTGTGTGTGTGTGTGTGTGTGTGTGTGTGTTTGTGTGTGCATATATATATATATACGGTGTTTTCCCTGGGCCCTGCTGATCCTGACCCATATGTAAGAAAATCCCCCAATTACATGGATGTGTGATATGTGGTGCACCTGCTGGTAACAGGACTCCTGAGTCTCCCGCTGGGTTGGTAATGGGGAATATCACCATGACAGGCATCTGTGTGTAGTGAGTCCTACTCACATTCGATGCAGCGCCTCCACCCCATCAGGATCTCTGCAGCAGCAGGAGGAAGTATCTGATGGGGAACTCCTTCTTGGTGCATCCTCCTGGGGAATAACTCCACACTCACACAGGAGGGATCTTTTGAACCAGGGCATCTTTAATGTCATCTCCATAGGCAGACTGCCCCTCATTGCGGACGACACTTAGCCGCTCGTTTCTTTGGAGTACTCCAGGCAAAAGGTTCCTCCTCTCTTAATAGAGTTGTTTCCACCTCTCCCCTAAGGGAGATCCACCAGCTGTGCCAGGTCCCTGGACACAGTGTGCAATTCAGCTTGCTCTGAAGTATCTGACAGGCAGACTGGCCCTGCTGCAGACACTTCGCTCAGGAACATAGAACATTAACCAGACACACTAACTTTTGGCAGTTCTGTCTTATATAGACTCCAGAACAGACCCACCCTTTGTTTCACTAACAGTGGACGCAAAGCATGTTGTCACTTCCTTTGTTACATATGACACTTCACCAGGGTTTGAGGGCAAACCTCCATGATTGTTACTGGCAACCCTGCCTACTTACCAGGATTACTGCCAGCATGAGAAAGATATGTACACCATTTTTACACATGGCTACAATCTCCCCCTGGTGGAACCCAACGGCCCGGCTGGGATCTAAATTTGTGGAACCATCCTTCAGGTAGCACTGCAACACATAACAACATAACAATATAATATTACACATTATGATGAACGCATTTCCATACTGTACATATAACCAGATACATCCTAACTTAGATGGTGTACAACCAGGATTACTCCCTGATGGAGTATCCATTTTAATACTAATGCCTGAGATCAGGTTTCTTTACTACCTTACCCTCAGGATATCTCTTGTACTACCATACCCTCTTAAGGTGGCCTGCACACAGCATGGTCCACTGGGTTTAGAGCAGCAATACTATAACACTCTGGGTGAAATACAGAACACCCACAATCAGCCCATAACTCTGGCCTGAATGCTAGTGGACTGAGAGGATCATGCCCATACACTTCCTTAAGGCATCTCCTGGAGATGTAAGCTATCTTTTCTGCTGTCTCATTATACCAATTCTCATCTGATACTTCACGATCCCAATTTTCTATGGAACTATCAGTATCCCAATTCTCCTCCCCATCACTGTTTTCTTCACCAGCACTAGATTCTCTCTCCTCATCAGTGGAACCCATTTCAAACTCAATTTCTCCCTCCCATCGATGGCGGAAATAAAGTAAAGCTTTTTGCCGATTCCTGTCAACTCTTGCCGACACTGGAGGCACATAGGGTTTTACCCGGGCAACAGGCACAATAGGAGCAACATTACCCAAATCCCCAGACTCTTCACTGGAATGAGTGCGCATACCATAACGCTTCAATTTCCCTTTAGCCACATGCTTAACTATAGTAGGGTTCATCACCGGAGACTTCACATATGTTATCACTTCCCTCCCCGATCCCTCATCATCAGGAGTCACACAATCACCCCAGTCCTTAGGCCTTTCCTCTGATGCACCCCGTGACTCCCCAGACCACCCTTGGCTCGATCGGGACCCAGAGGGAGACGTGACAGGGGCAGGGGCCGGGGCAGTGGCCTTGGGCAAGGGGAAGGAGGAAGTGTCCTTATGCTGCGGTATGTTGCTCCGCAGCTTGGCGATGCCCCGACCGGTACCACCGCTGGGCAATTCAGGCTCACCCATCTTCTCCTTCCCCAGACTCCGCAGGGTCTGCCGGTACTTGGCCACCTCTTCTTCTGGCAGCCCAGTGCTGCACGGCGGTCGCGGTGACGCTGGTTGCTTCCAGCCGGCTCCGCTGTGTCCGCTGGAAGTGATGTCATCGATCTCACGGGATGAGGCGCCGCCAACTTGGGTTGGGTTCCCCACCGGAACCTCTTCCTCCAGAATGACATCCGCCGCCGGAAGTGATGGTTCTTCTCGCCGCTCTGCTCGGGCCTTGGTTGGGCCTTCCTTCGCCGTTATCACCATCGAAGCCTGTGGAGGGTAAGGTGGTGTCTCACCGCTCCGTCGGCTTGCGATGGTGTCTTCTCCACCTTTCACGCTGGAAGTCACCACGGCCGTAGGACTCATCCGCTCCAGTTGCACCAGCGCAGGGGATCGCGGACTCTCCAGACTCTGCTCCGCTACCATGCAGGTAAGTGCTGGCTCTTTTTCAGCACCGCAGTAGTGGCTCGCCGGTAGGTGCATCAACACCGATGTCGGGCTTGCTTGCTTCTCATCCGATGAAGCGGACTCCGACACGGGTAGTGATACTTGCACAGGCATTGCAATGTTTCGGTATCACCCGCCTTTATTACCAGGAAGCCTCCTGGCAATGAGTAGGGGTGTGCTGCAATGTCCATTTCTTTCTCACTTGTAGTACTGATTACAGGGGACACTTTGCACAGTGGTCTTGCCTGTTCACCAGCTCCTCGCAACTGAAGGGCAGGGGTCGTTCCTTTAACTCCCCCCTCAGCTAGCTCCATTCTCATTTGACAAAGATAAGGAACTCTCCCCCTGGTAGATATTAGGGGAGGGTCCCACAGATTCACTGGGTGACCCAGCACTGGCTCTGAGCCTGTCACAGTCCAGGAGGGCGCGGCCACAGCTCTCGTTTTGGCGCTAATCCCGGCCAACTTTCAGCAATCTTAGCATTTGCAAAATTCTCTTCACTCGGCCCACGCGGTCTCCCAGGGATGCGGGAACCGCCATCTTGGTTTGCACGGCCATTCACTATAGCAACTGAGGTAGATTTTTGTCAGTTGATCACAGTCTGGCAATCAGGCTCTCCATCCACTCCAAACATAACAACAATGTCCTCCACACTGTCCTCCAGGGTAGCACCCCGGGATCCTAGGCAGGACAAAAATGGCACGGCCACAGCCTTGGCGCCACTCCATAACATGCTTGCAAAAGTCCCTTCTGCAGCTCGCTCTGCTGTGGTATACACACCACGTGTGCTCTCTCCGTCTGGCGCTGGCCGCCATCTTTGATTCTCCGCACTGCGCAGAACTTCACCTCTTGCGGTCGCCATCTTTTCTTGGTAATTTCTATCACACATGGTGCTCCTCTCTGCGGGGCAGTTGCCATTTCGATGCAATGAAGAATGCCAGTGCACCACTTACATGTATCTAATGTATGTTTGACTCGTGTACTACCTCAGGCTAGGCTCACTCTCTCAGTGTATGCTGTGCCTACCTTCCTCCAGTCTGTGCTCTGTGGTAAGTGTCCTGGCTCCTGGCTAGAGTACTCTGGCTTCTCCCATGCAGTACTGGGGCATCTACCTACTGTTGGCCACCTCTAGTGCAGGTCCTCTCTGGAATTCCTGACCCGAGTTATGAAGGCTATTCCCATGAGCATGGCATCCCACAACTAGCTGCCTCAAGGTGACTAGAACAGCTATAGCCCTGTCTCCAGATCCACTTTACTCCTCTCAGGGCCCCTAGGGTGTGCTTTGCGATGTCACCATGACTTTCCTGACTACCCCTAGGTCCCGTCCCCATACACAGCACTGACTGGCAGCATACACTCTCCCTGTTTCTTAGTGTGCCTAGCAAAAGTATAACCAGGGAACACGTCGCTACCCCAGACAAACACACATACAGTCTGTATATAATCAGCTTGGTGCAAGGGAGAATACGCAATAGAGAACACACAAATAATTAGCCAGGATTATATAAAGCCCCCTAATATTGCACTCAAAGGCAGGTGACAAGGTAAATACAATATCACTACATAGAAGGCCACAGAATAGCCTAATCCCAAAATAGGGTAACCGCCAAAGGTCACAAAAGGAAAATAATAAATACTTTAATCAATAACTAAAAACCGACGAAACACAATAAAATGCAAGGGTAAAATCCCCAGATGTGTGGAGTCACGGAACAAAGACAGGAATAAGTAATGTTCCAAAATAACACAGCTATATATATATGCAATCTGTAGACATCTGTGTGCAGCAGCACCGTATCCCATATAATCATAGACGGCTGTGAGCCAGAAAGGACAAGCAGGTTTAGTGTGTAACACCGTAGAGTAGGTGCAAAGTGGCCCGCAAGTAAATACACATGGAACCGGACCAATAGGTTCCTGTATCTAATAGAGCAATAACGTTTGCCCCGTGCCTGCAATGCGCTCACATACAACCTGTCAGGCAGTCTCTTGCAGCTGGTATAGTAGCAGCGTGTGCCCCGTAAGTCATCTGGAGCTTCCCGTGTCTCCTACCACAAGCCGTGTGTACGTCAGCGTAATGACGTCACGTGTTCCCCGACGTACGTTTCGCGCGACACAGTTTTCTACAGATTGCATATATATAGCTGTGTTATTTTGGAACATTACTTATTCCTGTCTTTGTTCCGTGACTCCACACATCTGGGGATTTTATCCTTGCACCTCTGTGCATTTTATTGTGTTTCGTCGGTTTTTAGTTATTGATTAAAGTATTTATTATTTTCCTTTTGTGACCTTTGGCAGTTACCCTATTTTGGGATTAGGCTATTCTGTGGCCTTCTATGTAGTGATATTGTACTTACATTGTCACCTGCCTTTGAGTGCAATATTAGGGGGCTTTATATAATCCTGGCTGATTATTTGTGTGTTCTCTATGTGCCTAGCAAAAGCCTGTCCTGTTGATACAGTCTCTCAGCAGCGCCTCCAACTGTAACGGTGTTTTCCCTGGGCCCTGCTGATCCTGACCCATATGTAAGAAAATCCCCCAATTACATGGATGTGTGATATGTGGTGTACCTGTTGGTAACAGGACTTCTGAGTCTCCCGCTGGGTTGGTAATGGGGAATATCACCATGACAGGTGTCTGAGATAGTGTTCTGAGTCCTACTCACATTCGATGCAGCGCCTCCACCCCATCAGGATCTCTGCAGCAGCAGGGGGAAGTATCTGATGGGGAACTCCTTCTTGGTGCATCCTCCTGGGGAATAACTCCACACTCACACAGGAGGGATCTTTTGAACCAGGGCATCTTTAATGTCATCTCCATAGACAGACTGCCCCTCATTGCGGATGACACTTAGCCGCTCATTTCTTTGGAGTATTCCAGGCAGAAGGTTCCTCCTCTCTTAATAGAGTTGTTTCCACCTCTCCCCTAAGGGAGATCCACCAGCTGTGCCAGGTCCCTGGACACAGTGTGCAATTCAGCTTGCTCTGAAGTATCTGACAGGCAGACTGGCCCTGCTGCACACACTTCGCTCAGGAACATAGAACATTAACCAGACACACTAACTTTTGGCAGTTCTGTGTCTTATATAGACTCCAGAACAGACCCACCCTTTGTGTCACTAACAGTGGACACAAAGCATGTTGTCACTTCCTTTGTTACATATGACACTTCACCAGGGTTTGAGGGTAAACCTCTATGATTGTTACTGGCAACCCTACCTACTTACCAGAATTACTGCCAGCATGAGAAAGATATGTACACCATTTTTACACATGACTACATATATATATATAGTATATGCATAATCCTTGTTATATGAAAAGCAGAAATAAATGCTTAGTGACACATATTGGCATACTGATAATCCTCCATTGGAAAAAAAAGACAAATCTTTGCTGATAGGCAGCTCACATAGCAGCCAATGCCGGTTGCACGTTCTCGGTCAGATCCAGGCAAATCCCAGGTGTGCTGATCCGAGCCGATGTAGGAAGAAAACCATCAGTAAAAAAAAGAAGTAGTCAATGAGAGGACCCCCATAAAAATTGTAGTTTTATTGCTGCCACAAGGAAAGGTAAAAAACACACCACCTATGCGTTTCACGCTTACAAGTGCTAACAAGCCCTTTGTCAGAGGCCATGGGGCCGTGACACTTTTCTCTATTGTGCACATATAGCAGTGTGTGTCTGCTAAGATTTCCTTTCCTTCTGTGTGCTGATTTTTCTGTATTGCTGATTTTTTGATACATTAAAAAGAAACTAGGTGAGACCAAAAGCAAAAACGTAAGTCCTTTATTATGTTTTTTGAGTGCTGATCCAGTTTGTTTTTTGTATAGTTGTATGCATCTTATGGTGTGGATGCAGGATCATAGCACCTGAATTGTGTTAGACAGGGTGGGTGCTAGTTCATTCTATTTGTTTATCAACAAAGTCAAGTGTGGTCAAGTGCAGTTGGATTAAGTGATGAGTTGAAATCAGAAGGAGTTGCAACAAGGAAGATATATAGAAGTACAGAAAATTGTTAGCTCTTAGTACTCCACCATGTATGTGCACTTGGAGCAGCTGTTTCAGGGAGCATACCTCTGTGAAGTGTGAGCAGGTGGTCTCTTCGGAGTCGCAGATTGCTGATCTGAAGAAGCAACTTGCAACACTGAGGGACATTGACAATCTGGAAAGGAATGTATTGCTCACTGAGCAGGCCCTGGATGGGACTAGTGGTGCAGAGGGTGGAGGGGTGACTGAGGACCAGGAATAGGTAGGTATCTGGGTATTTAAATAATTAGGTCAGGCACATCCATGGTAGCATTTCAGGGCTCTAAGCCCTTTCTTCAGACCTAACACCCATTAGGTCTGAAGAAAGGGGTTAGAGACCTAAAACGTTACCATGGATGTGCCTGCTCTGATTTAGAGTAAGCTTTATTACACTTTTGACTCCTTAGTGCCGCCTTCTTTCTTTTGATAGATATATACAGTACAGTATGTGTGTTTGTGCGTGTGTGTGTGCGTGTGTGTGCGTGTGTGTGTGCGTGTGTGTGTTTGTATGTGGCGGTGTCTATGCTTCTGTATATCTATCAATTTGTTTGTTGTTGTGTTTTATCAGTATTATTTTTGGCTAATTATATTGCATATGACATACATACTTAAATATAAAGCACAAAAAAGCACCAGATTACACAAGTTTATGATTTGTTTACATTTTCCCTGTTTGTCTGTAATCCAAAACCAAAAACTTTTAACGAGTTTTGACAGCGAAAATCAAAATACAAAAAAAATCTCTAATGCAAACTGTATTCTTGGCTATTTTCTTGATTCCCAAATTTCTATACTGTAGCACATTTTAAGACTCCAACGCAGCTCTTCAGCTCTGTCGCTCCCATTTCCAATTCAATACTTTCAAGGCATAAATTACTTGAATTAAGATTGGATTTTTAAAAACAGGATTTTCTGGATAATGGATTTCAGAAAGCTGAGAAACTACTTGAAAAAGTAATCAACTACTTGATTATGTCCCACAAAATACACACACCATGTCTCATGCTTTGAAAACCAAATGGAAAAATGAAAATCAATCGCAATAAGTCCCTCACATTCATTAAACACCAACCCTTTACATTTACTGTCGTTGAAAATCATTCCCGGTGTGCTAAATCATCAATGAGAACCGTTATCATAAATTCTGTGGGGGATTAAAGCAACTTCTCCAATAATAATTGTGCATCTTCATTAGTTTCATTCATGAGGAATTACATGTATGGTGTTTCTGAAAAGAGAATTCATTTTTCGACTTGAGGATGCCAATTTGAGTGGTTATTACCAGTAAAGAGAATGCATTGTGAAGAAAAAGCATGTGTCTCTCGATAGATAAAAATTCCCATTGTGAAAGCATTTCAGCATTCAGAAAGACAAGTGTTTTTGAGAGCATAAATTCATTTAAGTTACTTCTGGTCCCTATGAGACACTCCTCATTTTCCCCCAGATGGTTTGGAATACAATTTGGAAATTGTCATGCCAATGAACAAGTTTTTGTTGTATCTTCATGTAACAAAATGCAGAATTTTAATGAAATGCATACAATTTACTATTTCAGGGGTGTGCAAACTGGGGGGTGCACCCAACAGGGGGGGCACAAGATTACCTAGGGGGTTGCGGCAGTTACAGCGGTCTAGCGCTCTTCCCCAAGGCATTTCAATTAAAGGCCGTGGGAGGCGTGAGGCCTCTGTAACTCCCTTGCCTGCTCCTGGCTCTTCAGCGATGCGTCGCCATGGCAACACGGCATAAAGGGGGGGGGAGGGGGAGGCGTACCTTGACAAAGCGCTCTGTGTAGCGTGAAACGTTGGTGGGGCTTTCTGGCCCTCTTTTTTCTACAAGACCATTAAATAACTATTTTTTATGGGACACACACTCTCCTGATCATTTATTTGCTGGATACTTGTTGTAGTGCTCTGCCTCTGCTCCTCCTTTTTGTTAAAATAAACAGCAATATATTGTGAAATTTGGTGGCAGAAATCCTAATCTCACTTGGAACACTCTGTTATATTGTTTTTTCAGTCTGGCCACACCAGAGTTTTTCTCCCATCTACAGGCAACATATTTTTCTGACTATTCTCTTGCACACATGGCACTCCAACCCTCATACACAGCTAAACACGCAGACATGCCTTCCACACTCTTGAAGTTGTTTAGCTCCATGCATCTGAAGGAAATCACATTCTGTATCAGATTTCCTTCATTACAAATTCATCTTGTGACTTGAGTCACATGCAACGTAAACTAATTTTTGCTCTCAGAAAGAATCCGAATAATCGGGATCTACTTGTACAAACAGACCATACTGACAAATTCTAACTTTCCTAAAACATCCTGGCCCCATGGAAGATGGGTTGCTTTAATTGCAAAGGTTTCATGATGTGTAGAGGTGGTATGATTGGAGGGACATCATTCAAACAGACTCACTCCAGTAAAGAAATCACTGGCTGACTGGGTGGTTCTATTTGGATAAAAAGTCAGCAGTGAGGCTTGGAGGCCAGGAGACCAGGAGGGAGAGAATGATAACATCATAAAGAGAGAGAAAGACTTGTTAATATTTGGAGAAGATAACTACAGAAAGATACTATGTGCAACGATTCTTAAGAATATCATAATCTATTTGAAACATCATTATTGCCATTCTTACTATTTTTGTATGTAAGTAATTATTTTCCAAATTAAACGTTTTGTTTTTGTGTGTAGCGACAAGAATGCTGGATTCTGTTATGCTGGAGTAAATCTATAGAAAATATGCAAATAAGGATATTTAACAGCCCCCAAATATCCTCCTTATGATATGCGGTTATATATCAGGTACCGAGACCTGTACAAGGTGGACACGAGCAAACTACTGTTAAGATGTGATGCTCGATGGATGTATCAGTTGGATACAGTTACAACTGGAGGTCTCAACGAAGACCTAAAACATGGGTACTTTTTATGAGACTGTATTCTGAAATGTCACTCACCACTATGAGTGGTAACTTGGAAGTTACCTTTACCTTATGGACTATATCTTGGCTTGATCTTGTACAACTGTGGACTTAATTATGTGCCATTCTGCCTGCATACTGTATCCAACTTACGTGCCAAGCTGTTACTAACGGCACCAGACAAAGGGGCAACATCTAGCGGATTTTGTTGCTAGTTCCCAGATAGATCCTGAGCCCAATTATACACTAACTGATGCCTTACTACCCACTAGGTTGATACTGAGGTCACCAGTAGGTTGCACTATTGAGAGTGACCTATGGGCTAGCATCGAATATATACCCTACTACACATCTACCCATATCATCAGGGGTATTTCTTAATACTGTAACTTGGGCTTAGCCGAGTGCACGGCCGCATCCCATTATGTGAGCTCCCACTGGGATATGTGACTTTAAGCACCGCCCCAATACCACTTATACAGTTTAAGTACATCTATTAGGCTGTGATATCCAATAATCTGTTTGCTCAACATCATAAAAATAGGGACAACTAGCTTGTAAACTCCCTACGGACCTCCAATAATTTTTCAACATATTATACAAGTTAAAATAATGTCAGTAATTAGAACATGAACTAAATAGTGAATACATATTTACAGTTAAACATACTTAAAAATAAAAACTATGTGCCTGAGTAAATTAAAGTAAATTTTTAAAGTATACGTTAGTGTTAACATATTGTTGTCAAACTTGTGTGATATACAGTTATAGTGCTTAACGTATTTTTATTTCACTTTTGTGATGTTTTTTTTAAATACGTATTCTCTTATGTTTTTGTACTGTAGCACAGTCTGTTTAAGACCTGTGTTTGTTTCACGACACTCTGTCATCACACGTTCAGACTGAAATCTGTTTACAGCACTGACGTCTTTGCACCTTTTGGCTCCTTTGTTCACCTTGTACTTATAGCACAAATCTTCTCTTGCAATATATCATGAGAAAGGCCTGCAAGAGGACCGAAACGTCGATCACCATCAAATAAATGTGATATTTTTTCACAAGACAACATGAGTGCCACCTCCTCATTTACTTTTGGGTTGTCGGTGGTAGCTGTTTGACTACGGGACCACTGTTACTAAGCATCGGTGGCATGTATTAACATGAGTGCACCACACTGTGAACTGTAGAAAGTTATGACTAGACATCCCAAATAAATAATTCAATCATTGAAAACAGGATATACAGATGGAACCAACGTTATTGCAACCTGTGTCGCCATTCCATTGGTGAAATGGCCCAATAGTCATGCCACTTCTTACATGCAGCTGGTTCAAAACAATGGCTCCTTCTCCACTGGCGTGTTGTGTATGTCCCACTGCAGCGCACACTGTGTTGCAATAAAGTTGGCTACATTTGTATTGACCTACTGTATCTAAATCATATTGCTCTTAAATAACATTTTGTATTTTCTCAAATTTTTGTTTACTTTAATGCCTTCCAGGAATTTGTGCCATGAACCAAATTAGTTTTTGAATAGGTCATTTTTAATTATAACGCTTGCCTTATTAGTTGTTTTTCCTGTCTTCGTTTAAATGATGTCTGTAAGAATATATGGAAGCGAAGAAATGTGGGTAATTACTTTTTGAAGTATGTGTCTTTCACTCTAATACCTAACAAAAGCGTAACAAGTACTAGAAGTCAAGTTTTCAAACAAGCGGTCAAGACTTCATTGTTACTGAGGGTATTACAGTATAGACCATGAATAGCTGTTCATATGATTTCAATGATCTCAAGGAAAAATGTTCCCTTGAGACCTGGTTGTTGTGGAAACTGAACATGTCAGTCTCTTCTTTGCATACAATTCTAATACCATAATTATGACTCACCATGTCAGCACAGTTATAATTACAGGTCAGGTAGAGTAATATAAAATAATTTTCAGGAATAACTTCTAGTTTTTACCTGTGGCCTTGGTATCCCCTACTGATATGGACACAAGTAATCAATTTTTGTTTTGTTTGCTGTTCAAGTGCATTTATAATCTACAGTACAAATCTTAATCTCTTCAAATGTGTCTGCAATACGTTTCAAGTCAGATTGGCATGTACATTAATAAATGCATTGTTTGTATGTTTCATGTATTTAATGGCTCAGAAAGAGGAAGACTTGAAACTATGTTACTGTAGATGAGGAAGAAGGAGGAGTTAGAGCCAAAAGAGAAGAACACATACAGGTGCGCCGACGAGTATTCTAAAACTTGCCTTAAACTTGCCTTGAAAATCTGGGGCTATCACCAACATGAGGGTAGTGGTGTAGATAGAGCACAGCTTCCAGACTCCCTGCAATGTGAGGCAGGGAAAACAAAACCAGGCCACTCCGCAGTAGTTTCAAATTTGTATTAGCCAACTAACACATACAGGGAAAAAAGGGGACAAATAGAACGCACCTACGCGTTTCGTACAAAGGTACTTTATCAAGGTGAAGCAGGAACATAATACCAGCCTATTTATACCCACCATTTGCACTTCTAGTCCAATGGGTTGCGGCGTCAATCGCCGACAGCTGCACGCAGTCGCGGTTGTATGACGCACACTCCCAGGGAATAGGGTGCATCAGGTAGTACATAGGGACTGCCACGAGACCTCCGTCGCGTCATAGAGATGACGTCATCAGCGTGCGGCACGTAGGCCCCTCACGCTGACGCAACGTCCATCTCCATTGGCTGGGATATGTCACGTGATCTGAAAACTTTTTTACAACATCCAACTTTATTAGTATAACACAATATGAACAGTAAAAACCAAAATACTTAGAAATAGAATAACATTAAACATGATTTAAACTAAAAACTCGCTGGATAATTAAATCGCAGACTCCCAGTCATGGTTTCATATATCTATGATTGCAAAAATATTGCTTGTAATACATTGAATAATTATGAAAGACAATGCATCATATAGAAATTATATATGAGTATATATGAGTATATTCATAATAATATAACCATTCATGGGACAAAAATAGAACCATGCTAGTTCATGGAAACTTGAACAGTAGATGTATATACAGTACCATCAAATGGTAATCAGAAGAAGTCTAGAGTAGTATAACTTAAAAAACAGTGTACATTTTATGCTTATAGTACATCTAGGAGGAGACATATGATTCATAGGTTGTTATGTCTTTATATCCTAATTAAGACATGAGCACAGATTGGGATTGCATAGTGTTAATTAAAAATGAGAAATTAAAGGAATAAATGTAACTAAATATAGCCAAGATTACAAATAAATTTCCAAAAATGTATTACTAGAATATATATAAATGTTTATAAGGCCTTTAATGATGAAAAGTACATATTAGTACGTATATAGTTTTATAAGGATGAAAGTTTAATTATAAAATGTATAGAATTTAACAGTTGCAATTTTATTAGTTACAAATAGATAGAAATAATCTTTATAAATCATATAAAGTGACTTATATCCCACTCTGTGTTCATACCCAGGGGTGTTCTGGTTCTAAGGGTAAAAATCCAGAAGGATTCACGTCTATCAAGGTTTTTTGTCCTGTCCCCACCTCTTGGAGGAACAGGTATTTGTTCAATTCCCTGAAATGAAAAGGAGTTAATATTACCTTGTGGACAATTGAAAAAATGCTTGGACACCGGGTGATTCTGATCACCAATTCGTATAAGACGTAAATGCTCTAGAATTCTAATTTTGAGACATCTAGTCGTTCTCCCGACGTATTGTCGGCCACATCCACACTGCAGTAGGTAGATAACACATATCACCAACATGACTCAGGTACATGCTGGGTACATGCTGCAACATTAAAGTGACATTTCTGCAGAGACTAATGGCCCGTTGGATTAACACAGCAGGGGTCCCTGGCAGTCCCATTCAGTTTGAGTGGGACTTCCAGTGACCCCCTCTGTTAATCCGATGGGCCATTAGTCTCTGCAGAAATGTCACTGGAATGTTGCAGCATGTACCCAGCATGTACCTGGGTCCTTTTGGTGATTGCCCCAGTTTTGTTTTACAATACTCGTAGGCACTACAGTACAGTTCTGTACACGGTAGAAGAAATAGACAAAGCTTTTAAGTTATTTAAGGGAAAGCTGAAATAAATTAGAAATAGTAAAGGCTGAAGATTGGGATGTGTGTCAAGGTTTGAAGGAGAATCCACAGGGAGAGTCTGTAATACCGAATCAACAGAAATACAGGAATACAGCTGATACAGGATCAGCTGCAAACTGTCCTTTCTGAGTAAAATGCAATTGTGGGACTGGGCCAATGCAGCGGACTATGGTCTGAGCTCAAATTCTGTTTTAGCAATACATTTATGCAAAAAACGATATCTAAGGACATTTTAAAGGATACTTGTCATCTTAAATTAATTGTGATCATTGCAATACTGGGCACCCCCTCCTCCCCGGAAAATATTCTTAATCACATCATGTAAAAGAGGGCATCAAAGACGTAGCACTGAGTGAGATTCTTTGTACAGTGCATTCACATTTGACAATACTGTACTCTTAGTGTGATACGCACTGAGTCTGATCTGTTTGTACACATTTACTGTACACCCAGCATTCATTGACTCAGATGTAAGAGTAACACAATGAAAGGATATGGGGGATAGCGTTTTGTTCTGCTTTACCCCACACAAGTTGATCCCATCCTTGGATTAGGGGAAATTTAAGGTGCCTGCCAGGCACAAAATGAATCTTCCGAAGTTGCATTCAGCTTTGACACTATCCGGTGTCCATAGTGGTGTTGTAAAATGTAAAATGCCCAGGGCACTAAAGATTACAATGCTTTTGATCTACAAAACAAAATTCAAATCCATACTCAGGTCCACATGTATCCCCGGAACTCTCACTGGTCCGGGTTGTTGCCTTCCATGAGGTGCTTACTCTACTACAAAACAATTAGTTCACACTCAAGCAAGGGTCCCTATGTCCCTTCCGGGACTCCGATCTGGGATATTAAACCTGTTTACACCTAGTGAAACTAACTCTTAAAACTACTTACTCCTAGTGAAGCTAATTCTTGAAACTGCTCCGTGACGGAGCGCACATCCCTAGGCAGTCTCTTTATCTGTGATAAATGCCTCCACCTTTCAAACTCTTGTTTAGCTCACTTCAGACACACACTGGTATTGGTGGTCAAAAGTACTTCGTATAGTGCCTCCCATCGGGGCTCCATACCTGCCCTGATTTCTTCATTTCACCCTTTCCTCTCTCTGACCATCATCTCATCTCATTTTCTCTCACTTCTCATCGCTATTCTCATACCTTCTATTAACATTCTCATACTTTCAACTCTATATCTCCCATAACTCAGTACACTGTTGATATCCTGCACATTAATCATCTCTACCTTTCAGTGCTTCTGCATATTCCTTTATCTCTTGCTCCTCAGTAATGTTAACATCAGTTTCACTTCCCTAATGAAAAACTGAAATGTGTGGTTTTTAACAGTTCCACAGTGATAACATCCATGAGCAGTGTAATCATTGTTCTGAGATCGCCTATAGTCACATTATATTTACTCAGCCGTAAGAGGGGATCATAATATTACTAATATACATCTTACATACTGACCTTAACTATCTGATCTTTCTGGATATAACTATTTTAACAGCTCGTTTTGCTAAATATTTACTTCCACATTTCTCATAGCTATGGGGTCTTCTCAAAGGGTATAATATACTTTGATTTTAATCAGGGTCACCCGTACGAGTGCCTCTGTTCTTTCTTAAACAATTGTGTGAGAATTCCACTATACTGAAGGTAACAACCATTCCTCTTCTTGCCCAAACTGGCAAATAGTCGGTTCAAAATCTAACTAAATATAAACTATCGCTTAAATATCCCCTCAACATCCTGGACACTGTTATGTAACTGATTCTAATTCGGCACTTTTTATGCTGAGAAGGAAGCTGGGAGTCTAAACAAAGATAATATTGGACCAAAATTGACCTTCACCGCACAATCAGTCCTTGTCAATAAAGACATCAGACTCCTCCAATTTCTCTTTCAGAAAAGAGGAGACCATCTCAGTATAAATATATGTTTCACCTTCATATGCCCTTAGATAAGCAATTCAAAATTGTGCTTACAAGGGAGGCCACCCTCAAAGGCATCCCACTTCACACAATAAGCTGTCAGGAGACAAATTTGTCACGACGCAGGCAGAAAATCTCCCCCTCTTCAGTACTCTTCTCACACATGTGGATCCGTTTATTCAATACTTTTGTCTACAAAACTGGGGCAAAATCAGGGCAAAAAAAAAAGCCAGATTGATAAGAGAAAAGGAATGCCATAGATAATCTGGTGTAATTTGTTGGTAAATTTGCTGATGTTTAGTTGCTGGCAGACTTTAGAAATTCACTATAGTATGGAAAATTACGAAATATGTTGTCGACAATGTATAAAATGTATATAACACAGTGTGCGAGCGTACTCGGGTGCTAATGAGAACAACAGGTTTATTATGGGCTCTCACCCTCCCTACTGGGTGACATGATGATAGAATTAGAACACTATATTAGAGAATTGTATTAAAATAATGAGAGTGAATAACGGCGATCAACGCTAGAGTGACCCTAAAACAGCAGCAAGCTAAGTGCTGGGGTCCAGAGAAGTAGGAGGAAGACTGTTGGCTATCGATAAGTCTGTCACGGAAATGTCACGGGTGCTCACCACAAACCGGACTAGACCGCAAGGCCAAGGCGGGGATACAGGTAAACCACCGCCCTACAGCATAGTGGGCGTGTCCGGTAAGCAGAGTAGTTGTGGACAGCCTGGGTCAGGGTAGGAGAGTGTCGGATCGTAAAGGTACTTGCCGGGATCAGGGTTGGAGAGGTTAAGAGTAGTCAAAGTCCAATGCCAGAGGTCGAGGAGAGGAGAAGGTAGAATTCCGATAAGCAAGCCAGGGTTCAAGGGTGCCAGAAGTCAGGAGTCCGGATAGAGAGCAGAATCTATAACAAGGCGACAGGAACAGACTGCGAAGTGGCTTGTAGCAAGCACAACCAAAGACTGACTATGTTCAGCAATCAGCCTAGGGCTGATTGCACTATATACTGAGAGGAGCCAATGGGGAACTACCAGCAGTGCAGTCAGAGGTAGGTAGAGCGCTGGTAGGCTGAGGCTGGATGCAGGACAGGTCTGAGAGACTGCAGGTAATTTGACACCCCAAGGGTGGCCATACACACAAGCGTGTGCGCGTGCACGCATGCGCACGACACCCGGCGGGGATAGGATGGTGGAGCAGCTGTGAAGATGCGGCTGGCAGGCGCTAGCGCATACGGGAGTCTGCCCCAGCGGCGCGCACGCCCTGCAGGGGATGCGCAAGCAGCCGGGCGGAGGAAGGAGGAGGAGATGCGGGCCGGATCCTGCGTACAGACAAAACAAACAGTTAAGAAAAAAAGGATATACAGTAAATCAATGCAGAGCTGTGTGCAGGCAAGATAGGGGAAGAAATGGGTCTGTAAAAGGGTTATCTGAAAATGAAAACAAATGAATGAACATTGCAGAAATAGGAATAAAAAGGAGCACACATTAGATAGATTAGATTAGTCCTCGTTATCCAACGTTTCACTTTACAATGAATGGCATATCCAACGTTTTACAATGCAACCCTATGGGCCTTTTTTTGGAGCCAAAATGTGTTATCCAACGCCTGAATGCGTTATCCAACGCTCACCGCCACTGATTAACATGGGACTCACTTTACAACGGTTTCACTATCCAACGCTACTTCCAGAAAGGATTCCGTTGGATAACCGAGGACTTCCTGTACCTGGGAGATATGCAAAGTATATTTAAATGACTCACACCCCACCGTTCCCAAAAGATTTCCATTAGACATATACTGGCAAGCCGAAAGTCTTTGCTGATGAAGGGACAACAGGATCAGAGCTCACAACCTCTACTATTCAGGGCATCAGCTTTACCTCAGATGCTGGATACTGCCAATGCCACAGCTCTACTGCTCTATTGCTCACACCTGTACCTGATTAAACATGTGGTGGACACTATGCCTGGCTTCCTTCCAATACTTTGCATATCCTATTAGTACAGTATATCTCTCTGGTAATAACAACTCTGCTCCTTTTTGTGCACAAAGCACACAGAACTGACAACCAGGAAGTGGAAGTAGTCTTCTTTTAGAGGAATTCAGGAGTGTCCATATGTATGATTAGCTACAGGTGTGAGCAGTAGAGCTCTAAAGTATGCTGTGATAGAGGAACTACCCAGCATCTGAGATTGTTCAATGCTAGAGCTAATGCTCTGAAAAGCAGAGGTTGTGGATACTTATCCTGATCCAGTATAACTCTTATGAAAATATTTTAGAAGTTGTGGGGTGTCAGTCATTTAAATATAATATACTATAATGTCCCATTAGAATATCTCCCAGGTATCTAAGGTTGCTCCATATGTTATATAGAGGGAGGATATATGGGGAGATCTATAGAGATCTATATTGTCTTTGGGAATCTCTCTCTCTCTCTCTCCCATTACATAAAGTGGTTCAACAATCGTCCAATGTTTGTTGATAATGTTTTCAGTTCTATATGAATGAGTAGAGTACTGTATGCACTGACAAAGGGAATGTGAGATATCAGGGTGGGTAAAAATGTCTTAGGTTGTAATAATTCCTCTTGTGTTTTACAAAGGCATTCATTTGCTTTGTGTTGTTGTCATACCCTCTCCTGGTAAATGTCATTGATCCTCGGTGTTGCTATCAGATCATCACTAACTATCATTTTATGCCTGGGGTTCTGGCTGCATGGTAAGCTCCGAATTGTAAAAGATGTGAAAGTGCTCTCAAGTGATATTTTTATTCTTCACTGTACGGTGGAGGGTTTTTGTCACTTTTTTACCCAACATAACTTATTTAATGTGCGGTTGAAATCTATTCCAGCTTCACGTTGTATAGCAAGTGTAACCAGCCTCACACTAATGAGGCCCAAAAGGTAAAAAATAGATATCTCTGAGTAGGTTTACTGGTTCTGCACTTCTTTAACCCAGGTTGTGGGGAAATCTGTGTAAGGCTGCGCTTAAAGTACCGGCGACGCCACGGCGCAGCAAAACAAATGTATTGCCGCCGTCACATGCGCTTATTTTAAGCATGACGTGACGGAGCGACGGTAGCGACGCTGGCGGTGCGAATTCCTGAAGCCAGTCAAATTAGATTTTCAGAGGCTGTCGCTACATGTGACAGCCTCTGAACCAATCAAAGATCTGGTCGCCCGCAACGTCGCCGGAAAGCAAAATACAACTTTTGCTAGTGGCGACGGCAACGGGTGACGTCATCCGTTGCGTCACCATCGCGCGCACTATAAGCGCGACCTAATATAGCCAGCATAAGCTTATAGGGTTTGTACATGTTACAATGGATAAGAAGCAAAAGGTGACACTATTGTATGTGCTCTTTTTCATGTCGTTTCCCAGAGTCCCTGACTACAGTGGAAGCACTGTATGCTAAGGCCTTGATTATACCAAGTGCTGCAAGGTGGCAGCGCTATTCTGTGGTGTCACACAGTGCTGCCGCCGAGTAGCATCTTGATTATACCGGGCAGGGAGAGCAGAGGAGGCTTGGAGGCGTGGCGGATGCGTAGTCGTGAGTGGTTCACCCTCATTGGCTGAACCGCTCACGTGACACGGCCGTCGCAAGAAAAAAACAAATTCCAAAGTCTCTTCCCCAGCAGTCCGCTTTGCATTACGGTGCGCAGCGACCATCGCCAGCGGTTTGAGCAGTTTCATTGGAATTAAGTAAATTGTTTTGGTGCCGCCCCTACACATGACGCTGCATGCGTTTTTGGGCATAGTTACGGCCTAAGAGATAATGTGAATGTGCTCACAACTGATATTTTTATTCGCTGTGCACTGTATGGGGGAGGGTTTTTGTCACTTTTCTACCCACTATAACTTATAACTTTACCAATTAATGTGTGGTTAAAAGATGGATGAAAGCTACTGGAACGGAGCAAACTATTTCTTTCAGTTGGTTTGCTGTTGATGTCAGTTTGAAGGTTATTGTTATTGTTCATTGAATTTCAGTTTTGTCATAGTAAGCAGCAAATGTAATTGTGCACTGCACTTTGTTAAGGTCAGGGATAAACTCCTCCAATCCCTCCTGGAAGCCTTTCCATATGCAGAAAACATAATCTATAAACCAAAGCAAAACAAAAGAAGACATGAGTGGTATACAGATTGGGAGAGTATACAAAATTATCCTCAAATCAACAAATTGGCGTATGAGGGTGCCATGTTGGACCCCATAGTCGTCCCTTACAGTTGCAGAAAAAAAAAGTATTTTCTAGTCAAAAGTAATTTTTAGTCGGGTACCAAGATCAAGAGTTTCAAAATTACCTTATCACTTATCAGTGGTTCCAAGTAACTTTCAATGTTCTCAATGATGATGTTATTCATGGGATGTAGATGTATATAGGGATTCAACATCTAGTGTAGAAAGGATATTAAAATCATCAGCTGCGGTACTTTAGGAAATAACCTACTAATGTCAGCATTTAATCAATTACATTAACAAATCTTTGCTCAGAAAAAAAGGAATAAATACAATTGTCCTTGAATTTCCTGGTCTTCTATTTACCGTTAAACAAAATTAAATAAACAGCTTAATATGTTTAAGACTCAATATTCTCAACTGGCTTTATACAATCACATGAATATTATATAGCACACCTAAACATGATCAAAACTATTTGTACTGATTTCCTCTTAACTTTTTTTTTACTCCTCTCCTTTTTAATTTTTTTTAATAAATAAAATTTAACATCAACAAACAAAAATCATAAGATTAACAACACAATACGCAGAAAAAAGGAAAAGTCCTCCAGCGCGTAGACTCATGCAATCATCCCAAACATATAGAATAGGGAAGAAGAAAACAAAGACACAATGGTGTCTCCGTGGAGGTTGGCAGCTGGTTGGATAGTGGCTGTCTTTGTGAATGACAGTGGCCTGGAGGTTGGCAGCTGGTTGGATAGTGGCTGTCTTTGTGTATGACAGTGGCCTGGAGGTTGGCAGCTGGTTGGATAGTGGCTGTCTTTGTGTATGACAGTGGCCTGGAGGTTGGCAGCTGGTTGGATAGTGGCTGTCTTTGTGTATGACAGTGGCCTGGAGGTTGGCAGCTGGTTGGATAGTGGTTGTCTTTGTGAATGACAATGGCCTGTAGTGTTCAAAGATCATCAAACGTGTTTCGCTCAAAGCTTCCTCAGTGATATCTATATTTTAATATTTTTTATATGCACATGTATATATTGTTTTAGATAACATTAGCTCCTGGTAAGTTGGTTAGTGCTACTTTCCTTTTCTTTTTAACAACACAATACAACAACAAAACAAGACAGCAGGGCTGGGACAATGTCAAGAGGAGGGCAAAGGTTGGTTCTCTTCAATGGCATTCCCATTTCAGCCCTCTTCCCACTCCATTCCTTCTTACCCCCTCTGGCCACATCCCCTTCCTCTTACCTAGCTCTGGCCACATCCCCTTCCTCTTAACACTAGTTAACCCCTTAAAGACCAGATGCCCGTCCCTAATGTCCCTACCTAATAGTTCTACTTGGGTCAGAAAAGAAAAGGGTTTCGAGTTGGCTGCCTTCACCATAGTAGCACTAAAGTGGTTTTTCACTTTAGTGTACAAGGGCTTAACTCTTTTGCTTTTCAAAGTTTAAAAGTTATCTTTTAAATTATGACAAAATGATCCCCTGTGATACAAGATTTTCAAGGGTTATTATTACTTACAGTTCCAGAAGAGGTTAACTCTTTATCACCAGTCCCTTTGCATTTAAGAAATGAATTGGAGTATTTTCTTTATTTTAAAATTAAAACCCATTATCATACTGTATACCTATGTAAAAAATAGTTGTGTATTTTTATGTAGAATATGAGGGGTTATAGCATATTTGTCAAATTAAACTGAGCATTTGTCTGAGAGTAACTTGTTTCGGATCTACTCTTCCCGGAGTTTGGAACTCTGAATACATGAGATGGGTCACTAAGGGGCTGATTTAGAGTTGGTTAACAATGATGGAGTCGTAGTGTGAAGTCATTGCATGGGCGGTTTCTGACCCATTAAAAAAGACCCCTTTTAGACTTCACCAAAAACAGGCGCAAAAACAGCCTGAGTGGGGGGTCGTTAATATAATGAGAGGCAGAGGATATGCCTATTCCTAATTTATTTAAATGAGCTCAACATGGGCATATACACTTTAAATAGCACCAATGTTATCTTCCAATTTAGGGTTGGATTAATTTTGGACCACTTCTTATGCACCTATTGGGACCAGGTGCTAATCAGACTAAACTACTAGAACACAGCATATGCAACATACATTTTCTTGAGTCATGGATGTAATTGACTATTGATGCACAGATGTTACCTGGCAATGCTTTCTCTTCTTAAGAATAGACCAAAACCTCTGAGAAGTATGGCCAGAATCTATAGGGCTAGAGTTTATGTATGTTGCATGCCTGGTGACTTCATACTGTAGTTACTGTCATGGAACAGGGGTTGCCTCACTCTCATAGGCCCCTGATCTGTGCTCAGATCCCTAAGGCCCTGAGTATGGGCTCAACTCTATACTAGTCCCTAGGAGCTGCATGAAACACAGGTTATGACTAGCCAGACTTGGGAGAAAATAAACTTTGGGTTTATTATAAGGAAGTATAACACAGATAATGTATCAATCTAACAATCAGGGAAAGATAAATAAAGGGGACAAAAACACTCATTTAAATTAGCTTTGATCATAGTCCTCCCAGGATGCTGCATCAGCTAAGTGATCCTGGACTCTTTTAATCCTTTGTGAAGGCTCAAGTTGATCCTAAAAACAGACCAGAAAAAAACCCCAGTCCTTGGATACCACTCAAGCAGTTCAACAGAACAAAGTACTGAGGAGGGCTCAAAGCCTACTGGATACTCTTTGCCTTTAATGTGGGGGCCTCTATACCGACTTGGAATGCTTCAGCACATCCTGGATCCCTCACAGGGAATGAAAGGGAAGATGTGGCCAATATCCACCATGCCTGGATTGTTTACTGGGAGCCTCTCCCTAATGGGATGCACCTGCCACGATCCAGCACCAAGAACAGGCTCCCTCAGCAGAGCCCGTGGCATCCACAGCCAGAGGATCTGTCCCCAAGAGCTCTCCGTCGCTATTAGCCTCTTCTACCCCCCATAGCGGTGAGATACAAGTCGGCAGGGCCCACCCTCAGATCTCACTAGCTCTCCTGAGCAGGCTAGCATTTGTAGATTTCACCTCTTCCATTCAAAACCATGGAGGAATGGTGCTCAGCCAATCAAAGAGTGGCGGGATGGATAAATGGGCCAATCACAGGTGAGTGGGAGCAGCTATGTACATGTCTGGCTAATGGCTGATCATAACATTTGAGTGAGCAGCAAATATGAAATAAACCAATCACAGCAGTGCTTACGACCAAGATCATCCGAATGAGACCAGGCCGAGATCATCCAAGCTGGAGTTTCACCAGGGCAATTTGATGGTTTACAAAACAGCTCCACTTTTGTGCAGTGTGCCAAATCAGCGGGTGCCCTTTGTACACAATATTTCCTGGACACTGGCCTGGAAAACAGCCTGTGAATAGGCTCCAGCATGCCCATGTATTGGAATCCCCCTCCAGCATAGGAAAATAGGTTAAGCAGGTTGGGGACTGGGGGGGGGGGGGTGTATATGTCTGAAGGTGACAGTGTCTCTGACCTGTTCCCCTATGTCCAGAAATGTGGTACTACAGCCCCACTTGTGTAAAAGCACAAATATACACAGCTCAGAACAGCACCCCTACTTTCAGATACAATAAAGTGTTCCATATTTACATGATTTGGGGAAATACATACATACTGCAGGCAATCCCAGTGCGTTACAATAACCTTTGGGACCCTAATGAAAGGAACAGATGGGCCGGGCTTAACCCGTTTCATTACTGTTACCTCCTAACAACTCACATCATGGACATTTTGGAACTTATTCAGGCTGATCTAGAGTCTAAAATACACAATAAATCAGTTACCCCTCCAATGGTAAAACTACAGGCTTCAAAGCTCCATGTGTTAGGTTTAGTTGCAAATTGAGGTTAGGCCCCCAGAAGTTACGTATTTAAGGGAATGTGTGGTTGCAATCAGGCACAAATGTTACGCAGTTGTACTTAATATGCACAGACATATGATTGAAAAAGATGTTAAACTTGCGCATTGCCAATGGCGCTTTTCTAAGACCTCATTATCATATTTCAAGACCAGCTACTAACGACTCTGTAGTGCCTAACTCTAAATCGGTTGCTAATTACAGAAAAAGGAATGGCACAGTGCCAAACTTTTAATGCCACTGCTATTTTTGCAATTACGTCTAAATTGTGCCAGAATCCAGAAGACGTCTTACCTGCCAGTTACACCTTTTTAAAGGTTTTACCTACAATGTATATGTATAAGACTAGACCTTTTAAAATACAGTAGGCTGTGTAGTAATATTACATCATTATTGAGACATATTTAACAGTTGTAATGTCATACAGAACTGTGACAGAATAAAGGCTGCAGTCCTTTGAGATTTCAATTAGCGTCAATTAGATGAAGGGCTTTGTCCACTGGCTCAAAAATATATATACAGTACAATATATATACAGTATATAAAATAATGAGCCCAGTTACTGTACCTCAGAAGCCCTCCTTAGTATATAAAATAGTATGTATAGACATGCTGCGTGGAGTACAGCAGAGCACACGAAATCGGTGCCGTGATTTGTTCGAATAACGGCCGCTGCAGCTGTAGATCATGTATCAAAGTCACAAGGCTGCAAAACTGGGGCAAACAACTGCATACGATTGATCAAACGAGGAAGTTTAAAGTTGCTATGCTTGTGTTTAGAATCTAAGGTGGTTGAATGGATAGCACATTGGGTGAAGGAAAGGCGACAGAGAGTTGTGGTACTGTAAATCTTGCACATGCAGAAGAAGGGAAAGTGGACTTGTGGGGTACCTTAGAGATCTGTACTGGGACCGGTGCTCCTTAATATCTTTATTAGTGACATTATGGATGGTCTGGAAGGGAAAAGTATACATTTTTTTGCAGATGATACAAAGATCTACAACAGGGTTCACACTCCATGCAGAGTAAAAATATTGATTAATGATTTAGGTAGATATACTGCATGCTCAACAGTGTGGCAACTAAAATGTAATGGGAAAAAGCTCAAAATAATGCACTTGGGTCACAAAATGCAGAATACAGAATTAATCGCACTATGTCAACTACTAAAGAGGAAAGGGAACTTTGAGTAATTATTTAATCTGACTTCAAAGTAGGCAAGCAATATAACAAAGCAATGGGGAACGCCCCCAGGGTGTGAGGTTATATAGGGAGAGGTACATGCAGCAGAAAGAGCAGCGATGAATGTGAGGATCCACTGCCCCAGGCACTTGCCTGTGGGTGCCGCCTTCTTCTCCTTCCAAATAGCAGACTCAAATGATGCTGCGGACGTCACCAAACTGATGTCACGGCATCTCATTTCGATGTCGCGTTGCCATGGCAACGAGACACCGTGTCACGTCACATTGGTGATTTCCATGGCATCATTTGAGGCTGTGATTTGGAAGGAGGGCGGCAGCAAGGAGGTGGACCCCACAGGCTATTGCCTTCCCATCAGGCCCAATAGGCCCGAAAGCACGGCATTTGTATATGGGGGTAGACATTTTTGCCTATCGGCCCTAATGTGGAACCACCACTGGGAAAGAGTGAGGTAATGATGCCTCTTCATAGATCATTGGTATTAAGACCTCACCTAGAGTACTGTGTACAGCTCTGAAGACCATACTGTATCTCTAGAAGGAAATAAATCAAATAGAGTTTGAGCGAAGACGTGCTACTAAAATGGGGCATGGTCTACAACACAAGACTTATCAGGAAAAATGAAAGGACCTTGATATGTACAGCTTTGAGGAGAGAAGGGAGAGAGAGGGGGTTACAACGGAAACGTTCAAATACATAAAGTGTTTCAACAAAGTACAGGGGGGAAGCAGATTTCAAGGAAAAAGAAGTACAAGAACAGGACACTCTGAAGCTGTGGGGGGGGGGGGGGGCTAAGGGGAAATGTGAGGACGTAATTCACATAAAGGGTGGTGGGTTCATGGTATAGCCGCCCAACAGAGATGGCAGATGCTAATAGATTCTGGCATTCAAAAATGCTTGGGATAGAGATACAAGGCTATCCCGACTATAAAAGAAAGCCATAAATCCAATAGCATCGGAGGTTTTACATATGAAAAGGAACAGACTAAGTGGTTCTTTCCTGCCGTTGAATTCTCTGTTTCTATTTTAACAGGTATGAATTTGTGAAATGGTTGTGCACGTCAATACCCAGAATCTCTGTCTGTAACTTAACCACTGTATGACAGGATAAGGGGGTGAAAGAAGTAGGTTTGGGAACTTTTGGAAGACATGCAAATACACGCAGACATATTCGAGAGCAGGGGGAGAGCAATCTTTTTTCCCTGTGCCCCCCTGCCGGCTGTCCTCCTCCGCCGCGCGCCACCCTCCCTACCTTGGTTTCCGGCGTTTGGATGTCACATGACCCTGCGGCGTCATTTTAAGCCACCTTGCCATGGCGACGTATCTCCAGAGGCCGGCTCAACAAGGTAAGTAAGGTTTACAGAGGCCTTCGTCGCTTCCCCGACACTTAATTTAAGTGCCTTTGGGAAGTGCGTGGGGCCTCTGTAAATCCCGTGCCCCCCGCAGATAATCTCGCGCGCCCCAGTTTGCGCACCGCTGTTCTACAGTATCTTTGCTGCAATAATTGGGAAGAGCTGAGGCAGCTCAGCTAATATGAATATAACAAGTCATTCCATCTTGTTCCTAATAGAGCTGCTCATTTAATAAAATAAAAATATTCCCTTTGCTGACTGCAAAGGTCCCTCACCGCCAGATGATTGCATTTATACCTTGGCTATGCTCAGAGCCTTCACAGAACAACATATTTTGTCACAAACAATTATTTCACAAGAGCCTCATGCAATTCACTTCAATTATTGCCACGTCAATTAAGTGCACTTCATCTTAAAGCTCCTTTGGCACCCAAACATTTAATAATATTCTACCATCAATTGACCTCACAGCATCAACATCTGTTTACTGTCTTCCAAAAATATATGCACTTTTACAAAACAGTGTGAGAACTGTATCTGCCCTGTATTAATCAGATACTGTATATGTTCATAATCAGCATCCTGACAATAAACATTTAATCAGCATTGCCTTTGGTTTGCATATGGGAAATTTCTAAAATAAACAGCGCCATTGAATTATTTATCACAGTCTGTAATAAAAATCTAATGAAATTCTGGTCCAAAACAAAAGATTATATTTATCATCCATCAGTTTCAACAGAATAGTTCCTTTAATTAAGCAGGTGCTTGCTATAAATCTGTATTGTACTTGCTTTCCAATCTCAATGATTACTTGCACAGTAAATAAATATATAGTGCACCTATCAGTTTAGATGTAGTTTAACAGTGAGCTTTGAGCTTCCTTTGGTACTTTTAAAAAAAGTTGCTGCTTTTTCTTCTCCCTTTAAGGGTCAGACGATCATGATTGAGACTAAGTAATTGCTTAGGGTAGCGATCATGTGTTTGCCACCATTCTCTGGTGACACGAAGGAAGCCTAGGGGGATGCGATTGGAGCGGTGAAAGTGTTCTCCACCTTAACGTCTGCCTCTTTACTTTTTAACAACTGAACCCAGGGACTTTAAGTTTGGCTAAGATTTTGTCAGTCAGAGCAATCCTGATTACATTTGTGAATCTTCAGAACACACAGTAACATTGTTATTTACACTAAAATTCATGATTATATTTAGTTTGCTACTTTACTAAAGTAATTAAATTATCAAGTCCCAATTCTATCTCTTAATCAAAGAAATCTTACATTACATTACCTGACATCCTAAAGCAGTGTTTCCCAACTCCAGTCCTCAGGGAACCCCAACAGGTCAGGTCTTAAGGATATCCCTGCTCCAGCACAGACAGCAGCATGGGCAGTAGAGAGGTGAGACTGTGTCTCTGACCTGTGTGTTTTTGTTCCTTACTGTTGGGGGATGTGTGTTTTCTGTGACTGTCCTGTGTGTGTGTAACACCTCTACCCCCGCCAATAGAAGAGGGGCCACACCAATGTGCTTCACTATCTCCTAATGTGAGATTTCTTGTGTGTGCAGGTGATGCTCAGTGGTTACCTTGTATCTCAGGGTGCTGGAACCTCGTGCAGGCTGGGGTGTTGAGCAAGACAAAGGAAAAGGGCGCTAGAGACTTTCTTTTAACTTTATTGAACAGTCAGCTTAGGGCAACAACAGAACTGTTTTTTGGTCATAAAATCACTTCTTGTTACATGCAGAGACACATATGCCATGCAAAGAGAGAGAGACACAGAGCACACCAAATGTCAGGTGAACATGTATTCAACAATACAGATAAAAGTAAGTGTAGAATTACATGTAAGGTGACAGCGATTCACGTAAATCCATTAAAATAAGCCATTTTTGCACAGGTCCTAATCCTGGAAGGAGTCGAAGATAAGATCGTATCGATGTTCAGCTGTACTGTATATCCCACACACTGGGATCAGCTGTTTCTTCACCATAGACTCTCTACTTCCGGGTTCAAAGGTCCCAATAACACCTGGTAGAAGCGTGTCTCGCTTCTACACTCTTAGGGTCTTGAAACTGTTTAGAGAGCTACTGCACTGGATCATAAGGCTGCTCCTACCACAACGTGTTTCATACGCTACAGTGCTTCGTCAGGCAGTTGTATGCTACACCCATGTCTGGGTATATATATCTTCATGATTGGTGGAATTCAATTAGCTTTAATCAATCACAGGTACAGTACTAATTGGAATTGTGATATTTTAAAAGTGCCCTCAAAAGATACATACTGTACACACAGGTTTCCTCAACCATGAGGCTTGTAGGAAGAGTAGCTCCTTTTTAAGTCTTTCCCCTGGTACCAAAAACAGAGCTGTAGCCTTCTCCAAAAATTCCTCAGCAACTGTTCCAGGTCTCCTCAATGAGCCCCTGTCTGAAGAACCCACTTCCTACTGTGGCAGGCTACTGGTTCAGTGTAGTGTTTATAGGGCCCCTATACTGGGAGACTTGTGATAACTTACATAACAAGAAATCTGTTGCTTACCATTAGTTACAGGACTATAAACATTTTTACAGGAGCGGTCCCCTTCTCTGCATCCTCCTGGGATCTGAGGGAAAAGATCCAGGTCCCTTATATTTATAAGCTTTCTCCTTCCACTGTTGCTGGGTAGGAAAAGAGATGGACTTAACTACTGAGTCATCCCCTAAAGGGTTGACCTTTCCAGCACATTCTGGAAGAACAGAGACTGGCCAATCACCAGCTTAGATTACTTGCATATATACATAAATGATCTCCGAAGGGGTCACAAAAAGTCCCTAATAATGTGCACTAAATCCAATTAGGAACAAAATAGGAGTAGGTGGACTAATTAGTCTCAAGGTATAAGGCCCTAATGTAACAAAGTACAAGACCAACAGAGTGAGTGACAACTTCAGACTGATAGTTAACATTGAAAGAAAATAATCAAGTTTTATTTAACGTATATTGAACAAAGTGAAATATTATATACAGTGTAATGTTAAAAAATCCCCAGTGATCAGTTATTGGATCGGTGCAAATGTATATACTTCTGGCTTGCAAGTAGATATCACTGCAGATAAATGTATCAGTAGGATCCAGGAGTATATACTGCACTGCCAAAAATGGCTGTAAGGTAGGATAAGGGTTAACTTGATATACAAGATGAGCCCGTAGATCGGTAGTTGGTAGTAATCTACAGGTTAGAGGAGCTAACCGCCTCATCACAGGATGCCACGTCATGACATCACCTTAAAACCCCGATGCACATTTCACGTGACATAAGAATGCTTCTTCAGGGGGAGGACTGCCAACCACTCGTTCTAAATTAATTAAATGCAGATTGGATAGGGGGCGTTGATGCCATCCACCAGTAGGTGCATCAGGGTTTTAAAGTGACGTGGCTCCTCTATCCTCCGTAACTGAACTGGTTGTATGGCGATGTTTCCCTACTCTTTGTGTTCTCAATATATGAATAGCAGCACATTAGATATGCCTTACTAACAAGTGTCCTAGCTTTATTGCCAGTAATTGAGGCTGGTTTTCCTCTGCAGCTCCTTTATATCCAGTAGCAACTCTCTTATTAACATCACTGGGCGCCTTGACGCAGACTTATCGTCAAGGCATTTATTTAGGAGCTATTCCACTGACTGCACTGTTATTGTATACAGACACATTTTGTCTCCATCTGGGGCACAAATTGTTACAAAGCAACTTACGTGACTGCCTGTGAGGAGCAGGCAGCATAGCTACTTTGTATTATTACTTACCATATACCTATGTATATACATGTCTGGATACTGGCTACACGGTATTCACATGTAGGTTCTCGCTTTATCCAGGTGTAACTAACCTGTAGATTACTACCACCATCTAAGGGCTCATCCGGTATATCAAGTTAACACTTACCTACCTTAGAGCCATATTTGGCAGTGCTGTATATCCTCCTGGATCCTACTGATACATTTATCTGTACGCCAGAAGTATATACATTTGCGCCGATCCAATACCTCATCGCTGGGGATTTTTAACATTACACTGTATATAATATTTCACTTTGTTCAATATATGTTAAATAAAACGTTATTATTTTCTTTTAATGTTAACTATGTCTGAGGCAGGGGCATAGCTATAGCCTGGGCAAAGCCCGAGGGCCCGCTCTCCTCCCTCCTGTCGGTGGCACATTGCGGGGATTGAGATGCAGGAAGGAAGCACAGAAGGAAATCCCTTCCTCTGCAGGTGGGTGGGGCCTAGGTCAGGGGGCGTGGCCTCAAGTAGTGCAGCTTGGAGCTGGAGCTGCAGCCTGAGAGACAGGCTGGGAAAGGTGAGAGGGAGGAGAAGGGTTAAATCACAGGGGTATAAACAGACATGAAAAGGAAAGGATACACGAAGGAAGAGACACAAAGAGAAAATGAAGTATAAGAGAGAAATACATAAGAGGGGAAAGAAAGACATGAGTGAGGGAGAGAGAGAGAGCAGAGAGAGAGCAGAGAGAGAGCAGAGAGAGCAGAGAGAGAGCAGAGAGAGAGAGCAAAGAAAGAGAGAGAGCAGAGAGAGAGCAAAGAGAAAGAGAGAGAACAGAGAGAGAGACCAGAGAGCAAAGAGAGAGAGAGAGAAAGGATAGAGCAGAGAGAAAAGAGAGAGCAGAGAGAGAAAGACAGAGAGGGAGACATGAAGGGGAGAAAAGAGAGAGTCACGAGGGGGCCCTAATTTTTTTTTGCACGGGGGCCCACACATATCTAGCTACGCCACTGGTCTGAAGTTGTGTCACTCGCTCTGTTGGTCTTGTACTTTTTTACATTAGGGCCTTAACCCTGAGGCTAATTAGCCCACCTACTCCTATTTTGTTCCTATTTGGATTGAGTGCACATTATTAGGGACTTTTTGTGACCCCTTCTGGGATCATTTATGTATATATGCATCTATATCTCCCTTTATGCACCTCCCATTTATTATCTGATATACTGGGTGTTTCAAGCATTCAACATTGATATTAAGGTTGATCTGTCAGGTCTTTTGTATAGTTTACTAGCTGACTTGCAACATTAAATAAGTTTCTTCACATTAGTTACTTCATATTAGCTACAGTACTTGACATAAGTTATATGAACTAGGACCTGTAACGGATTTAACCTCTTAACACCTTGTAGGGACCAGGACACACTAAGACAAATCCTAGCATGTGTGTGTGTGTTTCTGCCCCCTCTGACTCTCTCACTCCTGTAACTCATCCTGCCCCCTCTGTGCTTCCTGCCCCCTCTGTCCTCCCTGCCCCTTCTTACGCCCAACTCCCCTGCCCCCTGACCCCTCTGACTCCCCATCCTTCTCTGTCTCCCCATCCTTCTCTGACTCCCCATCCCTCTCTGACACCCCTGCCCTCTCTGACACCACTCCCATCACCTCTCTGACTCCCCTCCCTTATCTGACTCCCCTCTCTGACTTCCCTCCCCTCTCTTACTTCAAGTCCCTCTCTGACTCCCTGTCCCTCTCTGACTCCCCTCCCCTCTCTGACTCACCTGCCCTCTCTGACTCAACTGCCCACTCTGACTTCCCTGCCCACTCTGACTCAACTGCCCACTCTGACTTCCCTGCCCTCTTTGACTCACCTGCCCACTCTGACTCCCCTGCCCACTCTGACTTCCCTGCCCACTCTGACTTCCCTGCCCACTCTGACTTCCCTGCCCACTCTGACTTCCCTGCCCACTCTGACTCAACTGCCCACTCTGACTCAACTGCCCACTCTGACTCCCCTGCCCACTCTGACTTCCCTGCCCACTCTGACTTCCCTGCCCACTCTGACTTCCCCTGCCCACTCTGACTCAACTGCCCTCTCTGACTCCCCTCCCCTCTCTGACTCCCCTCCCCTCTCTGACTCCCCTCCCCTCTCTGACTTCCCTCCCCTCTCTGACTCCCCTCCCCTCTCTGACTCCCCTGCCCTCTCTGACTCCCGTCCCCTCTCTGACTCCCGTCCCCTCTCCGACTTCCCTCCCCTCTCTGACTCCTGTGTCTCTCTGTCCTGTGTTTTCTGTGACCCTGTCCTGTTGTAGGGGTTCCTGAGCAAATGACCACTGTTTTTAGGGGTACCGGAGATAAAAAAAAAGTTTGAAAACCACTGCCTTAGAGCCTTCATCTATGACCATAGAGCATAATAAGATCAGCTCAGTTTTCCAGAAGAATTACAAATTAGATGTAAACTCCATGGTCTCTTTGTGCAGAGTCCTCTTTCTGTTCTGTGGCTTGAATTTCCACTTGAAAAGCAGTATTGAAGATAAATATAGCACATACTGCACATAGCAGGTAAATTCAAAAAATGCTTTTTAAATTAGTTTTCAATTACTACAGTATGTGACTTAGACTTAAACTGTAGGATTGCTGTGGGAAAAAATTATGATGCCAACATCTCAGATACAAAACCAAAATATAAAATGTCCCCTTACAATATTCTGAAGAACATATGTTTTAACTACAGACATCAAGGCTCAATATAAAAATATATATATATAATAAAAAAATAAATAGATGATACCGTTCTGTGGCTAACGAAATGCTTTTATTTGTGCGAGCTTTCGAGATACACTGATCTCTTCTTCCGGCGATGTTACAATGAATGAAGCAAAAGGTAAACTTAAAAACAGTGTCTCTTGGAATGTTATCTGTGCTGTTCCTTCCCCCGGTGTGGATGTGTTTTATGGCTAGAGGTGTCAAAAGGTTACTGAAAGCAAGTGAAGAAAGAGTGTGTATTTGTATCAGTGTGAATAAAAATGAATGGAGAGCCCACAGTATATACAGTGCTTTACACAAGGTGTGTGTGGAGTGGGAGTGGATATAAATGGTGTGGGTGGGTGTGGAAATGTGACAGTTTGTAGCACAACTAGAAGTGTGTGTGGATACTTAGTGGTCCCTATTGGTGTATCGGGATGGAAAAACAAGGAGTATTAGTATGTGTGAGAGACAGCTGTGTGTGCCTACATATAGCACAGTATGTACAGACATGGCCTTTAGCGCTCATGGGACGAGAGTTCACTAGTGTCAGTAATGACTCATAAAATTTCGATCTCTGTTTAGGCTACTGCTAAGTGTCCCGAACAGTTGCATAAATTTGTATTCATGCAACCGTCTCTCTTTCGGGGTTTTAAGATTACCTTTGAGTATGGCAACCCTCAGATCGTTCATCTTATGGCCAGAGTCAGAGAAATGTTCGCCAACAGGACTGTCTCTTGTACCGCGTGTGATGCTGTGGCGATGCAGGTTCATTCTCTTGTTTAGACCCTGCCCTGTCTCACCTATGTAGTAGCAGCCCCCTGGGCATTTCATGCACATGATGAGGTACAAGACATTGCTGGAAGAACAGGTGAACCTTCCTCTGATTTTGTATTCCCGATTCCTGTGTGGTATTTGTATTGTGTCCGCTGTGTAGAGCATTGCGCAGGTTTTGCATCTTGGGTCCTGGCATGGTTTTGTCCCGCATTCAGTTGTACTGCTGAATACTTTACTCCTCACCATAATATTCTTGAGATTATGGGGTTGTCTGTATGATAATAAGGGTGCTTCAGGGAAGACCTGTTGCAGTCTTGTATCTTCCTGGAGGATGGGTTGTAGTTTCCTGGCAATCTTGCGTAGGGCTCCTAGGTGTGGGTTATATGTGACCACCAAAGGTACCCTGTCGCTTGTCTCCTTCTGTTTGTATTCAAGGAAACCACTTTTGGTATTCTGGTGGCTTTGTGAATTTGCTGGTCTACAATTCTGTGGTTATATCCACGGTTTATAAAGTCTGATCTCAAGGCTTTAATCCGCTGGTCTCTGTCTGCTGTGTCGGAGCATATCCGGTTGTATCGTATGGCTTGACTGTAGATGGTTGCATGTTTGGTGTGTGTCGGGTGGAAGCTGTTGTCCCTCAAATAGCTGGCTCTGTCTGTAGGTTTGCCGTATACAGACGTCTGTAATTGGTTGTTCTTTATAGTAATGGTGGTGTCTAGGAAGTGTACTTCGTCCGGGGAATGGGTGAGTTTGAGGTTGAAGGTCGGGTGGAAAGTATTGAAGTTGTCATAGAACTGTAGGAGGTCCTGTTCGCAAGAGGTCCAAATCAGGAGGATGTCATCGATGTAGCGAAGGTATGTAAGGGGTTTCAAGTGACAGGTGGACACACAGAATTGTAGACCAGCAAATTCACAAAGCCACCAGAATACCAAGAAGTGATCTCCTTGAATACAAACAGAAGGAGACAAGCGACAGGGTACCTTTGGTGGTCACATATAACCCACACCTAGGAGCCCTACACAAGATTGCCAGGAAACTACAACCCATCCTCCAGGAAGATACAAGACTGCAACAGGTCTTCCCTGAAGCACCCTTATTATCATACAGACAACCCCATAATCTCAAGAATATTATGGTGAGGAGTAAAGTATTCAGCAGTACAACTGAATGCGGGACAAAACCATGCCAGGACCCAAGATGCAAAACCTGCGCAATGCTCTACACAGCGGACACAATACAAATACCACACAGGAATCGGGAATACAAAATCAGAGGAAGGTTCACCTGTTCTTCCAGCAATGTCGTGTACCTCATCATGTGCATGAAATGCCCAGGGGGCTGCTACTACATAGGTGAGACAGGGCAGGGGCTAAACAAGAGAATGAACCTGCATCGCCACAGCATCACACGCGGTACAAGAGACAGTCCTGTTGGCGAACATTTCTCTGACTCTGGCCATAAGATGAACGATCTGAGGGTTGCCATACTCAAAGGCAATCTTAAAACCCCGAAAGAGAGATGGTTGCATGAATACAAATTTATGCAACTGTTCGGGACACTTAGCAGTAGCCTAAACAGAGATCGAAATTTTATGAGTCATTACTGACACTAGTGAACTCTCGTCCCATGAGCGCTAAAGGCCATGTCTGTACATACGGTGCTATATGTATGCACACACAGCTGTCTCACACACATACTAATACTCCTTGTTTTTCCAACCCGATACACCAATAGGGACCACCAAGTATCCACACACACTTCTAGTTGTGCTACAAACTGTCACATTTCCACACCCACCCACACCATTTATATCCACTCCCACTCCACACACACCTTGTGTAAAGCACTGTATATACTGTGGGCTCTCCATTCATTTTTATTCACACTGATACAAATACACACTCTTTCTTCACTTGCTTTCAGTAACCTTTTGACACCTCTAGCCATAAAACACATCCACACCGGGGGAAGGAACAGCACAGATAACATTCCAAGAGACACTGTTTTTAAGTATACCTTTTGCTTCATTCATTGTAACATCGCCGGAAGAAGAGATCAGTGTATCTCGAAAGCTCGCACAAATAAAAGCATTTCGTTAGCCACAGAACGGTATCATCTATTTATTTTTTGATTATTGAAGCTCGGCTAACACGGTACTGATACCTCTACATACATATATATATATATATATATATACATACTGTATATATATGTAATATAATATATTAAATCATTAATCGACAAATCCGTTGTGGCGACTGGATTTTTCCTGCAGGCGAGGTGCTGCTGCAGCGGGGTATGGCGGCGGTAGGGTATTGTGGCGGCACGATCGTGTCCTCGGGCATGGCGCATGCGCAAAAGAATATCCGACCGGAGAACCCGGTGCGCATGCGCAGAAGTCTCGGCGCGCATGCGCTGGGAAGCAGGGTGTCCGGTCTGCAGGGGTGGGATGAGGAAGTGCCGCAATGCTGCTTGTGGACCCACTCCCCACTCCCCCCCCCCACTCCCAATGTGGCGATCAGTGACCATGGAAGCAGCACCCTGCACAGGGAAGCAGGAAGCAGCACCAACCCAGTCAAGGTTAGTCACCCACTCACCCAAGGTTAGTCACCCACCCAAGTCTGTCAGTCACCTACCCACCCAGTGAGTTGCCCACCCACCCAGTCACCCAGTCAGTCAGTCACCCACCCAGTCAGTCACCCAGTCAGTCAGTCACCCATCCAATCAGTCACCCACCCAGTCAGTCATCCACACAGTCAGTCAGCCCACCCAGTCAGTCACCCAGTCAGTCACCCACCCAGTCAGTCACCAACCTACACACCCAGTCAGTCACCCACCCAGTCAGTCACCCAGTCAGTCAGTCACCCACCCAGTCAGTCACCCATCCAGTCACCCACTCACCCAGTCACCACCTGCCCAGTCACCCACCCAGTCAGTCACCCAACCAATCAGTTAATCAAAGTCAGTCAGTCACCCACCCAGTCAGTCAGTCACCCAGTCAGTCAGTCAGTCACCCAGTCAGTCAAGTGTCAGGAAACATGCTGATTAATCTTAGCATCAAGACGCTGACATCCATGGCTTCCATTGCAGCTCTTATAATTTGATCCAACATGACTATAACTTCGGCTGCACTGTGAGTTGCATTTCACCATTGCGTGACATTACTTCACTATAGTGGTGTCTTTCTTTTATTTCAGAAGTTCATCAAGATTGTCTATTCCAACATATTTCACATTAATATACTGGGACTATTTATCTGTTATATTGTCTATGTTATCTTTTCTATATATATATATATATAGATATAGATAGATGTATATCCATATGAGAAGATCTGCTTCTCCCATCTCTTCTCAAATATTCATCTCCTTCTCCATCACAATTACTGCGACACCATACAGAACATTGAAGTATATTCCTTAGTATTAAATTAGGAAAAACTATACTTCTGCCCTTCTTTACTTCTACATAAAATGCTAATGTAACGCCCCTTTCCTGGCTTTAAAGGGTGTCACGTCTGATATCACCTTACAGTGTATGCTCAGTCTCTCTGGCCCAATAGATGGGGTTGAGTTGGTGCAGGCTGGACATGAAAGTATAGGTAAGGGGGAAAGGGGTGCTCCAACCGCCGGGAGACCTAACAATAAATCAATAGATCTTGAAGAACTCCAAAATAGACTTAGACAGAGTGGGTATATTTCCAAATGGCCCGTGAGTCACCAATATACACCAAGATCCCCAGTACTGGAGGAAGCGTAATAATGCTTAAATCACCTCACGTGCACCTCATGGGGATGATCGAGGTAAAGGTACTCATCTATAATTGGTCATGAAGAATAATCAAAGTCTTCTTACCCACTCCTATAGTCTCTGGTAGTGCACTGTGGCGTGCCAGCCGTAGAAGTAGAGATCCAGAGCAACAAAAAGTGCGCCGTTTTCTTCTTTTTTGTTGCTCTGGACATGAAAGTAGGAATAGAAAGGGGCGCCAGGAACTTTTAAAGAACAAAAAAGTGTGTGTATTGAACACAGTCAAACCCCAAATTACGACATAGATACAACATGATGATGATGATACAAAACACATGGCAAAATAGAAGCTTTGGGGAAGCATCCTCTAGTAGGTCCCAGGCCTACCCAGCAGTGCCGTCTTAACGCATGGGCACGCTGGGCAGTTGCCGGGGGCCCCACGAGCATAGGGGCCCCGTGCTAATCTATGCACAGACCAGAATTTAACATTAATTTTCCGATCACCCGCCTCAACATTCAAATCTCCCGCTATCTCGGTAGAAGGAGAAAAATTACGACTTGAAACAGACAGTTGACATGTCTGCATTCGTGAGAGAAATGTTGCCGTTTTTATTGCTTGCGGTTTCGCGGGAGGCAATTAATGTCTGGGGTTGTGTAGGCAGGGCCCAGTGCACTGCTCTGCCCGGGGGCCTCTAATGCTGTTAAGGCGGCCCTGCTACCCAGAGGAGGTACTTATCGTGGTTACCAATAGAAAAGGGATTGAGTGGAAATATCTTGCATGAACCTTCAAATTTGGCTGGTCCAACATTTGTTTACGTTCCTAATTTAGCAACTCTATGGGAACAATGCTCCATTCCTCCTAAAAAAATAAACTTCCTGATCCTCCCTAAAGGCACATTACAAAACTGCAAAATAATAAAAGTGAGATTACATAGCTCACTGCAGGCGGAGGCTACGCTTATGGTGGCGTCAGGCTGCGGTCGCTGGAAAAATCAATTTGAGATGACTTCCAGCGATCGTTGTGAAAGCTCACACTTTAGTAGATCGTTGCCTAGGAGGTAGAGTCCACCCCAAGTAGTTTTGCATTCCTTAGGGCTGTTATATACTGTGTGTGGCTTGCATGACAGGGAGAGCAGACTGGTAGCCAAAACCAGGCAAGGCTACATACATTATATTACTTTTATTATATCATAAATAATGCATAAACTTTTTTTTTACTGTGTTCTTGCAGACTTTGCGTTATATTTGAAAGGATTCTTGGGCACACATCTGATGAAGCATAATTCCACCACTGTATTTCTGTTATACAGTAGCATGTCTACCAACAGAAGAAGGGTTTTCTTTCCCACCTTTACTGTATATATAGTCACAGTATTAAAAAACTAAAGACTAAGTGACTTACAGTATTGAATAAGGTCCGAAGTGGTCTATTGCCATTGACTCGCCATTTTGGACCTTACTGATTAAGAGCTTTCTGTACATGAGGTTTATGCATCAAGGACATTTTGAAGCAAAATTCATGCAAAAAGAAGAATTTTCAACTTGCGTCAAGATACCAAGGTTGTTGCAACAATTGTTGCTTCATGTAAGCCAGCTTGTGAATTGGGATGGTCAATAGAAGTGACATAAAACCAATATTGTAATAGTATTATAAATTCTTTGTCACCATGCATTATTTTGTTCCCCCTGGTTTTTTCCTGGGAAAAACAATCTGCCTGGTTTGATGTGATGGATGTTTGTGACCCTTTTTGGCTAACAATCGGCACCAGACGTAAGATAATTGTTTGGTTAGTTCATTAAATTTGACACCGCTGTGAGCAAAACAGGTGCAATATGTCAAAACACATTGTTCTTTGAATCCCTATCTCTTATTCCCAGTATTCATTACAGTCACTCCTACTTGTATTTATTTTCTGTCACTTTTGTTATGCAGTTTGTTCTTATTATTGCTAAATCAAAAAGTATAAACAGCTAACAATATAGTAAATGACCCCAGTGAGCTTTTTTTCAAATAATAAAAGAGAGAAAACAGGAGAAATTCAGCATAGAAGATATAAAAACAAAGTAGAACCTGCCTGCTTATTTGGGGGTTGAGCTTAGCATGGTGATAGGTTTTCCATTATAGCCGAAATATCTTACAATATTGTGTTCTAAACGTTAGTATTTACGGCCGCATACTGCCACTAACCCAGCAATTGGTATAATGTTTAAAGGTATAACATATAAAAAAATAAAGCTTCTTCAACATACTGTAGGAATATATATATTTGATTGAGGACAAACTCGCAATTTGAACATATGGTCTGTATGTAAGTACACATACACGGTGGAAGCTACACACTTGCATCAGACAGTGCTTGTGCATTATACTGCTGTGCATCATTTTTTTATGTGAATGTGCAGTATATATATATGTTGATTTAATTTTTCCATGGTGACTTTTACCAATTGAGTCCCACCATAAGGATTCTTTTAGTTTAAATTTTATTAAAATATCCCCGATTCACCTTCATTTTTGCTCCTTCCATTTCTGCTGTTTTGTCTCGACAGCCATTATAAAGGAACGGCTTAGGAGGCTTCTTATTTTTCCCATCTGTGAACGCAATTAGATTTTAAAGGATTTCAGAGCTGCAGATAAATGGCCCGTGAAGCATAAGAATAAGAATGAGTGCAAACATTTCATTCTTTAATGGTTTGAATAGTAGTCTGCAGGGTTGAATTGGAGCTTCAAAAATAACCTGTGACTAATATCCCTGTGGCCACATCAGTGTGCAGTGTGCAGTGCACATCCCTGTAGAGACTGAAGTCTTCAAGGCTGGCCTGCCGTAGAGCGTTCCAGTTCCAAAACTGACAGCTTATGATTACTCCTTCATTACATGCAAGTACGTGTCTTGCTATGAAGAAAAGGCCCCAGTGGAAATCAAGTGTAAAAATAACTACAGAAATGTGCCTCATCTTGTTTGTTAATCGTATTTAGACATCAGTATTTTCAGGGAAAACATCATCTTAAAGGAGTTTTATCATGCCACTAAATGAGTCACATTCAATCTCACTCCCAGAGGAATTGTGTATGTTTACACTCATTTAGTGTGTAGAGCCTTGTATTATAGTGCTTGTGTATCTTTGAACCCAAACAAGTTTGTATTAAAGGAGCAATCCATGCAATATTCTACATGTGTTTATTTTTAAATAAATCAGTTCTGTAGTATTAGATGATACTTACTAGATTTTTTTTCAATTAAACTCAATGCCATTGTTAATGAGTTTTAAAGCTGCAGTTCACGCTGCCATTTTTTAAAATATATATATTTTTTTTCCTATTCAATATGTGCATCAATACAATCTGCACACTGACAAGTGACTAGCTAAGCTGCAGATCGATCTGCACTCCAGTAATAGATCGCTTGCTCTGGGATATTTAATTCAGTTCTTGCACAGCATTTTGGGCAACATAGTCCTGGAATATGATTGACTGGGCAGTTACTAGATTCAATTGGTTCACTGCTAGAGAGAGGGCGGGGCGCAATAGCCAGAGCCTATCAGAAGGGGAAGGGGGCTGTCACTTTTGAAATGCTTCCTACATTAAAAAAAATTTTTTTAAACATATATTTATTTTTTTAAATGCTACAAGTATTTTCTCATAGTACAGAACTGATTTATTTAAAAAAAAAAACACACGTAGGATATTGTTTGAACTGCTGCTTTAAGATACTGATCATTCTTTGATTTCTATAGTCGTTTTTAGCCCACTTCCTCAGCAATGCAAGATCTTTGTAACACTTTCCTGTTTGTGATAATTTGTTGCTAATATACCCAGCAGTTTGAGCTGCAAACTGTAACAATAGATAATGTTACCTTAGTAAAATAAGAAAACAGTGTAGCTGCTGAGTTACACTGACAGAAGGATTAATTGAAACTGAAAGGCAGCCATTTAGTGAACCCTGGGAAGCAGGATCTTTGTTGATCGATCACAGGAGAATGAATAGATTGCCAGCATAGGTAATTCGTTTTCAATAAAAGGTAACCAAAGCCTGCATATATATATATTTAAAAAAAAAAATATATGTATATATATATTTTTTTAAAGTGCTGTTTGGATTGCCTTTTAAGTAGGCAGGCATAGTAAGAACGAAACACTTCTTGGTCTTGAAAATGGCTGTTTTGCAATGTACTGTATGTCTTGGTCTGAAATTCTGTCAGTATGTTTTGTGTGGCATTTTTTGCAACTGTATTCTTTTTAGTTATGTAATTTCAAAATCAATTTCACTAGCTCCCTTGAACTTTTCTCATCTAGAATGCCTGTAATCTGTTGGTTTGCTGACATTTTTTTATGTGCTGTTCAATGTATACCTATAAAGAATGTTTTATGTATTGTTCATTGTACATGATTTTCTTCAATAAAAAAAGAAGCACCCTGAATACTCTGATGAATAACAACATATGGGTGCACGGTGACCTAGAAAACAGCCGCGAAATAACACACAGCCGTGTTTTCCCTATCTCAATCTCTTCTAAATCTAAAACCTGCTTGTTTGGTCAGATACAAACACAAAAGTACATTTGCTTTCAACTGGTAATACAACCTACTGAGACTGCCTGAAACTGTCTGTTTATAACATGATAGGAGAAGCATGCAGCTAATTGGTAATATAATATAGGAGGAGGAGCCAAGAAAAAAAATGTAACTGCAGGGAGAATATAGATACAGAATATAAACTCTGAAGATCTTTTCATGTACAACTTATTTAATGACCGTACAGATAATAGATAAAGGTCACTGCTTCATGAGTTCTGCAGAGATGTGGGTGTAAGCTGAAGTACAATTGAAAAAGAGCCTTAATAAGGTCAAACCCAACAACCCCACTAAATGGAAAGACTGTCGTTGCTGGTCAGTGCGGAATGAGGGATATTACTTGAAGTTCATCGTACAGTTACAAGCATATGTTTGGGACGTAAGAAAGCAGGTTCATGTATGACGTATGTGGCCTGATAATGTGGGAGGACACCCACACAACGCATAGAGTGAATGCTGAAAAGTGGAGGGGTGTGGAAAGGACTGACATCTATGTTATCGAAATCGCTGCGTTGAGATTTGTCACTTTACTGTTTTTGTCCATTTTGGAATGATCTTCAAAAATGTTAAGGGAGAAATATATGTAATTAAGATCATATGTAAAGTTATGACATAACTTTATAAAAAAAATCATTAACATGGTTGTTAAAATGCCTCTGATAAGGGTGCATATATATATGGTGCTAACTTTTCATTACGATCAATAATAATAATATTGATGCTGATCAAAGTCTCACTGGCCTGACATTTTTGTTCATTGGACTGTTAATTGAGTAAGATTTGAATAAATGCATTTGGCATTAACATATGAATTTGTGTACAGTACATGTAGGATATACTGAATTTCTGCTTAGGAGAAAGGGGTAATTTTGAACAGTTCTGTAAGGTCTTAGAGTGGCACAAAAAATCTCATGTGTTTACCAAGGTTTGCGCAGCAGAATTTGTAATAAGGAAAAACTATTCTGCATATTAGGCAACTATAGCTTGCCCAAGTACTGTAAATAGCTTGATAATATCATGCAGGATAACCAAGCTCTGATGCATAGTGTCATAGGTGGATGTTTCTAGTAATCAGTGTTTGAATGGGGGGGAAAAAATCATAATTCTGCCTTATGAAATCTTTTCCCATAAACCCTAATATGAAAGGACTCTGTTTTTATTTCTAAAGCTAACCTCTCCAATCTCTTCATTAAAGTGGAAACGTTCATTTTTTTAGTTTAAATTTTATCTGTCCTTATATTTATGTGCGTAATTCTTGTGATATTTAAAGCTTTAGATGTTTTTTAAATTTGCACAAGGTTAGAAACATTAGAACAATTGTAGTATATTACCAACAATATTTTGCAACATTTCAAATGTTTTTGTTTGCAAATAAACTATAAGAATTACTGGTCAATGACAAGCTCAGCGAAACATATGTATAATGGGATCTACAGTATATGAGAAGGCAACTTGTGGAGCAAATTTGGTGCAAATGTCATTTTTGTATTGTGCCTCTTTGCATCCATTTAGCAAGGACATTGCTCCAGTTTTCACACCATGTGGATCGGCTTGTATCAAAAGAAGTATCATGGAGCATCTACGATCCATTAGAAATGATAACAGTACATAACCGGTTTCAAGGCATTTTATGACCTGCCCACAAGGAGGGATTGCGAACTTTAAGGTTTTGGGTACTGAGTTATAATGGCTTCCATTAGAGGAGGAGATAGACTTCAATTACTAAATCGAGAGATGTTTTCGATTTTTACCGTGAATGCACTTTGTCCATGGGATAGGTATTAATGTTGATTGGGAACATTGTCATTTTCTTTAAGGATTATGTTAATTTTTTCAAAGATTTTCTACCTTACATGAGATACATTCTATACATACTGTTTACTCACATTTATATGGACTTCTTTATATACCTTTCTTATTGGTCATCTTAGATCTACTTTCCTTCATTGACTTTTATGTTTCACCATATTGTTTTCAGATACACATTTATACATTATTTTTTCGTTACATGATTAGCACTGTTTTGATACCTAGATTTATATTACTGTATCTGTCATTTAATGGTTTAAGTAATTGCTATATAGATGCATCCACATGAATTATCGGCATTTTGTAAATATGAGTATTTTACTTGGTCTGAGCATCTATTTACATATCTAATTATATTGAATCGATGTATATCAGACGTATTAACATGTTAACATGTTCAATAGGTCATTAAATACGTAATACTTTGACCGTCACTATGTCAGCTGTCGTTGCAACACTTGTAAAGGGACTTCTGTTGATTTTATTTTATATATGCATATTGTTGTTTAGTTTTATAAATAGTTTGTTAAGTGAACATATTTAAGACACATTGTACAGTATAACATATACCCTTGTTCTCTATTAGGGATTTCTGTTTATGATTCATTAGTGGGATTCCTCACCGGGGTGGTCGATCCTGTTACATCAGCTACCGCTGATTGTCAGAACGGGCGGTACTTCCGGTGGCGAATTGTACGTCAGCTGTTGTTTGTGATTATCTCTACTCTACTCTTTAACAAGGCTCCTGTGTTGGTGAGAAACGCATCAGAGGAATCTTGTCATTTTTTACTACATGGCATTGACCAAATAAATAATTTTTTGTTCCTACGCAGTCTGGCTGTAATTTAATTTTGCAGTGCACCGTTTTCATCATTTTTGTTCATACAGTAATTGTGTAAAAGTCCTATTTCAGTGTCATTAACACCAAGTTTAGGTATAACCTAACAAACCAAATGTAAAGTCCCCGTGTTAATCATAATGCACTTTTGTGGCTATTGGCATGTTATTATCCCTAATGTCGTTATTGTTATCGCAGTGTCCATTATGGGAGCAAACATTACTTAACATTATGTTATTGACCTTTAAATATACACAGTTTGGCTTAATATGATGTTAAGTTACAGTAAGTTAACGTCAGGTTAAGTGACTTAAGACAGCTTTGTGGCTCTTGACCATGGGTAAGGTCTGAAGCTTGCAGCTTCCTTAGCTTTCAGTTCCCATTTACTAGTACTAAACCAGTTAAGGTTAATGATGAAGATAGCACTTGCACAGGGAAGGCTAATAAATCCTAAATATTCAGTTGAGGATTCCAGAGGAGGTCACACCAGTCTAACATTTTCATTAAAGGTGGGCACTTTTTACTGGTGTTTTGATTTGGGTTTTGTTGGAATGCGATTATTTTTCATTTTGGGTTTGTTAGAAAAAAACTATAATTTTCTTTTTCCAAATTCGAACTTTTGTGCCTATTCTGGGATACAGGGGTGGCATTACATAGCGTCAGCAACAGTTCTATGGATACATCTTACTGTGGGGATCCATACTTAGATCACATGTTCTCTAATTGCTGCATTTTCTATTTGAATGAACACTGCAGGGATCCATAGTTTTAAGAGGGAGATGCCATTTAAAAACTGTCTGAGATAAAATTGATTCCTCTGTGCCACCATCTGATGACCTCATCTTTTTGACGCCAATATTCAACTTCAGACTTCACTATGAGGACAGTGTTAATCACACTGTGGCAGAAGCTTGACAAGGGACTATTTGGGTCAGATGGAATAATTTTTTCCTATATTTTACTGCAGCATAGTGTGTGCTGTGGATTCCTTCTACCACATACCTTGTCTGAGCTAGAATGATGATCCTTGTTCCTCTTCGTACACCACTATAAGTTGAGTACTCTCCACAGACTATTTATTAAGTTACAATTTTCCTATTTTGTGTGCCCCTGACCCCCTCTTTTGTTTTTAATACAAATATCATCATCATCATCATCATCATCATCTTCAGCCATTGTCAATCCACTGCTGTATAAAAGACTCCCCAGTGATCTTCCAGGCACTGCAGTTACACGTTTCTCTTCTCCACATTGCTCCAGCAAATTTTCCAATTTGATTTTCCCATCTTACCTTTGTTTGCCATCTTGGTCTTTTGATATCCCTTGGAATCCAGTCAAGTTAAACCTCTTTTCAACGATGGTCATGTCTTTTTGCGATATGTCAGGCCTGCTGCCACTTTAATTTCTTCCCCCTTGTGACAAAGTCACAGAATTTTGTTTGCATTTGAATCCATTCATTATTTTTTCTGTCTCTTCTTGTAATACCAAGCATATATTTCTCCATACATCTTTTAATTGTCTGATTCTTTTCAATTGTCTTCACATTTATAGTCCAAGTTTCACATCCATATGTGAGCACGGGTCAAACACTTTCCTTTTGAGGCCCACAAAATGTTCCCTTGCAAGATTGTCTTGTTTCTTTCAAATGCTCTCTTTCCCATCTTCATTCTCCTATTGATTTAATTTTTAAAAGTTTCAATCTATTCATTCTTGCTGGTCAAGGTAGACACAGTCTTCAACTTCTAGTTCTATTTTATTTATTTTGATCTGACACATTTCTTGAACATTACTTTGGTCTTACTGAGATTGATATGGAGACCCATTTTCATAGTTTCTTTGGGGAGCTCTCTGATTTGTTTTCTGGTCGTCTTCTATGTTTGTGACAATCAATCATTGATTTTGATTCCCTTTTCTATGCAATTGAATGTCCTGACCAATTCTTCAAGTGTTGCAGTAAAAAGCTTTGGTAACATGGTGTCTCCTGGTCGTACTCCCTCCTGATGCTTATGTTGTCTATATCTTTGTGTAATCTAATGGTATATGTGGCATTCTCGGAAATGTTCCTTATAATATCAATGTACAGTTCTTCGACGTTTTTTTTTTTTAATGTCTTTAAAACCACTGAGTGGTAGACAGAATCAAATGGTTTTTTTTTCCATATCCTAAACTGAGTGTTAGATCATATTCATTACTTCAGAAAATCACATGTTATAAAACTTGGTTCTGGTTAATTGTGTTGTACTATTGGGATATCCCACTTGTTATTTAGGCCAGGCAAAGTGCAAGATCAGTAACAGGCGATTATGGAGTGTCGTTGTAAAAACCTTGTAGGTGCTTGTTTGTTGACGAATTGGTCTGTAGTTCTTGGGGTCTTCTTTGTCTCTTTTCTTATTGATGAGCATAACTATGGCATTGCTCCATGGTCCTGGAATTTTTCCGTTCTTCAAGCAGCATGTAAAGAGGTTTGCAAGGATATTCTCTACTCCTTTCCTAACTTCTTTTAAGATTTTATTTGTAATTCCATCTTCCTCAGGGGATTTCCCCTTCTGGATCGTATTGCTTTCCTCTAGAAGGACACTTGGTACATCATTGGGGGTTTCTTGTAGTCCATCCTCTTCAGGATTATGACCTGTGTTATCTGTGTTCTTGTACAATTTCATGTACAAGTACTCAACTCTCTTTATGATATGTGTCTTTTATTCTTGATCCATTGTCTTGTTTGAGTGCGATGATTTGCTTCTTTCCAATCATAAGTTGCTGCTTTATCTTTGTTAAACATTTTTTATCTTCGATTGTCTTCTTCACCGTATCACAGTTATATTTTCATACATCTTCAGTTATATGCTTGTGAATTGTCTTGCACAGTTCTGCATAATCAATTCTTATTCTTGTGTTTCCTTTATTGTTGTTTCCTCTGTATTTGCTTTGTCTAATCTGATATTTTCTTATCCTGTTTTTTGTTAGCGATTCCCATAGATTGTTCTGCACTTTCAACTACAATCTTCATAAGTTCTTCATAATAGTTTGTTGCAGTGTCCCCATGTTTATTAGCAAGCTGAAGTAATTTTTCAGCTCTAGTTGATATTCTCTGCCGTTATTCTTGAGGCTCATGGTGTTGATTGTTTTTGTCTTTTTAACCACTTTTTCCTTTAGATGTAGTATAATTTGCAGCAAACCTTATCAGTAATCACACTTTGTATCAAAACAGTTAAGGACTGTGCAGTTCTCAATCACGGGTTTATTGCTACCTAGCACAGAGTTGCACAAACTAGGGCGGCACGAGAATTTCATGGGGGTGGGGGGGGGGAGGGAATGGCAGTTTCATAGGTCCCGCGTAAAGCCTCGGTAACTTCCCTTACCTTGTCTCTGGCGATGCATTGCCATGCCAACGCGGCATCAAATTATGCTTTGGGGGTCAACGTGACGCCGCAGTGTCATTTAATGCCGGAGACAAGGTAAGGAGGGGGGCGCGAGCAGGGGTGGGGTGCAGACAGGAGGGCTCAGGGGAAAAAGTTTGCACATCCCTGACCTAGGATATAATCAATTTAATTCTAAATTACATTGGGTCCACTACATGTCCGTTTTCTATTTGGATTCTTCTTGAAGAATAAATCAATGATGTAGAAGTTTTCACATTTTGCGAATTTTACTAATTTGTCACCATGTTCATTCCTGTTGCTGTAACCGTATTTACCAACGGATAGTTTGCCTTTCTGCTGGGCACCAATCTTTGCAGTAAAATATTCCATAATGATCTTGATGTGACAATTTACTTTGTTACTGTAGATTGGTTGATTTCATGGTAAAAAATCTTCTACTTCAATGTCCATGTGACTTGATGTTGGGGCATATACTTGGATTATTTGAAGCCTGCATTGAAGCCTGAATGACGATTCTGGCTGCTCTTTCTGATAAACTTTCATATTCCACTATGTTGTTTCTCCATCTCTTGTTAACAACGCAGCCCACTCCACTGATTCCTCCATTTTCTATTCCTTTGAAATATAATATGCGTCTTTTGAGCTCAATGAGGACTTCATCTTTATTCTTACTTCACAAAGGCCAACAATATCTCATGTAATCTTGTCAAACTCATCTTCCAGCTATGGCAGTGATGCTTCATGGGAGAGAGGCCAATGGTTATACAGTAAGTAGCCTGATTTGAGGTTTGAATTACAACTTTTGTTTAACCTCCGGGATTCCTGCCACTCTCTGCCCTCATGTCTTTTTTCTCAATGCTGTAAATCCCAGGGACAATATGGAAAATGGGGGCCAATGTTTATCTCCATATTTGGGGGTTGAGGTCTTCTTGCCAATGCCTAGCCAATCTCATTTGTTGGTTGGCAAAAACCTCTCTCACTTTAGCCAGGTATATTTTTCAAGCTTTCATAATGTCATTGAACCTTACAAGTGCCACTATACATCTTCTTAAACACCCATCACCACCTTCCAACTACTTTGAGGCAGTAAAATACTGTAATGATTTGATATAATGAGTTAGGAGAGTGTATGACATAAGGATTGGAGAGAGTTGCATTGTTGAGGGGGGGGGGGGGGATTTCCCTAATGTCTCTGATGCAGCTGTAACGTCCTCAGGGCTTCATTACAGATTAGAGACTGCCTCTCTCCTGCAGGCCCCACCTTCTCTGCTGATGTGATCCCCGTATGTACTGTATGTATGTCTTTATTTATATAGTGCCATTAATGTACATAGCGCTTCACAGTAGTAATACACGTGATAATCATATAAATAACAAAGAATATAAATAACAGATCATGGGAATAAGTGCTTTAGACATAAAAGTAACATTTTGCAAGAGGAGTCCCGGCTCTGAAGAGCTTACAATCTAATTGGTAGGGAGAACGTACAGAGACAGTAGGAGGGCATTCTGGTAAGTGCGTCTGCAGGGGGGCAATCTTTATGTATCATGTTTATAGTATTAGCCACGGTGCTACTCATATGCTTCTTTAAGCAAGTGTGTCTCAAGGTGGGTCTTAAAGGTGGATAGAGAGGGTGCTAGTCGAATATTGAGGGGAAGGGCATTCCAGAGGTGTGGAGCAGTTAGTGAGAAAGGTTTAAGTAGGGAGAGTGCTTTAGCTACAAAGGGGGTAGAGAGAAGACATCCTTGAGCAGAACGCAAGTCGGGATGGTGCATAGTGCGAAATTAGATGTAAGGAGGGGCAGAAGAATGTAAATCTTTAAAAGTTAGTAGGATAATTGAGTGAGAGATGCAGGATTTGATATGAAGCCAGGAGAGTGATTCTAGCATGGGAGATGCTGACACAGATTTAGGAAAGAGTAGAGTGATTCTGGTAGCAGCGTTTAGGATAGATTGTAGGGGAGACAAGTGGGAGGCAGGAAGGCCGGACAGCAGGCAGTTACAGTAATCGAGACAGAAGAGAATGAGGGTCTGAGTCAGGGTTTTAGCAGTCGAGCAACAGAGGAAAGGGCGTATCTTTGTAATATTGCGGGGGGGAAAGCGAGAGATTATAGATACGTTTTGAATGTGAGAGGAGAATGCAAGAAAGGAGTCGAGTGTGACCCCTAAGCAGCATGCTTGGGCTACTAGGTGAATGATAGTACTTCCAACAGTAATGTGGAAGGAGGTAGTAGGGCCAGGTTTGGGAGGAAGTATGAGGAGCTCTGTTTTTGCCATGTTAAGTTTCAGTTGGCGGAGGGCCATCCAGGATGATATCTCAGAGAGACATTCAGAAACTTTGGTCTCTACAGCAGGTGTAAGGTCGGGGGTTGAAAAGTAAATGTGTGTGTCGTCAGCATAGAGGTGATATTTAAACCTGAGATGTGATTAGGTCACCTAGAGAAAGTATGTACAGAGAAAAGAGAAGAGGTCCCAGGACAGAGGTACCCCAACAGAGAGATCGATAGAGGAAGAGGTGTTAGCAGAAGAGATACTGAAAGTACGATGGGAGAGGTAAGAGGAGATCCATGATAGAGCTTTGTTATGAATTCCAAGAATATGGAGAATGGAGATAAGAATAGCTAGGATGATATTTAACACAAATATATAATGATATCCATAAATATATATTTTTAAATTGAGTATCAATAGTTGAGTATATAGAACAGCAGATTATAGCAATGAATTTATCATCAGTTCTGCAGCAATTAAAATTGCCCACTGCTCCACACTGTTAGTACTGAAATGCTAAATAATCAACCATACTACTTTCAACAATATGAATTGAGATAGGTGTGGTAATAAAGAGAAGGCTTTTAATGCACGTGTGGAATTCAATGACTAAATACATATCTCTAACACCTCTAATTACTGTTTGCCACATACAATATTACACCTGCATGCTGCATCCAATTTAAAAACATTACTCTAATTTCCGGCATTTCAGGCAATGACTCTTTTTTATACCTTCCCACATACACGTCCCTTCATCTCTCTGGGAGTTTTACTGCCATAATAGAATCAAAAACAACATCATTTGTTGCTTATGTGCTACTCAACAAAAATGAATCTAAAGCATGTTAATAAGTGTGGTTCTAAGAAACACACACACAGGATTCTGGACTCCTACAATCTTCCCAATCAGTGGAAAGTCTTCTGGCTGCTCCAAAATCTCGCCACAAGGAATTGTGAATAAAATAGCAATAAAATGTAAAACTGGCATCTTAAAATGTAAAAACCGGCACACACCATACTGTAATCCATAAGGTTCCAAAGTTTCTGGCTGGCAATTGCTGAATCATAAGCGAGGAATGTTATGTCAGATGCCAAGTTTCTTCATGAGGCTGTAGAGCATCCGTTTCCTGCAGCACTGGGGGTTGCGGACATTCCCCGCTTATGATTCAGGGATTACCAGCCAGAGACTTTGGAACCTTATGGATTATGGCGTGTGACGGTTTTTACATTTTAAGATGCAACTTTTCTATTTAATGCTATTTTATTCATAAAACCACTTTATACTTATGTTACCCCTCCTTCCCCGGCTTGTAAGGAGTTGTTACACATGATTATGTAGAAGTGCAGGTGTTGGTGCACAGACTCTGTTTACCTGGATCTCAGGGGCTGGTGTCCAGCAGGTGAGTAGACAAAACAGCACAGGCTTTATTAAGACAAAACAGGTTTTCAGACACTCTTCTTCCCTGGAATGCCAACAGCTCCCCAGGGAGTTACACAAGGCTTATGTCACTGTTACAAAACTTCCACAGAGTGGGGAATGTGCACATCTAATAACCTCAATGATGAGAAGTTAGTTCCAGCCGCCTACCAGGGCTCCCATGATCCGTCATCCTGTGCATGATTCTCCCTGGTTCCTACCAATGGTGGACTTGTGTGCCTCGGCGTGGACATTACGGCACAGGCAATGTCCAATGGGCACTCCTCCCAGTGAGACCCTTTTGTAGTGCTCCCAGGCCATGAGTAGACCCGCACGTTCCTTCCTGTAGCAAAGGGATACGTGTGTTCCTCCCACACTGCAGTGGCCCTTCTAAAGTAAGGGGCACTTTTCCCTAACTAAGAAAATAATAAACTGTGACCATACTCTTTCATAACCCTAAACATAAAGTTACACATGAGCACTATGAGACCCCGGACTGTTCTATCCTGATGGTATATACTGTAGGAATCCTCCTGGGGTCTAAAGCCTTAGACCTCCACCCCCAGTATATATATACAAACACACAATGATGACGAAATAGGTCACCATAGTTACAGGGGAGTGTTTTGGACCCTTAAACCTACTCCCACTCTGGATGACAGAGTGGGCACCTTCCAGAAGGTGGGCGGAGCCTAACTGGCAGTTGCACGATGTGCAACAATTATCTAAAGGTCATTGCTTACTGCAACAACCTACTAAAGTTAACCTCATATGAAAACAAGAATAGTAAGACCAACATGGGGGTTACATTTATACAATTCCTTGTTGCGTTCCTCTTTTGTTTTTTCTAATAAGTGTGGGTCTCCTTAGTTCATTTACAAAATTCCTATATATTTTTATTTTAGTTTTTTTCTGGCATGGGAAAGGTTTACTAAGGAATAGCACTACTTAATAAATGTGGGCCTAAATCTAAGAATCATTACTAGAAACCTACCAAAATAATACCTAAAATACTAGTGCTAACCTGAATTCACTGAAAATCGATTTATGTTGGAAAAATTCACAACACAAATTCAGCTAATGACAATGCAATTTATCCCTTTTTATATTGCGGCTGAAGGAGTAGCTCAGTTAAGTCACTGGCTGGCACTGAATTTTAAGCAGGGGAACACTGCTCCTTTTGACTTTGGGCAAGTCAATTTATCTCCCTGTGCCTCAGGCACCAAAAACATAGATTGTAAGCTCCACGGGGCAGGGACCTGTGCCTGCAAAATGTCTCTGTAAAGCGCTTCGTAAAACTAGCAGCGCTATACAAGAACATGCTATTATTATTATTATTACGTAGGTTGACAATTAATTTGACACATTTGATTGTGTTTTTAGTGGAAAGACCACAAAGATTTTGGCAAAACTGGATCCCTTTATTCTCTGGGTTTTAATAAAAAGAGAAGGAAGAAGGACGCGCAAGATTACCTTGAAAGTATTTCTTCAATGGTTATAGGCTTTGGCTTTCCTGAACTGCAATCACTACAGTATGTCAATGCAAAGAAGTAATAGAGGAGAGGTGAGCAATGAATCACCTAAACAGTTTTCCCAAAATCAAAACACTTGGAACAGAACGCTCCACTTGAGTAGGCTGACATAATATCCATGCATTTCAGGGACTTCGTGAACTCTCTTTGTATGACGTCATCCCCACCAACTGGAATGTTAATGAGCCAAGAGAACACAAATAACTTTTTGTTCCCAGATGCATTGAAAATCAACCACCCCAGTGTACATCTGTGTTGCCCCAAAGGGGGACAGCCTGATGGGGCTCCCCTCTGCACAGGACCAGCGTGCTAAGGGTTAACATTTGCTTGTACTTTGTGGAACGTCAACCCCACCCACTGGAATGTTAATGAGCCAAGAGAACACAAATAACTTTTTGTTCACAGATGCATTGAAAATCAACCACCCCAGTGTACATCTGTGTTGCCCCAAAGGGAGACAGCCTGATGGGGCTCCCAAGAGCTGCTCCCCTCTGCACAGAACCAGCGTGCTAAGGGTTAACATTTGCTTGTACTTTGTGGAACGTCAACCCCACCCACTGGAATGTTAATGAGCCAAGAGGACACCAAGAACTTTTTGTTCACAGCTGCATTGAAAATCAACCACCCCAGTGTACATCTGTGTTGCCCCAAAGGCGGACAACCTTTGGTGCAGCCTAAGGGTGTGAGCCGTTTGCTGCCGTTCGCTGCTGTTTGGTGAAGTTAAAGTAATGTTAAAGCTGCTCTATTTCAAGTGGAAAATCGCAAGCCCTTTATCCCCTGTACCCAATTTCCCAACTCTATTGACTCTATTGACTCTATTGACTGCATAACCCTGTTTTTTTTTAATGTAACCATGTATTTTTATAACTCTGTGCCCAGGACATACTTGAAAACGAGAGGTAACTCTCAATGTACATATTACTTACTGGTAAAACATTTTTAGAAATAAATAAAATAAAGTCTATTTATGCCAGGAAATAGGAAAATAATAATATAAGGTAGAATACAAGGTCAGACTGTAGCTGCCCATATTCTTCAGCAGACTATACAGAAAAGCTTAAGCCCTACAATACAGTATATTTACTGCATAGGGATTGGTAATAGTTCAGAAAGTTATGAACTATACTGTATAATAAGTCCTTGGTAACCAAAAATGTAGACTGTAAAATGGTTGTATATAAATATTAACATTAGCCAACTATGCAGATCAGGCTTTGTTTTCTAAGTACTGTAAGCTTTAGATGCTTGAAAATATGAAGAGGAATGGAGGAATCCCACATTTAAATTGCTGCCATATACCCGTAGTAGCAATCCCTGTTACTCTTTTAAAAACCATTCTTGTCACTTTTCAATAAAAACTGTGTAATCTTTATGATGTTACCATCTACTTTAGAATGTTGTACCCGAGAGATACGTTAAGTTGTTTATAAGTATTAGATTTTTGGGAATGGCAGTCATTACATCCATAATACATAATCGTTTTCATTCAATGCTGTAAGCATAATAGGATTAGAAATTGTAAAAAAAAAATATATATATATATATATATATATATATATATAAACTGTACTAATCTTTTTTGGAAAAGCTGCAACTTTACGAATAACCAGATTAGTGAGGGTGATATCAGACATCTATGCCTCTAAGATGGCTGCACAGATAATTATAAATCCCAAAAAGTAGTTTACCATTTTGGACAATTTGCAATGTACTGTATTTTCTTTCCCCTTAGTATAAAGAGTTGACAACATTTTAGAATGACCCAGAAAATAAATAACATTGACATTCAATATGAAAAGCACTTCTAGAAAGCTGCTTATTTTTGCTGCTCTGTTAAGCATACCGTAGATGACTATATAAGGCAGATGTTCGTCCTCTGATTGATGTGAAACTTATCTTTGCTTTTCTTCTTTTTGGGACCTGTTTTGTACTTGGTGCAAACAGACTTCATCTTTCATTAATTTCAAAGTCATAGTGAAGACAAATTGTGCTTTGGCACAGCTTATATAGCTAAAGAGTCAAAAATAACTTTTCTGATATTTCAGCTAGCAAATAGATATGTGCCAAAAAGTGGTAGTCAAAGTTTTTGCAAGTTGTTTTTTTAAATGTCACTGATTTGCTAGATACTTTGGAAGCTTTAGGCCCGGGCCATGGGGTGTTCGCTCGCACAGAGGTGTGCAGAGGCTGGGAAGTGACCAGCGTGAAGCGGGTGCTTTCCCTGGTCATGGTGGACATTCCAGCAAAACCCCAGACTGGAAACCTTAGAAGTGTAGCACTGTTTCCCCCTGAACACAGTGCTGCCTTTTTGAATGTTGGCTCCCAGGAGCCTAAGCCTCCGCCACGGAGAGCCAGGAGTGATCTACTTATAATACGGTGCAGCGCCTCCACCTGTGAGGGATCCCAGCGGAGTGGGAGGAGCCCCTCACAGGACTAAATCACAATGAATATAGACACTTGTAAAACGAATTGGACTATACTGTACATATATCTCTTAACTTTAAATGCGCTATATGACTAAGCGTACAATTGCCCACGCACCAAGCAAGGCATATCCCCAGTACCCCACCACAGTGTATCCCACACCGTGTCCATAGTACAACCCTTTCTACCCTTTCCCTGTGGTCAGCGCTGCCACTATATGTAAGTACTCAGTTGGTGCACGTGTGTAATGATACCTGCCCAGTGCGCCAGCACCTGGGCCCGCAGACGTCTTCACCAAAGATCCGTCGATCCACGAACTCCTCAGCGATGTCCTGGACTCTGCTGCAGCGATTGTCCATTAAGGGTGTCCCACCCTGATGACGGTCTCTCTCTCTGACTAGGCCTGGTCCCTGACCTCTCTCTCTATTGGGGTATTCAGTGTCCGCTGTGCCCCTCACTTTCTAACAGCACTAATGGGGCAGGTTCCCTATCCTAGGGCCAGTCCCTAATACAGCCACAAGCTTGATCAATGTCTCAGGGCCTATCTGGGGCCTAGGGGGGGTTCTGGCCTAGTGCAGAGGCTACTTGCCTCTCTGCACCTCCTTCCCCTATCCTCTCCTTGCACCAACTGACACTCATGCTCCACTGTCAGCTTCCTACTTCCCCTCTTCAGTGAACTCTCGAGCCCTATTGGCTGCCATGGTCAGGTGACCGCTACTAAGGCTCATGGGACTTGTAGTCCCTGCTCAGAGCCTTTATCTAATTGGCCCCGCTTCGCACGCTTGGTCCTGTGCACACGCGACCTCATTCCATGACCGCCGCAACTCCTGGGCCTGCTGCGCATGCGTGTCTATGCACAAGATGGCGGCGCCCTGCTACTGGAGCTGCCGGCGACGTGATCGCCCACCGGTACTTCCCGCTGCGCAGCGGTGTCCCTGCACTCAGCGGAGGTAAGGGGGGGGGAATGGAGGACCTGGCTACATAAGATTTTAGGGAAGACAGGCCGGACAGTAGAAGGTGAGACAGTAGAGAACGAGGGCTTGCATAAGAGTTTTAGCAGGAGGCATAGGGCGTTGTTATGGAGGAAAAAATGACATGTTTTAGTTAAAGTACCTTTTGAATGTCAGGGAGGAGTCAAATATGCCACTGTGGCAGTGTGCTTGGGATACTGGGTGTATGATAATACTGCCAACAGCAATGTAGAAGGGGCAGTAGGGCCAGGCTTTGGAGGAAGTATGAGGAGCTCTGTTTTTGACATGTTAACTTTGATCAGAGGGAAGCCAATAGGATGATATAGTGGAGAGTCAGTCAAAGACATTGTTCTATACAGCAGGTGTAAGGTCAGGGGTTGAAAGGTAAATTTATGTGTAATCAGCCTAAAGTCATATTTGAACCCAATAGATGTGATACGATCAGCTAGATAGAGTATGTAAAGGGAGAAGAGGTCCAAAAGCAGTAAGGGTGTACTTAGTTTTTTACACATAGCTTAGTTTTTCACACATGGCTTCTCCATTTTGGCTTTATTTTTGTTAAATAAATCATGACACTGTGTAATATGTCATGTATTGTTCATTTGAGGTTGTATTTACCTAATTTTAGGACCTGCTAAGGAACAGATGATTGTTATTATATCCTGATATGTAAAACCATAGACTTCAAAGAGGGTGTACTTTCTTTTTCACACAACTGTATATGGCACTTCCCATTTCATTGAGTTATCCTAGACACCCGGTTGTTAACCTGTCAAAGAGCAAGGAGGATGTAACAGAGGACTGCCAGGACTCCTGCAAACCATGTCATTTTACCACAGATCAAAGAGAAATAGTATTTACAAATCCATCTTTGAGACACACAGCATAGGGCTACACTTACATGCGTGTGAATCTCACATTCTCTCCCCATGAACCCTCACGGGAAACCTATTACCAGACATCTGGTGCTTTTTCGCAACAGCTTCACTTGGTAAACTATAATTTCTACATTATTGTATTCCTTTTTATTTCATAAACTCCCTGATACCAATCTACTGTATGCATTTAGCAATTTTTCTCAATAAGATTTTGAATACCTTCTACTTCTGAACTTCTGCCATACCGGATTAAAAATCCGATGTGGTACAAATCTAAAGCTTGTAATTTATCAACTGGGGAGTCAGTGTTTGGTTTACCCCTTTCAGATACACACGTGCAAATGGGCAAGTACTGTATGTACAGAATGTAATGCATTGTTTTATAACCACCATTAACACTACACTTTGTATAAAGAAGAATTTAAGAAGTGCATTGTCTGATAAAAAGGTAATTAGTATTGTAGCATATGTACTGGGTGTATGCTATGCTATTTTTCATCGCAGTGTTATATTAAACTTCTTTGCAACCGATTGGGTCAGGTTATACGTACAGTACTTATGAGGTCTCAGGGGAGCACGGATTATCTCCCAGGCTTCCATAGTTAGGGAACTCTCCAAAAATAAATAAATATATATATATATATATATATATATATATATATATATATATATATATATATATATATGCAAATACAACTGTATGCTCATCTGCATGTCTTAGATGAGCATACAGTTGTATTTGCATATTTGCTTTCCTGTGTAGGGTTTTTGTCACTTTTTTTACTCACCATAACTTAACTCAGTATTATGGTATATATATATATATATATATATATATATATATATATATATATATATATATATATGCAAATATAACTGTATGCTCATCTGCATGTCTTAGGTACCTGCAACCCCGCCTTTCCCCATTATCACCCAGCATACAGCACTTCCACTGCAGCAAGGGATTCTGGGAAATGACATGCAAATGAGCACACAGTGTCACTTTTTGCCTCAATAACCATTTTTAACATGGTTCCCTATAGGCTTAAGCTTGCTGCATGGTCACAGCTTTGAGCACAGCCAGGGTTAAGGTGCATACCCAGAAAACCACCCACAGACAGCTGTTTCTTTCTTTTTTTTTGTTTTTAAATGTTTATTCACATTCACATATTTACAAACAGTAAATAATAAAACTTTTCAATCAATAATAACTTTACAAGCAAAATTAAAAATTATTCTTTCATAATTTTCCAATACAAAAATAATCTCAGTTACTTCACAAAAACCTTCAAAATACATTCTACTTCCAACAGAAAACCACCCCATACTTTACAAAAAACCCCTACATTATATAATTCTATTTACATTCCTTCCATTTTGTTTATATTTCTATTTTTTTCATACCCCACTAGACACATCAAAAAAAACATCATTATTCCATCAGTTATCATACATTCTTTCCATTTCAAAAACCAACCATTTACATTTCTATTTTTTTCCCTTCCTCCTCTCCTCTTCTTTCTTCCTCCTCCCCTCAAAAGCCAACTTATTTGCATATTGAATTATCCAATCATCATCTTCTCGGTCTTCTAAAATACCACCCTTACCGTATAACCATTCCCAAAAAAACTCCTCTTTTTCTCTCTCACTTCTAATCTCCTCTTCTTCCTTCTCTCTTTCCCCTTCCTCCTCTATACTGACCCCCTTTCCTTCATCCTTATCCTCCTCCCCTATACTGTCCCCCTTTCCTTCATCCTTATCTTCCTTCTCACTTTCCCCTTCTTTTCCCTTTCCATCCTCACTGACATAACCTCTGAGATGAACCTTTCTCACTATTCTGCACCTGTACATTAGTCTTTTCCGGACTCTGTCTCGTCACTTGTCTAGCACGATTACCCACAATTGATGACATTGTACTTGTCCTTTTTGTGCACCAAATCTCACTCTTCTTTAAACACTTTCTCGCCAAATGTCCAGACTCATAGCAAAAGTCACATTTCTTTAGTACTCTGCATTTTGCAGCCACGTGACCCTCTTTACCACAGTTGTGACACACCATTCCCACCTCCCCACATCTCTCTTCCAAATGTCCATATTGTTGACAGTTCTTACATCTCTTGGGTTGGCCCCAATATTCCAAAAAGCCTTTTTTCCCACCCACCTTGAAAACAGCAGGGGGGTGCATCACTCCCCCTGCACATGCTGGGTCCGGTCTTAGACGTACGTGAAATTCCCGCTTGCCATTAAATATCCCATAGCAATTCAAAAGTTCTTCACCATCTCTTACAGTTGCACAATAATGTCTCAAAAACAAGGCTATCTCCTCCTTTTTCACAAAAGGAACATACATGTGCACAATTATGCTTCTTTCCTCCAACAAAAAACTTGGGATAACACTGATCCCCTTCATCCTCTGGTCACTCGCGTTTTTCTTGCATCCCTCATATGCACTCAAGCAGTCCTCCTCCTTGCGGAAGGTCACATCAAAGATTCCCTCTTCCTGGAAGTCCTGCAGACTGTAGACTTGTGCAATCTTCATCTCCACCAGGTCAATCAAGATCTCCTCCACGATATACTGGAGTCTCACCCGGGCTCTCTCCGCCTCAACCACCAGAAATCTGATGGTCTGCTTTCGGTTCTCCATTGCCGCCGTCTTTGTCCTCGTCATCCTGAGCTTCGGTGCGACGCCCTAATAGCAGCAGGGGGGTTAAGCCTATTATGGCGATCCCCCCAGGCAAAGGCGTCGGCCCGTCACTCTCTCTCTCTCCTGCTCACGTGCTTGTCCGCTCCTGACCGCCTCCTGCGCTCAAGCTGTCATGCTCCGTCTGTCCGACCGTCAAGGATCTGGTGCGGCACCCCAAAAGCAGCGAGGGGGTTTAATCCATCAGGACGATCCCCCAAGGCCAAGGCGCCGGCCCTTCACCATCTCTCTCTCTCCTTGTCCGCTCTTGATCACCTCCCGCTGCCTGAGATGGCGTACCCCCCTAATAGCAGCATGAGTCTTAAGTCCCTTCCGGTACGATGACTCAAGGCCAAGGTCGCACAGTCTCAGCTACACAGCTGTTTCGACCTTAATGGGTCTCATCAGTGTGGGGTTGATTTTACTGGGAATGCAAGAGAGGCTATGGGATAGGCTAAACCATAATACTGAGTTAAGTTATGGTGAGTAAAAAAGTGACAAAAACCCTCCACAGGAAAGCAAATATGCAAATATAACTGTATGCTCATCTGCATGTCTTAGGCAGGTCTGCAACCCGCCTTTCCCCATTATCACCCAGCATACAGCACTTCCACTGCAGCAAGGGATTCTGGGAAATGACATGCAAATGAGCACACGGTGTCACTTTTTGCCTCAATAACCATTTTTAACATGGTTTTAACTGGGTGATAATGGTGAAAGGCGGGGTTGCAGACCTGCCTAAGACATGCAAATGAGCATACAGTATATTTACATTTGCTATACAGTATATATATATATATATATATATATATATATATATATATATATATATATTTGTGGGGATTGCTGCTTTAAGTTAAAAGGCATCTGTAGGAGGACGTGCGCAGAGGTATGCAATGAAGACTTTTTTAAGGTGAAATGAAATAAGGCTTTTATTGCGCCTGTATCTTTAACATAAGAAAATCCTCCAAACATATGTAAATAAGGGGTCAAACAAAGCATCTGTTCCACTTGGGAGTATTTCTAGTGAAACCTATGCAGTCCACAACTCCCTTTAGATTAGCATGTCTCCCAGCCCCAAACATATATCTTGATATATGCAGATATACAAAAAGTCTTATAAAGGAAAGTCTTATCTGTCTCTTGTAGTTGGAGGGAAAGACTTCTCTGTTCCTGGGTTGCTGCCTTTTCCTCAGGCTATATCAGCATTCAGGTTTAGAGGTGCTTTCCCCTGTGTCTTGCTGGCAGCCTCTTCTGGTAGGCTCAAGACGTCTGTTCCTATGCTCAGTCCCACAACTTGTGAGACTCAGGAAAAATCTCTCTTCCTGTCTCAAAGGCAGGTTTTTCTAAGAAACCTAATCAGCCAGGTGGTGTTGGTTAATTGACTACCAGCAGTTAACAACCACACTGCTGGATTATAGGCACATTTCCTGAACAGGGATAACTCCCCTGATACAGCATCCAATCCCGTTCTTCAAGAGGGTACCCTAAACTTTGATGATATTATACAAATCTGGAACAGATAACAAAAATGCTATTCAAATTTAGAAAACCTCTCCAAAAAAAGCAGCCTTTAAATTTCTAATGCAAGGGTTTTTTCAAAATGCTCAACTCTAAATGCAATTTAAAAAAAAAGTTGTGTGTGGCGAGCACGCACATTATAATTGAAACTTCTTTGTCTTTTGTGACTGAAATTGTATTTTGATGTTGATGTTTTTTATTGAATGAAAGACATTTGAGAGTATAATTAAAATGTTGGTTACAAAACACAAAGTAGTTTCACTTAAAATGTGTGTGCTCGCCACACACACCATTTTTGTTTAATAATTATTACACTGAAGATATTATAGTAATATATATATATACAATTCATGTGTTATATGTTTACACACCTTGCATGTTTTTCAAGTTTGGCTTTTTTTAATTGTAAATTATTTATTTATTTATAAAATATTTTACCAGGAAGTAATACATTGAGAGTTACCTCTCGTTTTCAAGTATGTCCTGGGCACAGAGTAAAACAAAATAATACATGGTTACAAATACAGTTACATAAATGAACAAGGTATACATTATATACAAGACATTGCATGCACAGTTAAAGAAAATATATATTATACACCTATGGTGTGTAGGTAGGTGTGTGTAGCCAGAGTGTGTGTGTCTGTGTGTAGCCAGAGAGTGTGTGTGTAGCCAGTGTGAGTGTGTGAGTAGCCAGAGTGAGTGTGTGTGTGTGTAGCCAGAGTGTGTGTGTGTGTGTAGCCAGTGTGTGCACGCGTGCGTGTGTGTGTGTGTAGTGTGTGTGTGTGTGTGTGTGTATGTGTAGCCAGTGTCTGTGTGTGGAAGGGGGAGGGGGGGCAGAGTGTGTGTGGTGTGTCTAGCCAGAATGTGTGTGTGTGTGTGTGTGCGTGTGTGTAACCAGTGTGTGTGTAGCCAGTGTGTGTGTGTGGGGGGGAGTGCGGGCCAGAGTGTGTGTGTTTGGTGTGTCTAGCCAGAATGTGTGTGTGTGTGTGCGTGTGTGTGTAGCCAGAGTGTGTATGGTGTGTGTAGCCAGAGTATGTGTGTAGCCAATGTGTGTGTGTGTAGCCAGAGTGTGTGTGGTGTGTGTAGCCGGTGTGTGTAGCCAGTGTGTGTGTGTGTGTGTGTGTGTGTGTATGATGTGTGTAGCAGGAGTGTGTGTGTAGCTGTAGTGTGTGTATGTTGTGTGTGCAGCCAGAGTGTGTGTGTATGTGGTATGTGTAGCCAGAGTGTGTGTGGGTGTGTGGGTGTGTGGATGTGTGTGGAGTGTGTGCCTCCTCCTCAGTGTATTCGCTGTGCGTGCCTGCGGGTGCATGATTGTAGTTTCACCTGCATCAACGAGTAGGCAGCTGCTTTGCGTGATCATGCGCGTGTACGTGGACACGCATGGAGATGTTGGTGCGTGTCTGCGCTGGCTGTGGTTGAAGCCTCTGCGCATGCATTGATGGGGACAGCTGTCTATATGCATGTGCTGTTGGTACCGTCGGTGTGCACATGTGCTGACAGAGCCACAGGTCTATGTGCATGTGCTGGCAGAGGGATGCCTCAGCGCTTGTGCTGATTGCCGTGGATGACTCTACGCATGTGCAAACTGTTGGTGAGGTAAGTGTTATCAGGGCCGCTTCTGCGCATGCGTGATCCGATGACCTCATCTGCCAGCAGTGAAGTCACTTCCATAACCTACTTCCATCTCCTTGAAAACGGATTTTTTTGGCTTAGAAGAAGTTTCACTTCAAAAAACAAAATATATTAAAAACAAATTTGGGCTGCAAAGGGATTTAGTCAATGGGAGTCATCCATCCAAAACCATCCATGTTCTACAATTCAGCAATTCTCAGTGTTGATTGAGGATAGGAGTCATAATGTCACCTTTCTCTAACTTCAACAAAATAATTTCCCAGGCACTCAATAATATAGCTTATAATAAAATGAGACATATGGTTAACATGTGCCAATTTAACTGCGGAAATTCTGTCTTTTTAGGTAGCATTCTTTATGTTAAAATATACATATAAAAAAATCTTAAGCAAATAACAATGTAAAACTCCAAAACACTAATTTTGTACTGGAAATGTTAAAATGTATTCGTTTTTTTGCAAAAGTCTTCAAACTTGGAAATAATATTTATACATTAACTGTTACTAAAACTAAGGATTTGCAACTTGACCTGGACTGTCATCAAAATGTGACAGGAAAATGCAATATATAGGAGAATTCTCTGGAGCAATCAGTTTAATGAACCTGCCTAGCATGAACATACAGTACCATTCCGTTTAAGAGAAGGACATTTTTTCCATGAACAATGGTAGTAGAAATGCAGATGCAAAAGTCTTATTCAGTATCTTACATTTTCTTTTTCATTATCATATTTAAATACATACTTTCAATCACCACAGAACCTTTGATAACTTGGTAAATTAAGCTTAGTTGTGTTTAAAAATAATGAAACAGATATAATCATGTTAATTATTTTTGAAAGTGTACCATTGAATTGTTTTGTTAACATTGAAACCTGAAGTTAAGGGTGTACAGTATGAGACATCCGATGTATGCCCGCTCTGTCTTTCTAGTAGATCAATATATACAGAGAGATGGCTTCTGCATCAGCTGAATATTGGGGATGCACTCAGGGATATATCTACTAAGAAAATGTGAACAAAAGGTCCCTGTTTAGATATGCACTCATCCAGTGTTCCATAGTCAAGTGTGTTCACTTTATTACAATTCTTTTATATTTGCTTTTAAGGGGGGTTGTTTCATCAAAAAAAGAGGGTGACAAAGAAAATGCTTAGAATCTGACCTCTTCATTTTACAAGATTAATATAACAGTTGTTTAGAAGCAATGTGTTATATTGCGAACAATCTTGCTATACAGTAACTATCATTTAAGTAAATAGCCGTTACCACCAGATCAGGTGTGATATCCCGCATCGCACCCTTGATGATTCCTAGCCAATGCATTGCTTTCTCTGTGTTTTGCTGTATTCTCAGCATAGTCAGAGAAACCTGCTTTTGGTGGCTGTGGAACTGGTTACATAGTGAACAAAAGAGCAATACAGCCACATTTATTTATTTTATGTATAAAATGTTTTACCAGGAATTATAGGCTAAAGCTCTAAAATTCCGGGCATTATTGAAATCCCTGCTCTCTGATTTGTTAAAATTCCTGGCATTATTCATTCAGTAATGCCTGGAATCTTTGCAGCTTGCAATGTGTTTATTTCCAGCCAATCAGCTTTCAGAACAGCTCTGAGACTGGGGATTGGTCAGGAGGCAGGAACAGCTCTGAGACAGGGCAGGGATTGGTCAGGAAGTAGCAGCCAGGCAGTGACTCGTTCCCCTCCCTCCGTGAATAGAGCTGACAAATTCAGTTGAATTGCGGAGGGACAACACGCATAGCAATGGCGGCGCCCTGCTTCCCGAGCCGCCGTAACCTTAGAGACGCGACCGCGGCCCTAGTGACGGCCCGATCGCGTCCCCGGCAACCGGCCCGCTCGCGGAGGCAGTGCACTACTCCCTGCTCCGGCCCCCACCGTTGGAAACAGCCGTCGGGTCCGTCGTTGGCTCCGGCAGCACCCGCGATCGAGCTGCACCAAGAGAGGGGGGTCTCAAGGAGCTGCTGGAGACCAGGGCTACACTCTCCCCCTGGTGAAACTCCAACGACCTCGCTTGGATAGCAGATATAATCATGCACAAACATTATATAATAAAAATGCAGTACATAGAATATACAACACATCACATGAGCTGGGTATGGCTTGGCATCCCAAACAACACCCACAATACTACCCAAGGCCAGCTGAGTATCAGCTGCTTGCTGAGACCTTTGGTGGGGTGCTCCTAACTTATCATGTGGGGGTACCTCACTTTTGCGTCCGTGAGCCTCCCCTTTGGAAAATCTCTTGGAGAGCACACCTGAGGGCAACAGTCACTGGTTCCTTGCTACTTCCTCCCCCTGGTGGACGGAATAGCACCATGTCTCTTAAGCAGGCCTTTACCCGGTCATCCGCGGCATGGATGAGGTAGACCAGGAGGCCAGGACCTTTTCCACGGTCCACTACATGGTGAATGGAGCGTTCCTTTTTGGGCTCCAAGCAGAAAATTTTCACTAAATCCTTCGCTACACAGTCCTTGTCCCTACGGACTTGTGAGGCTTCCACTGGGAAGTGAGAAATGAACAACGTCTCTTTTCTCAAAGTCTCTGTTTCACCTGGCAGGGGGTAAAGAGTAGATACCTTACCACTGCGGTGATTCGTGGTGGCCAACAGGTCCTCGGGGACGCTGTCAGTTCCCACCTTGGCTGTATTGGGACCTGTCCACAACACTTCTGGGACAGTTCACTCACTGGCTTGAAACTCGGGAGCGTTGGTTCCCAGTCCTGGGACCATTTGGGGTGGAGCGCACCGGCCCTCACTCGGTTCCTTTGTGATGACACACACATGTCCAGCTACGTTCTTCTGCTCCGCATGAACGTTAGTTGGAGCATTTTTCACGACCACCTCCACCGGAGCCTGTAGGGAGTTGGGAGGTTCCTCACCACTCCGCTGGCTAGCGATGGATTCTTCTTCCTCTGAAACACTGGCAGATAGGTATGGATCCACTCGCACCATTGGACAGCTACCTTCTAAGGAGGACACCTCCGCCAGGACGCGATGCAGAGGGGAGCCATTTGCCCTGGCGACCAGACTTAAGGAGCTATCGTGCTCCGCGGTCACCTGGAGGCTCACCCCCAACACCCCTGGGGCAGTCGACTCACCCTTGTCTTCGATCGGTACGGGTCCCCATTCTAGGACCGATGGTACCATAGGAATAAGCTGGACAGGCCATTGTAGGGCACACGGGCCCACAGCAGGGTCCGCAACATTAGGATACACTTCCTCTATGGCACACGGGCCCACAGCAGGCTCTGTATCTGCCGAGATAGTGTGTTCGTTGATTTCACTAGAGTGGTCCGCGGGCAGGCGCATCACCACAAGTGATTGGTCACTGGATTCACTAAAAGAGGGTGGGGGTATATACACCTTACCCTGTGATTCCTCTGTCTCCTCTGTATCACCGCTGGGGTGGTTGGCCGGTAGGCGCATCGCCACCGATGGGACTTCAACCTCGTCCGCTAGGGATATCACGCTCGGATCCTCCGCCGGTGAGTCACCGAGTTCTTCTGCGATACAGCCAGTGGGTATTGGTACGAGACAATCTCGCCCTGTTACCTCCACTGCGGTCGTGCTCTTCTCCTCCAACGGGTCGCTTGGCTCCGTAACGGGCTGATCTGGGTTCTGTGGTTCCTGCTCGGGAACCGGGCCTAGAATGTTCACTTGGGCGCACTGGCCCTCCGAAATGTCTATAAGAGGGGTAGATGGGTTAGCTATACTGACCGGCTCCTCGTCCTCTTGGTTCGGCAGGCTGGGGTACAATAGGCTTCAATAGCCGCAGACCGCAGCATTCACAGTGGGACCACCATGTCAATTTCTCTCTAGAACAGCCGCACGTGGGGCTAAAACACTGTATGCCCATTTCTCCTTCCACCTTGATGGTCCTGAAGTCGAGGGGTAACCGAGCCACGTTGGCTCCCTGAGCGTGGGCTTCTTGCAGGCAGGAGCACATGAAGAGAAGAGAATCTACTCCGGACGCGCGCCAGGCCACATACACACTAGGGTGTATCCCCTGACAGTCTAGCTCGTCTTCAGAAGAAGGATAATCCGTGTCGGCATCAGTATCTTCCTCCCCTACCTCTGATGGTTCTGCAGACTGCAGCAACTCGGGGCGAAGGAATTGTACCCCGCAGTCACTACACCGGGGTCCCCGGGTCCATTCACAACCTGGGAAATCACAATCGGGACACGGGCATTTAAAACAAGGCTTCCCTTCCACTTCTATCGATACACCTCTGGTTGGTAAAGCAAGGGGATGCAATTCAGCGCCAGCAGGCATACCCAATTCATTGTGGAAGCAAGGACACACCAACGCGATCGTATTCATTCCTTTTAATCGCCACTCACCATACCACGGGGGGTGTGGTATACTGCATCCGGGACTTTCTTTGAGGGAAACAGCAGTTATGGCTGATAGCTGTTCAAGGCGCCCTCTCCCCCTGGTGGATTCTAGAGGAGGGGCGCTTTCTATCAACGAGCAAGCCGGGCTCTGCGCGGCGTCACTCAGTTGGTGTGGGAGGGGCTTAGGTTTTCCCGCCATTCCCGGACGGTTTTCTGCAAAGTCATTCTGTGCCTTGAGCGCGGCACCACGTGCACTCTGCCAACTTGGGGAAAGTTGCTATGGCACGGGGTCAGCGTAGACTAAAGGGTAACCCTTCGGAGGGCACCCAGGCATAAACAATGTGGATGGTGCCTCTGCCAGGCATATATCCTTAAAGGGGATGGCAACAAAAAGTATGGTTCTCCACCGGAAGGTGGGGTCTTGCTCTTCATCTACCATACAGGCATACGACCACCCGGGGATTTCACGCATATGCTTACAGACTTCTATATCTGATAGATGTGTGGGAAGGCCTCCTACGGCCACCACACAGCGGGGGCTAAATTCTTGCCTCAAAGCCCAGGCAAGGACCTCACGTCCGGACTTGACAAACATGGTGGACAATTTGGAAAAATGGAACAGGGCACCCCAGGTCTCTCTCAGCAGCGCCTCCAAATGTAACGGGTTTTCCTCCCCCCAATCGCAGATATAGTGTGGGGTGCAAGAGAACATACGGTGTTACCATAGGTGTGGTGCATTACCTGTTGGCTCGCAGGAGGGCTGAGCTTCCGCCACGGGGAACCTGGGGCAATTATACTAGGGGTACTTACTTACAACGATGCAGCGCCTCCACCTGCGATGGCTCCCACCAGAGGGGGAGTGGTTCCTCGCAGGACAAACACAATAATCACATAGACAGCATGTATACTTTACTAACATGCAAGACAACACATCACATTCATAATAACCTGTGTCCCTCTCACGATGAGACAATAACCGCGACGTCTTGCATGACGCTTCCCCAACACCAGGTGATCCCACCCAGTGTCCAAAGAACCCCACCCTATGTCCCGCACTCTTGCAGAGAGAGTCAATGGGTGACTGCGCAGTCACTATTTATACTAAGGGCCCGTTGGTGCATCTCCAACTGGCTTCGCAAAGGATCAGTCGTGGGATGGTTCCGTCTGATCCTACACCGGACTCCTTGCACGCGGACCGCCAGGGGCGGTCCCAACCTCGAAACAGTCTCTGAGGACCCCAACTTGGATCCGGTCCTCTTAGCAGGAACCGCAGCGTCCGCTGTGTCCCTATCTAATCTACCCTACCGTGACAGGATCCCTAACATAGGACCTGTCCCTACAGCACTAAGTGACACGCGCTATACTATAGGCCGTCCCTATAGCACAGCAACCTGTAATGGCTTTGGGGGAAACTCCTAGGGGCCTATAGGGGTAGCCTATCCTATGCAGGGGTCCTTGACCCCCTGCACCCACACTACCTCCTCCCGAACTACCCAAGTCCCCTCAGCCTCACTAATACTTAACGAGTCCCAGCGCCTACAGCAGCAAGCTGTAGCTCAGTGGATGCTGGCAGCCAATGTGCTACACAAATAGTTGGGTGGAGGCGGTCACAGCATTTGGAGTCCAGTCAAAGGATGAAGATAAAATCAGCTTTATTAGAACATGCTGTACATCACAGATAACATACTCTGACGCGTTTCGTCTCTGTCCGAGACTTTTTCAAAGAGTAATTTGCCGTTATCACACAGGTTCCCTAAATAGGTCCCAAACAAATGTGATTGGATGTTCTAAATGTGAATTTATGGAACCCAATCAGCCTGATGGGCTGATGACCTTTGATGGGACCCATACGAGGAATCTGTGCGAGAAAATACAATACATGTAGATAAAATATATATATAATAAAGGAAAAAATCATATATATTTTTAAAACACATAACATACATTTTAAAAGAAAAAGAAAAAGAAAAAGGCGATCACTGCGATTTAAAGCATGATATAATGAAATAATTGAATGTTACAAATATGGAGTTTAGGATGTGAAGGGATATGAATTCGTTAAATAAAAATATATATATATATATAAAGGAATTGTATAAATTGATATATATTTCTTCAAAAAAATAATAATAAATAAAGTCATAGTGATGCTGATAATAATCATCATATAGATCTATAATTATAAGTACAATAATAGATAATACTCAATTGTGCAACAATGTTGATATTAAATAGTTATATAATATTTGTTGTTGATGACTGTACAATTAATTAAACAAATGGAACAATAAAACATATGGAGTCAAGGAGTTATAAATATAGAGAAGGGTTGATGTACTGGAATACACCCCCCCTACCCCCACACGCATGGGTATCACAGGAAGTGTTTAAGCTCCCAATCCGTATTGATCCCATGTGGGTGGAGAGTATTGAGGGTGTATATCCAATACATCTCCTGTTTGTTTAATGTGTTCTCTCTATTACCCCCCCTGGGGTGAGAATGAACATGCTCAATGGCTGCAAAAGAAAAATTAGCGATGCCTCCTTTGAGGCATCTCGTAAAGTGTCTTGATACCGGATGAAGTAAGTCGCCTTTTCTGATTAGGCGTACATGTTCCGCTATCCTTGTCTTGAGGGGCCTGATGGTACGACCCACATATCTTGATCCGCACTTGCAAAATAGAATATATATGACATAACTAATGTTGCAATTTAAAAACATCTTAATATTATATTTCCTGAGATTATCTTTAGACATAATGAATGTAGTTGGAGATGCATACTGACACATTGTGCAACTGCCACATTTAAAGAATCCTTTCGGAATACCTCTAATGTTGGGGAGACTTGATCTGCTGTCGTACATACTTGGTGACAGATGACAGGCTAATGTCTTGGCCTTGCGGTAGGTGAATCTCGGTCCATCTTTAACAATTGGGTGGATATCACTATCCAGCAGGAGGGTGTGCCAATGCTTGTGAATAATATTACGAATCTGTTGGGATTGTTTGTTGTATGTTGTAATGAAATAAGGGCTTTTTCCATCAGATTTCCAAGCATTGGTTCTCCTCCTGCTGCGTAGTGATCCTCCCCGTTTACAAATAAGGGATTTTCTATCCGTGGCCATGGCTTTCTCAATGGCTGCTGAAATAACTTTGGCTGAATATCCCCTTGCCAGGAATCTTTCTGACATCTCACCTGCACGGGACAAGAAGACCTCACTGTCAGAGCACAATCTTTTTAATCACATAAATTGCGCTCCAGGGATGTTTCTGATTAATGATTGAGGGTGGCAGCTTTGAGCGCTGAGGAGTGTATTCCTGGAGTTCTCCTTACGAAAAATATCAGTTTGTATTTGCATATTGTTGTCAATGTACAGGACTAAATCCAAGTAGTGGATATGATTAAGATTGTGTTCAAAAGTGAGTTTTATATTAACATCGTTGGTGTTTAAATAATCAATAAAAGAAAAAAGTGTGTCCTCGTCTCCCTTCCAAATTAATATCAGATCGTCAATATATCTCTTATAGAAGATGATATTTTGACGAAATGAATTATCACTGTGAAAAATAAACCGTGATTCCCAAAAACCCATAAATAAATTAGCATATGACGGTGCAAAACTCGTGCCCATTGCAGTGCCTAATAATTGTAAATAAAAACGTGAATCAAACATAAAATAATTGTGGGTGAGTAGAAATGAAATAGATTCAAGTAGAAAAGTGCAATGTGAAATAGATAGTGTAGAAAGATCTAAATAATGTTGAATTGCTGTGAGTCCATGCTCGTGTTTGATAATAGAATACAGGGAGGCCACATCAAGTGTGACCCACCTGTAGTCTTTGTGCCATGTGAGGTCCTGTAGATTGACAATCAAATCCGCTGTGTCTCTGACAAATGAGGGCAACTGTACAATTAGGGGTTGTAGAAACCTGTCCACATATCGCGACAATCCATCTCCCAAAGATCCAATACTCGCCACAATTGGGCGACCCGGGGGGTCTACCAGCGACTTATGGATCTTTGGGAGATGGTGGAAAATAGGAGTCACTGGATGTGGACAGGTAAGGAATTCAAATTCCTTATTACTAATAGCATTAAGAATCCTGTCAAATTCTAACAGTTCTAACAATTCACGACTATATTTGGATACGGGATTCCCCACAAGACGCTGATAGGAGTCCGCATCTTGTAACTGTCTTAATGCTTCTTTCTTATATTGTTGAGAAGACATAATCACAAGTGCGCCCCCCTTGTCAGCATTCTTAAGTACAATATCATAATTCTTTTTGATACAATCAATCTGTCTAATCTCCGTGTGAGTCAAATTACCAGAATTTACACTTGAGCAGGAAAAACCTTGAGCTAATAAACGTAAGTCCCGTTCTACTAGATTTTCAAACACAGTAATTGAGGGCCCTCTGTTGTAAGTAGGGCAAAACAATGATGTCTTGCGATAGCCTGAATCTTCATGTCCAAAGAATGGTTGGGTATATGTAGATAGATGTTCGCCCTGTGTATCAAGCAGTGTGTCCAAATCAGAAAGGGCGCAACATTCCTTGAAAGTCAATGACTCAGGCTCATTGTCCAATGGTGATTTTTCTAACGTGTCTCCACTGGTCTCTAGTGTATCAGAATCATTTTTTGAACTAAACATTTTCTTTAGGGACAGCTTTCTGGTAAATCTCTGTAAGTCGATCACAGTTTGAAAGAGTTGAAAATTTTGTGAAGGTGCAAAACCAAGTCCCTTATTGAGAAGTGTCAATTGATCAAATGTGAGGTGTATACCAGACAGATTAATTACATTACCAGGATCCATCACTCGTATTTCTTCCGCTTGGCTTTGCCTCGTGCCTCGTTTCCTTTTGGATCTCCTTGTTCTCCTCGCCCTTTCGGGCCTGCCGGTAAAAAAGCTGAGGATGGTTGACCTGAGGATTTAACCATTTTAGTTTGAAAGGATGAGGTTGAGGCTTTATTGTCAAACTTGGAAGTTCCCCGGTTGTCCCTAGAGTAATCTACAGATCTATCGAATGAAACTATTTGTGATCTGTATTCTTGGTCCGAAGCTTCGGATTCAAAACTAGAGGTCTCTACTCTGGGATTTTTTAAAATCGATTTATTCGGGGGATTATTTGTCCATCTTTTTTGATGACGTTGTGTGTTCTTGGGTGTACTGGAGCTGGTAAACTCTTTAATAACTATAGGCTTTTGCCAACAATATACTTGGCCTTTGCTGTAGTCAATGCGATCTCTTTCAAATTTCAGGTGTTTTTTATCGCTAATGGTGTCTTCTATTATTTCAATATTAGACAATAGTGTCTTATCATTTTTGACAAATTGATCCACTTTTGAAAATGGTTGCAACTTAGTCTGAAGTGTGGTGATTTCTGACATAAGAAGCGATTTTTCTGCTGTCTTCTGTTGAATGATAAGTTCCATCAATTGCAATGAGCAGGTGTCTAAAGCCTTAACCCAATCCTGTTCAAATTGTTTGTTCAGAAATCCAAAAGATGGAACTTTCTTAATGCGTAGTCCCCTAGGGATTCTATTGCATCTGATGTAATTCTCTAGTGAGGTAATATCCCACCAGAGTCTTAGATTCTGAACTAACAATCTTTCCATTTTAACAAAATGATGGGTTAGGTCTGATGGTTCATCGCATACTATGTCAGAGATACCATCAAAAAGATGAGCGGCCTTTCTTGTTCTTCTAGTATTGTCACCACATGTAAGTATATATGTGCTACTCTCAGCATCTGATATGGCATTTTCCTCTCCACTGGATTCCTCTATATCAAGCTAATGTGCTACACAACACTGTGCCTGCCTGTCAGACCTCACAGCACTAACTGCCGTCACTCTGACAAGGCAGCACTCTAACACTAAGGGCAGTGTCCCTATCTTGGGCCTCCCTCAGCACTTACCCACTAACCTAGTTGGGAGTTGGGGCCTACCTGGGGTGTGGGTACCTATGTGGGTGTTGGAGCTGCACTCGCTCCCCACACCCTTCCTTCCCTCACAGCTCCCTGACTCCAACTGACAATCCTGAGTGACAGGGTCCCGTAACCTAGGGCATTCCCTGGCAACACTCACTATACGGGGGTATTTAGCTATCTCGGGCCCTGGGGGTGCTGGCCTAGTACAGGGAGTCCCTGACTCCTGTACCCTACCTCCTTCCCTGGGCTGCTCCGGTCTCTGACTGCCTAACGTGGCCTCAGCGCGCGAAATGTATCCACTTGCCTCACTGGAGATCCTAAGCCCTATTGGCTCCCTGGTGTCACATGGGGCATACAGAGGCTCATGGGATCTGTAGTCCCTGCTCAGAGCCTCTCCTAATAGGCTACAGCTTCGCAGGCTTTTGGCGAGCTCATCTGCGCCTGCGCGATCTATCTCGGGCTGCCCTAACGTCCCCTGGGCTTTCCCTGCTCTCGCGCGACTTCTCCCTACCCCTGCACTACCTTCCGCGCATGCGCGAGCTATCTGGGGGCCTTCCGTGCTATCTGGTCCCATGCGCATGCGCAACACGCATAGCAATGGCGGCGCCCTGCTTCCCGAGCCACCGGGACCTTAGAGACGCGACCGCGGCCCTAGCGACGGCCCGATCGCGTCCCCGGCAACCGACCCGCTCGCGGAGGCACAGCACTACTCCCTGCTCCGGCCCCCACCCTTGGAAACAGCCGTCGGGTCCGTCGCTGGCTCCGGCGGCACCCGCGATCGAGCTGCACCAAGAGAGGGGGGTCTCAATGAGCTGCTGGAGACCAGGGCTACATTAAGATTTGCAACTTGACCTGGACTGTCATCAAAATGTGACAGGAAAAGGCAATATATAGGAGAATTCTCTGGAGCAATCAGTTTAAAGAACCTGCCTAGCATGAACATACAGTACCATTCCGTTTAAGAGAAGGACATTTTTTACATGAACAATGGTAGTAGAAATACAGATGCAAAAGTCTTATTCAGTATCTTACATTTTCTTTTTCTTTATCATATTTAAATACATACTTTCAATCACCACAGAACCTTTGATAACTTGGTAAATTAAGCTTAGTTGTGTTTAAAAATAATGAAACAGATATAATCATGTTAATTATTTTTGAAAGTGTACCATTGAATTGTTTTGTTAACATTGAAACCTGAAGTTAAGGGTGTATGAGACATCCGATGTATGCCCGCTCTGTCTTTCTAGTAGATCAATATATACAGAGAGATGGCTTCTGCATCAGCTGAATATTGGGGATGCACTCAGGGATATATCTACTAAGAAAATGTGAACAAAATGTCCCTGTTTAGATATGCACTCATCCAGTGTTCCATAGTCAAGTGTGTTCACTTTATTACAATTCTTTTATATTTGCTTTTAAGGGGGGTTGTTTCATCAAAAAAAGAGGGTGACAAAGAAAATGCTTAGAATCTGACCTCTTCATTTTACAAGATTAATATAACAGTTGTTTAGAAGCAATGTGTTATATTGCGAACAATCTTGCTATAACTATCATTTAAGTAAATAGCCGTTACCACCAGATCAGGTGTGATATCCCGCATCGCACCCTTGATGATTCCTAGCCAATGCATTGCTTTCTCTGTGTTTTGCTGTATTCTCAGCATAGTCAGAGAAACCTGCTTTTGGTGGCTGTGGAACTGGTTACATAGTGAACAAAAGAGCAATACAGCCACATTTATTTATTTTATGTATAAAATGTTTTACCAGGAATTATAGGCTAAAGCTCTAAAATTCCGGGCATAATTGAAATCCCTGCTCTCTGATTGGTTAAAATTCCTGGCATTATTCATTCAGTAATGCCCAGAAACTTTGCAGCTTGCAATGTGTTTATTTCCAGCCAATCAGCTTTCAGAACAGCTCTGAGACTGGGATGGGGATTGGTCAGGAGGCAGGAACAGCTCTGAGACAGGGCAGGGATTGGTCAGGAAGTAGCAGCCAGGCAGTGACTTGTTCCCCTCCCTCCATGAACAGAGCTGATAAATTCAGTTGAATTGCGGAGGGAGAGAGATAGAGTGTTTGTGTAGCTGCAAAGTAAGTGGCTGTCTGCAGTTTGTTTGTGGCTGCAGTTTCTGTCTGTCTAGTGTTTGTGTGTGTGTGTGTGTGTGTGTGTGTGTGTTCAGCAGCAGCAACAGTGTTTATGGGTGAGGCAGCAGCAGTGTTTGTGTGTGTCTGTAGTGTGCTGTTGTGTGGTGTTGTGTTGTATGTGTGTGTAGCAGCAGCAGCAGCAGCAGCAGCAGCAGAGTTTGTGTGCAGCAGCCGTCTATGTGTGTGTATAGCTACTGTGTTGTGTGTTGAGCTGCTGTGTGTGTGTATGTGTGTGTGTGTGTGTGTGTATAGGTGCTGTTTTGTGTGTTGAGCTGCTGTGTGTGTGTAGAGGTGCTGTGTTGTGTGTTGAGCTGCTGTGTGTGTGTGTAGAGGTGCTGTGTTGTATGGGTGTGTGGTTGTGTGTGTGTGTGTAGTTGTGTGTGTGTGTGTGTGTGTGTGTGTGTGTGTGTGTGTGTGTGTGTGTGTGTGTGTGTGTGTGTGTGTAGAGCTGCAGTGTGTGTGTGTGTGTATAGAGCAGCAGTGTGTGTGTGTGTGTGTGTGTGTGTGTGTGTGTGTGTGTGTGTGTGTGTGTGTGTGTGTGTGTGTATAAAGAGCTCCAGTGTGTGGGGGGGTGCGGGGGTGGGGTGGCAGTGTGTGGATATAGATGGCTGCAGTGTAAGTGTATACAGAGGTGTATTTACCATTTTATTTTAATAAAAAAAATCTATATAACTATAAAAAAGTGTCTATTATTTATGAAAAAAGCCTACATTTAGCCTATAATAGTAATAATCCCCTCAGAACAGGGCATTATTGGCCAGTAATGCCCTGTTTTTCGGGGATTATTACTTAAGTAATAAATTGAGAGTTCCCGCCCTGTTTTCGAGTATGTCCTGGGCACAGAGTTATGATGACAATAAATGGTTACAATAAATAAACAGAGGTTATACATTCAATTTAAACATGTCATGACAGTTAGAGATAATATGATTCTGTGTGTATGTAACAGTTTTAACAAGATTAAAATGAAACCGTTGAAGTCTTGAAAATACTTATAAAACCTTTAAAAAATGGGAGTTTCTAAAACACTACATTACGTCCTAGTAGCAATATTAGTCCTAAAAAAAGTGCTGGTTTGTTGCAGACTGGAATTTTTTTTATGGAACACTGAAACGCTAGTTCTAACCTCAGATGTACGGTGGTTGTAAATGACCTTTTGAGACAAGTCAAATGGAAAAGCTTTAGAATTGTGGAGGTTTTCCTTAGCGCCCTACCAAAATGCTTATTAGGTATGCATTGCATGCACTTAAGGGATATCCTCAAGCCTTGGATTGTGTGTTTACATTTATATCAATCATCTGATGCATCTGCAGTCAGAGGGTTGTAGTAAACACTAAGCTCGGTCTTATTGAAAAATGATGAGAAACAGTGTCATAGTGATTTTGTTTTCCCCAGGGAGGTGCCAGGATCCAGAGTAAAGAATCTATATGACCTTTTGTCAAATTAAATGGCAGTACTGCATAAATGACAATACAGCACAGCCATCATATTTTGTTGAAATAACAGACATATTTCTAAACTTGAATTGTGATGACCTATTAAATAAACTAGCTCAAATAGTATTTTAGACGTAACACATTTCATAGTGCTTAAAATCGATTTATAAATATTTTAGGAAGATGTATTTTATACAGCTGCTGGAAATATTAATTAGATTTAGTTCTAGAAACTATAGCTATGACATTTGAGCCAGAGAAAATCGATTTCGATTTCTTTAATATTTGCAGATTTGCAGAAATATTTCATTTGTGCTGATCTAATTATGCCAGTTGATAGGACTAGGATAAAACAATTTCAGGGGGAGATATAATCAGATACATTTTTAGGTCAGAGTGAGTGCATGTTGACTTTATTTAGCAATAAATTGGAAATATTGGCAGTGTGTTCTGAAGCTAATTTCCTTGTAACAATTTAATATAGTGTAACAATAACTGCAATGTAAAACACTTTCAATATTTACATAGTTATACTTTTTCCTGTTCCATAATGCCTTTTTTATGTAGTGTGGCACAAAACTGTACTTCATATTCAAGGTGTGGTCTTACAAAAGATTCTTACAGTGGCATAATTACAGAATTGCTGATTTCCCCACATCCATTACTCATTTTATGCATGAAATTATAGTATCAGCTTTTGCAACTACTGCCTGACATTGGGCACTATTGCAAAGACTGCTGTCTACAAACACTCCTAAACCCTTCTCAATCAAGGATTGACCTAATGCTGCCCCATTTAGTTTGTATGTAGCAGGATTATCCTTGCTTCCCAAATGTGTAATCTTACATTTATCTGTACTAACCCTTTCAGTGCCAATGATGTTTGCTACCTGCATGCCCAAAGAAATGTTACAAATTTAGCATTAGATTTCTAAACCATCCCTCCTTTGTAAGTCTTTTAATGCGACTATAAAAACGAAATAAGGTATCATTTTTTTAAGCTGATTTTTTTTAAATCATTTATATTTGCACCTCTCTCTCCCTGGTTATTAGATGTTGCTTAAAAAGATATGACAGAAAGCTATATGGTAATTAATTAGCATCTTCCTGTTTTATGGAAAACACAACAAATCATGCATTGTTTATTCAGCTTTCCATACAAGATTTACTGACCAGACATCTCTGCTGAATATAGTCGATTTAATATTTTCTCAGAAATGTACACAAATGTGATTTCACATCAAAATCATTTCTGCAAGCTCAGTATATTCATAAAAAGCAATATCTCGTTTTATTCACCTGGGTGTGCTGAATTGAGGGATACCAAATATGTATAGATGTGAAATGTATTTCTGACCACTTCAAATCGGATTGCTTTCTTGCCTGCAATTTTCATTTGTACATATCTATATTTATAGATATTCTACATGGTATATATATATAGATATATATATATATATATATCATGTAGAATATCTATAAATATAGATAATGAAAATTGTATATTGTGTGTGTGTATTCCTCCACAACGACGTGAGAGGTATACTTAGTTTTTCACACATGGCCTCTCCATTTTGGCTTCATTTTTGTTAAATAAATAATGACACAGTGTAATATATATATATATGGTCCTTATGATTAAGAGACTAAACCATTACCCAAGTAATATACCCAGAGTATAAACTTGTAAAGAAAAAAAGAGTAAAAAAAAGGTCCAAATCAAATATCAGCTTACAACAATCAGAGTGGTTTCAGATCGGGAATTCAGTCCTAATGTATTTTGTAACCAAGGCGTATCTGTAACTTAATAGACAAAAGTGAATACACACACTAAGTAACAGCAGAAAAATGATGAGAAACATACATTAGAACTGAATATATACAATGGTGTGAAAAAGAATGTACACCCTCTTTAAATTCTATGGTTTTACATATCAGTACATACTAACAATCAACTGTTCCTTATCAGATCTTAAAATTAGGTAAATACAACCTCAGATGAACAACAACACATGACATATTACACCGTGTCATTATTTATTTAACAAAAATAAAGCCAAAATGGAGAAGCCATGTGTGAAAAACTAAGTATACCTCTCACGTCGTTGTGGAGGAATTTTGGCCCACTCTTCTTTACAACGTTGCTTCAGTTCATTGAGGTTTGTGGGCATTTGTTTATGCACAGCTCTCTTAAGTTCCAGCCACAGAATTTTAATCGGGTTGGACTTTGACTGGGCCATTGCAACACCTTGATTCTTTTCCTTTTCAGCCATTCTGTTGTAGATTTGCTGGTGTGCTTGGGATCATTGTCCTGTTGCATGACCCAATTTCGGCCAAGCTTTAGCTGCCGGACAGATGGCCTCACATTTGACTCTAGAATACTTTGGTATACAGAGGAGTTCATGGTTGACCCAATCACTGCAAGGTTCCCAGGTCCTGTGGTTGCAAAACAAGCCCAAATCACCACCCTTCCACCACCGTGCTTGACAGTAGGTATGAGGTGTTTGTGCTGATATGCTGTGTTTTGCTGTGTTTTGTTTTCGCCAAACATGGCGCTGTGCATTATGGCCAAACATCTCCACTTTGGTCTTGTCTGTCCAAAGGACATTGTTCCAGAAGTCTTGTGGTTTGTTCAGATGCAACTTTGCAAACCTAAGCCGTGCTGCCATGTTCTTTTTAGAGAGAAGAAGCTTTCTCCTTGCAACCCTTCCAAACAAACCATACTTGTTCAGTCATTTTCTAAGTGTACTGTCATGAATTTTAACATTTAATGCTAACTGAGGCCTGTAGAGTCTGAGATGTAACTCTTGGGTATTTTGCAATTTCTCTGAGCATTGCACGGTCTGACCTTGGGGTGAATTTGCTGGGACGTCCACTCCTGGGAAGATTGGCAACTGTCTTGAATGTTTTCCATTTTTGAATAATTTTTCTCACAGTAGAGTGATGGACTTTAAATTGTTTGGAAATGGCCTTATACCCCTTCCCAGATTGATGGGCAGCAACAATTGCTTCTCTAAGATCATTGCTGATGTCTTTCCTCCTTGGTATTGTGTTAACACACACCTGAATGCTACAGACCAGCAAATTGCTAAAACTTTAGCTGATGATCAATTAATCAAGGGCATTTGATTAGCAGCACCTGTCTGCTACTTAGCATCTTAATTCCTATGGAAGCAGTAAGGTTGTACTTAGTTTTTCACACATAGATTCTCCATGTTGGCTTTATTTTTGTTAAATTAATCATGACACGGTGTAATATGTCATGTGTTGTTGTTCATCTGAGGTTGTATTTACCTAATTTTAAGACCGGCTAAGGAACAGATGATTGTTATTATGTCCTGATATGTGATACCATAGAATTCAAAGAGAGTGTACTTTCTTTTTCACACAACTATATATATATATATATATATATATATATATATACACAGTGGTTGACAAATCACCAAAAAATCTACTCGCCACACAAAAAAATCTACTCGCCACCTAGTACCAAACGTGTGCTGCTTGGGCCAATATTTACTCGCCCGGGGGTTAAATCCACTCGCCCGGGGCGAGCAAATGTATAGGTTTGTCGAACACTGTATATATATATATATATATATATATATATATATATATATATATATATGGAAAAGAGACACACAGCGCAGAACTACACAAATGTTGAGTGGGGGGAAAATATACACACCACCAATAGCCAAAACAGTATTATATAAGGTACATACCCTGGAATACAACTATCCCTATAAACTGCAGCCAATTAGGTCTGCGGCTCCACAACGCCGCGTGAAGAATGTGTAGAAGAGTGACCTAGGCGCAAATAAACAGGGAAAGATATCAATAATTACACAGACTATATAATGGTAAGAGATGCGCTTACTCAGGTAAGTGGTTTTAAAGCCTGTAATCCTCTAAGGGACTCGCGAACACAGCTGCTGCAGCTCTTCCTCTTAACCTCAGGATGTCCAGGAATTCTTCCACAGGAACACAGCAGCTGGTTACAGTGGTCACAGGGGGTCTCTGGAAGCAGCCCGTCTATTTGGTGAGTAAGTAACAGGCAGTAGAGAGTGATTTTCGAGTCTCTCACACTCGTGTAGTCAGATGCCGATTACCAGTCCTTCGCCTCCTCGCTATCACTTCCGCATCACGTGACGCGGCGCGGTATGACGTGGCTCGGCTGTCGCGAGAGTTCGTCACCTTCAGTGCAGGGAATCACCGCCGCAGCTCCTAGAGAATCCCTCTCTGCTCAGCTGTTCGGCGTATCTCCTCTACTGCTGTGGAAAGTGCTGGCCCTACGCGTTTCTCCACTCAGGGCTTCGTCAGGGGCAGATTTATTTATCTATATATATATTTTTGAAAACGTTGTATGTTGGCTTATGGGCAATCTGATTGGTCCATCGGTCTGTCCCTCAGCCTCTGGCCAATCAGATTGCTCCGTGGCCCGCCCCACGCCCCCATCTCATTGGCTTGCTTCTGTGGCCTCGCCCGGCCCTCCTCCTCCTTGCTCCGCGGCCTGCCGCCCGGCAACTCTCTTCTTCTCCCTCTCCCTCCTGTTCTCTGTGTCCCTGTCTCCCACTGAGTCCCACTGCCCCTGGGTTTCACCCCCTCCTACCCCCCCCGGGTATTGCCCCCCCGTGTCACTCCCCCCCACTGCCCCCTGTGTTGGTCCCCCCTCCCTTTCCCCGGTGCCCCCTGTCACCCGCAAGTTGCACGTGTGCTCCGAGCCGTCCAGCGGCCTGGCGGTGTGCGCACGCTGTGGCTCCAGCCTGTGGCTGCTCCCGCTCTTCGGGCGGCTCACTGTCCTCCCAACGCCGGCTCGCGCACGCTCCAGGTCGCCGTGCGCCCACGGCCTGCGCTGCATGCTCTGCCCCCCAATCCCGGGATCGCGGCTGCTCCCGCTCCTCGGGCGGCTCACCGTCCTCCCGACACTGGCTCGCGTACGCTCCGGGTCGCCCGGCGGCCTGCGCTGCAAGCTCCACCCCCCACGCCCGGGACCGACCGGGCGGAGCGCACGGATAGTAGAGAGGCGCCTTCTGGACCAGTGGGAGCTTGGAGACTGGATGGAGGGGGCTGGTGTCCCCCGGTGGGGGGGGGGGGGAGGCTGCGGCATCCTCACTGCAGTTGTTGTTGGTGCCCAAGGACATGTGTGTGTGTCTCACAGTGTGTGGGTGGGTGTGTCACTGTGTGTGGGTGTGTCTGTCACTGTGTGTGTGTCACTGTGTGAGTGTCACTGTGTGTATCACCGTGTGTGTCACTGTGTGTCACTGTGTGTGTGTGCCACTGTGTGTGTGTGTCACTGTGTGTGTGTGTGTGTCTCACTGTGTGTGTCTCACTGTGTGTGTGGCACTGTGTGCTGTGCAGGGGGGGGGAACGGAGCTGCTCAGGAGGGGGGAACAGTGACTGGAGCAGCCAAGGGGGGGGCACGCCTGGAGCTGTGTAAAGGGGTGGGGAATGGCCGGAGCTGAGCAGGGGGGGGAGGACTGGAGCTGCGCGGGGGTGGGGGGAGGCGGAGAGGGATGGGGGGAGATGGGGGGGGTGTAGAGAGGAGGGAGCAGGAGGTTTTGGTCCCAGGCAGCGCCGGGTCTCTCAGCTAGTATATATATATATATATATATATATATATATAAAGCAGAAAATAGCCGTGTTAGTCCAGTTGCGATAGTGCAGAATAAATGAGTTCTTCAGTATTAGGTGATACCTTTTTTATTGGACTAACAATTGAATATACAATTGAATCCTTTGTATATCAGTATTGCTTGACCTGAAGAAGAGAGGATAACTCTCGAAAGCTTGTCCTATGACATAAATTGTTAGTCCAAAAAAAAAGGAATCACCTAATACTGAAGAACTCATTTATTCTGCACTATATATATATATATATATATATATATATATATATATATATATATATATATATATATATATATAATGTTAAAATAATCACAAATAGCAACAGGTATATAACAGCTAATAAAAATAATAAATAAAACCATGCGATGCTGATGTCAAATATAATCTTGTATGTGAAAAGAAATTATGCAATGAAAAAATATGTTCTTTGGATGATATTCCACAAGTAAATTAATTGTTGTGGAAATGTGTGAAAAATAAATGCATTCATTATAAATAATACCAAAAAATTATTGCAACAGTCTTAAATGTAAAAATAGTCACAAATTAAATTGTAAGTCCAACCATATATCAGTCCGAAACGATGAATGCACAAATAGGAAACAGGCAAACAGGAAACACAACAACCTCCCTAGGGATCTGTAGAGAAAAAGAAAAAAAGCACCCAAACCTAGTGCCTTACTGTTATTAAAACAAATACAATTTATTCCAAAAAAGCTCACAAATGAACACTCACAAACAAAGTAAAAATAAAGGCATACTTTATTATGAGATATACTCATGCTCCGATCGAAGTACAGCACTCTGCTCTTCTCCTCCACTTCAAAAGGCTGTATGAACTGCCACGAGTCTCTGTCCAGCAGGAACTTGTGTTTGCAGTCCCCGTCAGATTCTTCCTCCGGAAACAGACCACCAATGCTTTCTGTTCCGGGCAGGGGGTGGGAACAATGCAGCAGCAGGTAGTGCAATGGTTTCGGAGTGTATTAGATCAATGCCTAAACATCAGCATCACATGTGTATGTGCGTCTCTACGCGTTTCCTCAGCTATACTGATTTTGTCAGGGATGGAGAAGGAGAAGAGCAGAGTGCTGTATTCGCCAAAAGAAGAAATCTCTGGGAGGTAACAGTGAAATTAAGAAACTGTAATATCAAAAATAGATGGATATGTCCTTTTGGGCTCATGGTAGTTTAAATTGGGAGACCGCAGATGCTCAGGAACCGGACAATGGCAAAGCCTTTTTCAACAATCTAGGCCTGGGTCACCCTCCCTCCAGACCCCCCTCGGGTGGTGGAATCCCACCAGCCCTGAATCCATCCTGGTCAATGGTTCCCCCGAGAAGTTCTTCCTGCCTGGACTCCCCGGCAAAACAGCCACCCGACGATGTTGGGACCAAGTCCTAAGTTGAACAGCAGGTCCATATTCCACCATGGGGTCTTTTCCCCTCACCAGGAAGCACTCCGAGACTTTTTGACTTATGACCCCCCTTTACCCTTGAAGTCCAGACATGCGGGAGGTCTATTGGACCGATCGCCCCTTATCGGGAGCAAAATAAGACTGAGTGTCCGGAGCTGAAGGCCGGGAGGTCATCGCGTCCGGAATTCCCTGAAGGTTTAGTATAAGAGGTTTACTTGTTAAAATACTAAACATTAAATTGTTATAATATGGCCTCAGGTAGGAAGAGAGCACGACAGATTAAAATTGACTTTTTCCAAGCCAAGATTGACCCTCTTTCTATACTGCATAAAAACAACCAGTCCCCAGCTGCGTTGCAGGCCCTTAAGGATTCTAGAGCTTAGCTCAATATGTTTCTAACTACAAAAGCAGAGCAATCTCTTAACTGGTCGAAGAGAAAGTTCTACAAAGATGCTAATAAAGCAGATTCCCTCCTGGCAGCCAAACTACAAAACAAGTTCCTCCTAAGAAGACTTGTTTTTACTTGATGTTGCTTAACGTTCATTAAATGATCCTTTTTGAAGAGTGATCCAGCATCCGGAACGCATGAAGCACTTGTGCACCGCCACCATCTTCCCCCTTGGGAGGAATTCCTGTTACGAAACAAGTGCCCCTCCTATAATATCCACTCAATTAGACTACAATCAGGCTCTTTAACCTCAAATCCAAAAGCAATAGTGGGAGAATTCCAAGATTACTATTCTAAATTATATAATGGTAAAAAAGTTCTACACGATGCCCAGTTAGGGGCTAAAATAGCTAGTTATCTCCAGTCCACTCATCTGCCTTATCTGTCAGAGTCTCAGCTAGAAGCTCTGAACCAGCAAATAACATTGGAAGAAGTTCAACTAGTAATAAAAAATGTAAAAGCTTCAAGAGCCCTGGGCCCAGATGGGTTCTCAAATGTTTATTATAGAAAATGCAGTGATTCTCTCTCCCCCCATCTGCTCTCGCTGTTCTACGCATTATGGTAGGCTTCTATCTCTCTTATTCTCAAGGTGGGGAAGGACCCCTCAGCATGTGGGAGCTACCGTCCAATATCATTAATTAACAGACATAAAATTTTTCTCCAAGATATTGGCTAATAGATTATTAAAGATTCTTCCCTCTTTGGTCCATGTTGACAAGGTGGGCTTTATCCCAGGCAGACACGCTGCTGACAATATAAGGAGGATTATAGACCTCATGGCCTGGGCTGCTCAGAAGGATGTCCACTCCATGTTGCTCAGCCTTGATGCAGAGAAGGCCTTTGATTAAATTGATTTTATATACATGGAGGAAACATTGAAGGCCTCCGTTTTTTCGGGCATCTTCCTTATTATGACCCTCTTCAAATCCCACACCAATAGTAAAAAGCCAAGGCTTCCCCTCATCCCAATTTCAGATAAAAAGTGGTACGAGGCAGGGGTGTCCTCTATCTCTCTTATTTTTGCTCTCTGTATGGAGCCTCTAGTGGCACATGTTTGTCGAAACCCTAACATCTCAGGTCTAGAGGTGTGGGGGGGGGGTCAATCTTACAAACTGGCCCTCTTCGTCGATGATGTTATTGTAATGGTAACAGAACCTCTAACAACCCTGCAAAACCTGTTTAATGAACTATCCATTTTCAATAAGCTATCCGAGTTCAAGATAAATAACAGTAAGTCGGAGGCTTTAAATATCAATCTAAGGCAGGAGACAGTCAAACTAATTAAACTGAATTTCTATTTCAAGTAGCAGCAATCCTCTTTGAAATACCTGGGAGTGTTTTTAACCAAAGACTATGATTCACTTTACCAAGCTAATTATCCCAAAATATTTAAGGTACTAAAATCAGATCTCTTGGTATGAAATAAATTGAATATATCCTGGGTCGGAAGAGTCCAATCAGTGAAGATGAATCTGTTACCCAGGCTGCTCTATCTTTTCCAAACCCTCCCCATTCCCATCGTAACTTCAGATGTAGTCAAGCTACAATCCTTAGTTTCCAAATGTATTTGGAATAACAAGAGACCCAGACTTAACCGTAGGTTGCCGTCTAGACCCACCAGAGCAGGCGACCAAGCACTCCCTTGCCTTCTCTCACACTACAGGGCAGCACAAGCTAGTCAATGGGTAGCCTGGCATGCCAACCCATTACTTAGGATATGGGTCTCCTTAGAGACGCACCTTATAGGTCCAACCCGAGTAGGCCTTCTGAAACTCCCCACCTTGTCGACGGTCTCACACTCCCTCAGACTGTGGGACAGGCTTAAGTTTAAATATAAGCTTTGTAACCCAAATTCTCTAATGACCCCTATCTTTGGGAACAAAGATTTTCCCCTGGGGTGCTCCAAACAAATCCTTGCAAAATGGCGACAGGCAAACATCAGCAGACTTTTTGACATTAGCTAGGACCTTAAGGTTACTCCCTTTTACAAACTGGTAAAGAACAGTGGAATACCGTCGGGTGAGATCTTCCAATATCTCAAGATAAGGGCCTTTTATGCTAAAGTTCTACCCACAAGCCCTATCTTTCTGTTTGAGAGACTCTGCCTGTGAGCAGACTCCCACCAGAGGTTGATTTCTGAGTTGTACGGCCTATTCTCTCTACCAACTGTAGACCCCCAGGGTAAGCTTGGATTCATGGAAAAATGGGGAAATGATCTGGGGCAGGAGCTAGAAGATGAAGATTGGAGGAGATTTTCGAGTCAGTAGCTAAAAGCTCTTTTTCTCAACTATTCGAGAAAACACATACACGTGACTCGATGGTACAACACTCCCGAAAATATTTCTAAATATGTCCCAGGCTACTCCTCCTTGTGTCCCAAGGGCTGCGGTGAAGGAGCCTCCCGCCTACATATGGGGTGGTCCTGCCCCCGAGTGCAGGACCTTTGGAGACAGGTGGGATCCTGGATCCAGCAGATCCTGGGTTCAGATATTCCCCTAGATCCGTGGTTGTTTTTGCTGAATAAACCACTCCAAGACCACACAAGAGGTGAAAATAAGTTAATATCCCACATTACTACAGCAACAAGATGTACCATAGCGAGCCTGTGAAAACAGGACAAGCTACCGCCAATTCTGTTCATTAGAGACAAGGTATGGTTTATATGTATGATGGAAAAACTGACTAGTTTCCTGAACGACACATACTACAACTTCCAGAAGGGTTGGCTGCCCTGGATAGTGTACGCCGGTAGTCCACATGTTGACCTGGGTTCTCTTAGCCTGTAGCCCCATGGGATCAATTAATTATATCGCTCGGCCAAGGGCTGTTCAGGTATCTTCCCTGCACCCTCCTGTAGGCTACCCACTATGTTTTCTTTTCACCTATCCAAACCCCCTAGAGTTGGACGCCCTATTAGATACTAGATAGAGAAACGGCTCCGCAAAGCCCACGCATACCATTCAATATTAAAACTGTGTAAAGTATCAAGAAATGTTGATTCACCATGGTGCTGTTCCCTCACTCCCCCTCCCCACTCCCCACTCCCCCTAGCCCCCTTTATCTTTTATGTGCCCCTCTCACCCACCCTCTACTGTTTCATGGCTGTATAACTCTGCTTGAAAAATCAACAAAAATTTAAGTGGGAAAAAAATAATCCCATCAGGATAGAGGAATCTGCCAAGCCCCCTAGTAGCCCTTCTTCTTTCTCCCTGCTCTGGAAGAATGGTGAATTCTGTGGCATGTTTTTGATACCCACGGGGTACTGCAAATCACCGGTTGAGAAACACTGAGCTAGGGATTAGGAAATTCATGTTTTAATGCTAGAAATAAATGATCGCGGATTTGTATCCACTTCGGATTGGCCGTTTCCCTGGAAATCCCCAAACCAGCGGATCAGCCTCAAAAAGGTAAATCCCCATTTCTGATTTTTTATTTCACAGGGCAATCCGAGATAATGGCCCAATTGTTAAAAAATCCGGAAACGGATTAATCCATAGGGGGCGGAATCTCTCTCTGCAGATTAATTGGTGTGTGGATTTTTAAAAATCTATCTGGATTGTATTAAATGGCGGATTTGGATTGATCCACATGGATTTTTGTGCCCAATCTGCAGACGGATTTTGGGAAGATTCCGGGAAATGGATTTGGACTGGTTCACCCATCTCTAGTTGTGAGTAGCCTGTAGACAAACAAAGCTACTGCAGGTGCTTGGCAGATGTCACCTCCCTCTTCTGGGGAAAGTAAATTGAGTTGCATCCGTATTTCCTTTTTGCCTTCCCGAGAGGAAAGTCAGCATGACAGCCAAAGGGTAGAGATCACAAGCCATAAGCAGTCTTTTGCCATTAGACATCTTTTACTGCTGGAAGACACCTTATGGGCTATTCACGTCCATGTGCTTTAAGGTTACTTCCAGCATCAGAAGGTTTCTTCTGGTTTAGTCAATCTGGCCCTGCGACCTTTTTGGATCTTCCTTTGTGCAGACCAGTATTTACTATGTTGGGAAAGATATTGGATTAAACCGTTTGAATAAATATATATTTATCAAATAATGTTTAGTTCATCTAGCTACATGCACACACGATAAAACTTTTTTTTAGTATTATTTTATTATTATTTAACATTGTATGAATTTATATGTGTATAGTCTACAAACACATTCATTATTTATAGCAATGAGAAATATCATGCACGAAAGGCGTGAGCAGAAGGACACAAAGGTGAAATTGGGCAAAGATCCTGATCATTACGTAAGAAGTGATGGGATTCAGAGAATCAGAAGTCTGTAATAAAAAAATGTATTAAAGGAATTTAAGTTGACATTTGAGCTCCCTGAGAAATGTAATGCGTACTGTATTTATGGAAATCTGTTGGCGAAGTTAAGGATTTCTGTTAAAGTACATTATAAGCATGCTATTTGAATTTATAGGCAATCTAAGCTAGCATTGGTTTTATCTTGGCCCAAGGTTTTCATTAATCCTGTGTATTTGGATATTGGAATCTTGAAAGACATATTTAGTCATAATTGCTGTTATGAATTTTTTGCTAGCTTCAAAATAAAATGATATTATTGCCTTGCAATCTAGGTTTTACTGTCTTCCAGCACTAAATCTGTTCTATGGAGCAGCACTTTTTTTTTTTAGTAAGGATGAGCACATTCATGGGTTTGGAATCTGAAATTCGTGAATGAGTTAAGTGTCGGGATCCCCCGAATCTGGGTCCCGGGAACGCTTTCGGGTTATTGTAGACTACCGGCCCGTAACTGTTTAGGTGTAAGGAACCGGGGAACACGTCCTTTGCGCCGTGTTCTCTCCTTCCCTGTCACCGCACAGACCTCTACTCTAGCACCAGCGCGCGCGCGCACCCCCGCTCTGCTTACAGAGTGCGCACGCACGCGCAGCTCTTCTAGAGGACCACGGAGCTTAGCTCCGCCCCCTCGGACGCGCCGTGCTTCTCTCATGCGCGACGCGCACACGTGGTCGTGCACTGCTCCCCAGCTGTGTGGCAAGTACTTACAGCCCACTTGTCTCCTGCAGCTCATCCTTGCCTCCGGAGGCCGCGCCTCCGCTCCGCCTCCCTTGCTACTGGTTCCTGTGTGCTATAAATACCCTGCAGTTCCCTTCCTGCTTTGCTGAGCATAACCTCTTGTAGCCTTGAGCTCCTACGTCCATTGTGCCCTGCTCCTTGTCCTGTGTTTCCTTGCAGATAACCCTCTGTGTACCGACCCGGCTTGTCTTTGGAATTCTCTCTGGCTTTTGACCCCGGCTTACCCTTGACTCTGCTGATCTCTCCAACACAGACCACGGCTATACGGACAGCTACTATTCTGACCTCTCCAACCCCGGACCACGCCTAACGGACTTTGAATATTCTGAACTCTATACTCCAAGACCTCGGCAAGTATCGACTAACCCTCTCTCTCCAACCCAGACCCGGCTACGTTTAACAATCCGCCTGCCAGGCACGCTTCCGCTGCTGTGGGTGCGTGGTTTGCTACTTCCCCACCTCAGTACCGGGGCCCTGTCTTGCTCGTGGGCAGCGCAAGCGTTACAGTAATACAATGTTTGGGGAAAGGGAAGGGGATGAGGGACCCTCGCATCAGCCTATAATAAAACGAAATAAACAACGGTGCAATAAGGGGAGAGAACAGGATAATTGTGAGGAAACAAAGACACCCTCAGGTCAGCACTCGTTGTAGGTGATAGTGAAATGGTGATAGATTTAAAATTAAAATGCTTTAATTCTATTGGTTAAAATAAATGTCAAAATCGTTGAAATCAATAAACAACTGACAGTGGTAAAACAACACACATAACAGACAAAATTACAAAATACTATAACTGAAATCAGGGGGAAGGAAAGGTAGTGATCCTACCTGTCTGCTAATTAGCAGTAATGAACAGTCAACGACTAAATAGTCAGACCCCTGGTTCAGCAATAACAAGGTTTAAAAAGCCTGTAACATAAATACAGGTAACGGTGGACTGGTCATGCACAAATATATGCCAAAGAGGTTATACAAAATGTAATGCAATAAAGTGAGAGCTCACTATTAATAATACAGCTGCAGTGCCCTGAATTGTAAAACTGGCTTGGTAATGAAAAAGGTCCCCACTAAAGGGTTAAGGTAACCTAACTTGGGCTAAATGAGGTGGTAGTACGAATGTTAATGAACAGTGCACATAAGAGCTCACAAAATGTGATACTTAGCTCTGGGGCACGGATCTAGTCCGTATCCAGTTATAGCCCCCTAGTTCAAATGTGCCAATGGCTACCACTTAAGTGAGACCTAAACATATATGCAACATAGTAGCAATTATAACACTATTTACAAATCTCAATATTGATCAAACTTGCTGATAGCTAGAAGCACAAGAGCTTACAAAATGTAATATTCAGCTCTGGGGCACGGATCTGGTCCGTATCAATTTATAGCCCCCTAAATCAAAATGTGCCAATATAGCTTGTACAATTGTAGATAGCAAAGTGAGCAAACACATATAATGAGCTGAGGGGGAGGGAAGAGACATAAATGATGTAGCAATGATATATAACACACATATACTTGAGTATACAGGGTAGAGTAATTTCAAACAACCTGTGTCACTATCAAATGTATTCAGCCCTCGTCAGGGCTTTGCGCAGTAAATTGCCGCTGGTGTGGTAAATATACCTCCTCTATAACCCAGCAGGCAAAGGCATAATACACAATTTGAATTCTAAGCTGCGTATGGAGCTTGTGTCCCTTCTAGCATGTATCGGCACTTAGCAGTGCCTCTCACCCTCTGCCCGGCATGTAACCGTCATCGCGTGATGACGTCAGTCCTGTAGCCGCCTCCCACCTGACGCACGTTTCGCTGAGGCGCTTTTTCAAAGGTGAAAAAGCGCCTCAGCGAAACGTGCGTCAGGTGGGAGGCGGCTACAGGACTGACGTCATCACGCGATGACGGTTACATGCCGGGCAGAGGGTGAGAGGCACTGCTAAGTGCCGATACATGCTAGAAGGGACACAAGCTCCATACGCAGCTTAGAATTCAAATTGTGTATTGTGCCTTTGCCTGCTGGGTTATAGAGGAGGTATATTTACCACACCAGCGGCAATTTACTGCGCAAAGCCCTGACGAGGGCTGAATACATTTGATAGTGACACAGGTTGTTTGAAATTACTCTACCCTGTATACTCAAGTATATGTGTGTTATATATCATTGCTACATCATTTATGTCTCTTCCCTCCCCCTCAGCTCATTATATGTGTTTGCTCACTTTGCTATCTACAATTGTACAAGCTATATTGGCACATTTTGATTTAGGGGGCTATAAATTGATACGGACCAGATCCGTGCCCCAGAGCTGAATATTACATTTTGTAAGCTCTTGTGCTTCTAGCTATCAGCAAGTTTGATCAATATTGAGATTTGTAAATAGTGTTATAATTGCTACTATGTTGCATATATGTTTAGGTCTCACTTAAGTGGTAGCCATTGGCACATTTGAACTAGGGGGCTATAACTGGATACGGACTAGATCCGTGCCCCAGAGCTAAGTATCACATTTTGTGAGCTCTTATGTGCACTGTTCATTAACATTCGTACTACCACCTCATTTAGCCCAAGTTAGGTTACCTTAACCCTTTAGTGGGGACCTTTTTCATTACCAAGCCAGTTTTACAATTCAGGGCACTGCAGCTGTATTATTAATAGTGAGCTCTCACTTTATTGCATTACATTTTGTATAACCTCTTTGGCATATATTTGTGCATGACCAGTCCACCGTTACCTGTATTTATGTTACAGGCTTTTTAAACCTTGTTATTGCTGAACCAGGGGTCTGACTATTTAGTCGTTGACTGTTCATTACTGCTAATTAGCAGACAGGTAGGATCACTACCTTTCCTTCCCCCTGATTTCAGTTATAGTATTTTGTAATTTTGTCTGTTATGTGTGTTGTTTTACCACTGTCAGTTGTTTATTGATTTCAACGATTTTGACATTTATTTTAACCAATAGAATTAAAGCATTTTAATTTTAAATCTATCACCATTTCACTATCACCTACAACGAGTGCTGACCTGAGGGTGTCTTTGTTTCCTCACAATCAAGCGTTACAGTAGGCAATCCAAATAGAAACTGAAACAAAACCTAATTTTCACAAGAACAGTAATGATAGACAGCACTCACGGAATTTGATAATATATGCTAAATGCAGGGTGCACAGGAACACAAGAAGGACCCAATATCCTCCTAAACACTAAAAATTACAAACAGTACTAATTGTTCCAGCACGCTCTGACGATAGGAAAAATATACAAAAAGTGGGAAATGCCAAATCAAATAAGTATTTAATAAATGCACAAGCTACATACAAGGAGCAAAGTGACACCAACAAAATGGAATAAAGCACACTAAAAAATTTAGCAAAAAAAAGGGAAGAGGGGAATGGGGAAAAGAAAAAAGGAGAGGGGTTGGGAGGGGGGGGCAAAAAATGGGGATGAACAGGGGGCAACGTTTCGGGAACAGACCCCTTCCTCAGGCCCGTTCCCTCTTGTCCCAAAAGGAACAAGAGGTACTTCCCTTACCCCAATACCCCTGAAACAATGAACAAAATAAGCCCTAAATAACTAAGCAACAAAGATAGCCTCACAAGCAAATAATGCTAAGGTACAATGTGATGGCAGCTGAACAAGAGAGTATGAGGTGAGTGCAAAAAATAGTTCAAGATCAAACCGCAGGGTATAGAACAGCAAGTGTAGTCTCTAAATCTCTCCTCTCCGGCTGCAAAGGGGTGCTAATTTTCGGTGCATATCTACAGCGGCGAGAAAAAGGTTGTGAACCCCTTAGGATTTTTACAAATTTCAAACCTAAAATGTTATTAGATCTTAATCGAAGTCCTAATAATAGATAAAGATAACCAGATCAAACAAATGATACAAAAACATGGTACTTGTTCAATATTTATCCACACACGATTCAACATTCAGTATTCATGTGTGAAAAAGTGTTAACCATTAGATTCAGTACCTAGTGGTACCCCCTTGAGTATCAATGACTTCAACTAAGGCTGCGGTCCCTTTAACCCGAGTCGGGTACCCGGTACCCGAGTGCAAACTAATACCAAAAACAAAACACTATTGCAAAAACACATCCTTACTGACTTATAATGGCTCATAATCCTTACTTAGAAGTAAACTCAGCTAAAAGTTATGCCCATCAGTCATTGCTTATTACTTATTTTTACCATTCATTTTTCATAAACATGAATAAGGGGAGAAGGGGCCGTCAGCTGCCCTGGGTATAAATATACACACACATGCATTTCTTGCTTGTTTGTTATATGTTTGACTGGGAAGATTTGATGAAGATAAAACACAATAACCAAACAAAGAATTATTATTATTATTATTATTATTATTATTATTATTATTATTATCATTATTATCATAGTTTTCTTACTTTGCTTTTCTCTCCTATCACTGAGGCAAGATTTGTTCAGTAACAGTGTTTAACAGTTAATGACATTTAATTTACATCTAGACCCTTTTATAACACTTAAATATAGCACAAGAAACACTATGGGATAGCATTATGAATAGCAGGACGGGGAGAGGCTCTGTTTGGGAGATGGTACTTGTGGCTACTTAGGCAGATACCAGGAGTATACTAACTACAGATCTGGTCCACTGGTCTCCACTTTATTCCACTCTAGAGTGGTCTCTAGAGATCTGTGTGCTGTAGCAACACTCAGACTCCTGAGCCGGGCCAAAAAATGAAAAACCCGTCACTCCGGAGACAGTGTCTGACAAGTTCGCGCTGAGGGTGGTCCATGCTTCCGAACTGGATCCCCCTTCAGCATTGGGAAACAAAACTGTGCTGGAAAGAATAAGCTTTGTTACATCTGTACTGTAAGTCACAGCTGGAGACATCTTGTACCCAGAGCAGATATGGTCACATTTTCTAAAATACTGACCTGGATATTGTTCCAGCCGAGCTTGTCTCAGTTAATAAAAACTAACTAAATAGTATTATAGTTTAATTTGCGCACATTTGATGAAATAATTTTACAAAAAAACCAAACCAGCACCACATTGCTATTATTTTAATAGAAATGAAATTATTTGATACACCTGGTGCTATACTTCTGCCCTGATTTTGCACCAGAGCAAATTTGATACATAGCCCCACATTTCTAATCAAGTTTCTAATAAGGTAAACTGTGTTCTCCAAGATCAAAGTGATTTTTAGAACTCTGCACTAATTAAAAAAGGAGTTGCTGAATGAAGAATTTACAGTATATGAGTTCTAAAAAAAATTCAACTTAACATTGTAATAATAATTTTATTTTTTAAAATAGAGAATTCTTCTAGCTAGTAACATTCTTATTACAATGTACTATATTTTGTCAGCAATGTTATTCTCTTCAATGATATGCCGGCCACCAACGCATTTCATAGCCTAACACAGAGCAATGTGATGATGGAACGTCCAGCATACTGTACATGGGTTAATACATTGCACGTAGAATATGTTACTGCATTAAGCTGTCCCTTTTTACATGACGTTAAAGTTCATTGTACTGAAATATTATGCCATTAAATATCTACCATGAGAACTCCGTGCTTTGTTTCCAGCTTACTAAGTTGTTCTTGTTTGGACAAGTCAAGCAGTTTGGAAAATCAACATACAAAATAACCTGCAGCTTCAGCAAACCATTAAATATACATGAAATGACTTCCTGACACGTCAACATGAAATACAGATGGCACACTACAGCACGAAGTCAATTCTAGGAATGATTGAATTAAAATTTAAAATATATATGTTTGTAGGCATCAACATAACAATGTTTTACTTTTATATTTAAATGGAAAATGTACTTTAGAGGAGCACAACATACCGACTTTCTGGTGCACTGCAGCCGCAGTAACTGTTCAGAAATAGAAACCTCCTGACTTTATAGTAAGACATGAGAGGTAGAAATAGTGTTTTTCTATTGAGCCATTGTGTTTCCAGTAGTTATATTTTGCTTTGCACAGCATTGCTGGCCGGTGTTTCAACAAATTGGTTATTTCTTTACTTACGAATTTTAGCCTTTGTCAGTAAACACTTTATTTATTCAACCCATCAATGAAACCCAAGGTAATTAACTTCATTTTAGTCACTAGGCCTGGGAAGATATAATAATTTACATTACTATGTCTACTTTGAATCCTTTTAATGCAACACACAATGCATATATCCAGCCTCATAAAGGTTACTGGATAAAAAAAGACTAGTGTTCCCTTATTAAACGGTGCCCAATAAATACAACCAAAATGTCAAGGAAACTGACCAACCTTTGCTACTAATGTCCTTTATTTGATGACCTTTTTCTCCTGGATTTTTCACTGATAGCTAACTGCTATTGATCCTACCTTATATATACATGTTTTTGTCCCTTACTATTGACGTTAGGAAGCCAAGTAAAAGTTAAATATTGACTGTATGGGAACTACAGATGTAGTATGTAGTAGTATGTATAATTTGTAGTATGTATAATTTGTAGTTATACAGGGATTAATAGGAAGTCAACAGAGAGACCTCTGTAAAGAATTCAGAAGTAGATGGGTCTAGAAAAGCAGATTATTATTGTAGCTGTAGCATTTTGAATTGGTTGTAAGGGCGATATGTTTCAAGCAGGATGGTCCTGGCATTGAACCTGTCGCAACCAGCTGCATGAAAAGGAAACCTGCTTACATGGACAGTGGGGAGGGGCAAGCTTTAAATGCCAGGACCATCTTTCCTCAAATTATAGAGGTAATTAAGGATTTTAATCAGTTAGTGTTAGGACCTGCGATATTGTGGTCATGCCTTAGAAGTGGCTCGCAGGCTTATACGCTTTGGCCAAAGGGTTAACTAAATGACCCTTTTTCAAGAGATATATAGATATTTCACTGTGTATTTTTGTCACATTGGATGTTGGTCTGGACTTCTTTGTTTCTTGTTTTATACAATTAGCCACGCCCAGTAGCACTACTTTTGACACTTATATACACATATATATATATTTTGTGGTAATTTGGGGGGGTTTCTCAGAGCTTGCTGGGTATCTGTGTGTTTATTTAATACATTATTATTATTACACATTATATTTACAAACATTTCATGGACAGTTGGGGACAATATATGTTATGAGCGTATTTAACAAACGATTAAAAGTTACAGACCAGATTAAAATTTGAGACAGCTGAAGTCTTGAAAGAACTTAAACTGGAGGTGGGATTGAGAGTCTCTGATAGGCTGTTCCACTTGTGAGATGCACAGTTACAGAAGGATGAGGGGTTGAACCATGGGACCGTGAACAGTCTTTTGGAGTCGGATCTCAGGTGATAAATACTGTATGTGGTAGAGGTGAGGAGCTTGTTCAGATAGTCTGGTAGCTCGCCCAGAAAGTATTTGAAGGGAAGACAGGAAAAATGTACTTTGCGCCTGGATTAAACAGATAGCCAATCTGCATTTCGCAGTGGTGCATGTTGTAATTACATGGTAGTACAAAGCAGCATATTGAGTTGTAGAGGGTGTTTAGTTTGCTGTGGTGAGTTTGGGGTGCTGTACTATCTACTATGTCCCCATAGAATATAATTGGCATTAGCATCTGCTATGCGATGCACTTTCTGAGCAGCAAGATTAGGGAGCCTTTGTTCCTATAAAGTACACACAGTTTGGCATAGGTTTTGGATGTCAAAGTATCAATATGCAACCCAAACGTTAAATGGGAGTCAAGCTATATGCCCAGATATTTAAAACTAGTAACTGCGGCAAGAATGGTTTTAGAGTTGGTTCTGATCTGAAGCTCTGTAATTGGTAGCTCTAGAAATGTAAACTTATTCTCAAATACCATAGTTACAGTTTTGTCAGTATTTAAAAAGTTTGTTTTGGGAAATCCAGTGTCCAAGTCTTGAAGAATCGGGTTGAATTACATGCTCAAGGTCACAGACGCCAGGGCGTGTGCATATAAGTTTGTGTCATCCGCATACCTGTGCATTGAAGTGGCCTTACAAGCTGTAGGTAGATCATTCATGAAAAATGAAGTGTAGAGGCCCCAGAACAAAGCATTACAGGACCCCACAGGTGATATCCACAGAGTTAGAGTTAGAGTTTGAGATAGACACATATTGGGATCTACCCAATAGGTATGGGTAAAATGAATTTAAAGCATATTCCCCTTTTCCAGAGCACGGAAGCTTGTTCAACAAGATAACATGGTCAACGGTGTCAAAAGCCTTTGCAAAATCTAGTAATATTGCACCAATAAGCTGTCCCAGTTCTATTGCACACTGAATCAATCTCATTGCACATTTTTAAGAGGGTTGTTACTGTGGAGTGGTTTGGGTGAAAGCCAGATTGGAGTTGGCGAAGGGAAATTGTCCTGGTATAGTAATTGCTTAATTGGGAGCGAACACATTTTTCCATGACTTTGGATAGTATTGGGAGAAGACAGATTGGTCTGTAGTTGGGCATAATGTTTTGGCCCAACTTTTGTAGACTGAGACAACTCTAGCACTTATCCAGGTCTGTGGGATTTGGACTGAAGACAAAAATAGAGAGGGAAGTGGCTTGGCAATGGCTGGGGCACTGAGTCATAGTAACTTTGATTGCAGTAGATAAGGCCCACATTGGCAGTTTAATTTTAATGTTAGTAGCACTTGTGTAATCTCCCCTTCAGAAACTGGGATAAATTGAAAATTGTATGCGCTTTTGGGAGGGGGTGGAGATATAGGGGTTCTCACAGGTTGGGCTTCATGAATGTAATTCGGATTGCGCTTTGATAGTAGGGAAGTACCACACCCCACAACGTATTCATTGAATGTGTTTGCAATGTCAGTGTGATTTGTCAGAGTAGTATCATCCATTTTAATATTAGATGGTTGTTGATGGCTGGAAGGCTGGAATGTATTGTTTATGACTTTCCAGGGGTTTGCTGGATTTGATGTGATTTGTTGTGTTTTGATCAAGATTGTCTGTGTAATTTTGGTTTTTCGCTAGTCTTGTTTGCCTTGTGCATGTATTCCACAGGCATCTGTAATTATTAAGACTCTTGGTAGTGCCAGTTACATTGCATCTTTTCCACAAGGTATCCCTAAAATTGTAGATTTGGAAGAACTCTGTTTGGAAATTATCAGGCACAGAATTGGGGTCAGGTATCAAGTTGATTCTGTACCAAGGGCAGCTAGTAAAATCAGCCAGAAATTGTTATGGGTTCAATTTCTAAATGTTCTTGTGAGTAGAACTTTAGGGCTTGATGTGGCTGGTTTGATTTTCCTTACACAGTACATTATTGCATGGTCACTGAAAATTTCACTGTAAATGGCAGGAGGAGGATAAGGAAGGAGTGGTATAGCAGGAACAAAGGATTTCACTGCAGATAGCTTCAACCTTGTCCTTGAAATTAATAGCAAAGTCTTGTGTAGTGGAAAGGTCAGAACATGTTTTAAATGGAAAATCTAGGGTCAGTCAGCACTACTTCTACACATATAAAAGAGAGAAAAGTGGTGCACGCAGGTAAGAGGGTCTTCCTAATCCCTATCCAGCTACATCTCAGGCCCTTGGAAACACACTCCTCTTACATGCTGGACATTATGGTGATGCGATGCAGAGCAGCTAGCAGCTGATGAGATGACCTTTGGATCCTTCCTGCATCACCTTCCTACCGTTGAATTATCCATATGTTGCATTGTAGCTACATGACTCTTTTTGCCTCCTTAAGGGAAGTACCACATTTTGTGGGAACGGGCCAGAAGGGCTAAGTGCCTGAGACGTAGCCGCCTCCCCCCCCCCCCTTGACTTTGGACTGTGTTTTCCTTTTTTTGTGATTTTGCTTTTTGCCAATGTTTAGCACTGTGTTTGCACTTTATTGTGTTGTGTACATGTTTTATAGTATGTGGATTAGTGTGTTGTTTGTCCCTCTTGTCCCCTTTCCCAGTCCTCCTGGGTATACCCCTCTCTGGGGAATATTTGTCGGGGTAGTTGTCTTTCCAACAATACCCTGTTTAGCATGCTGTGCTTAATCATATTTATTCTCTCTTTACATTAAACTGCTTTCTGTTTGACCTTAATTGGTGTCACAGCTGCTTATGAGTGCTGCAGGTATTCTTTTACTTATGTTTTAAATGGAGGCCAAAAAAGGGAGTCAAAGACAGAGAAAAGATGGCCTGGGTTAGATTTGTGCACGATTATTAGAGAGATAAAGTAATTTATAATGAATTAAATCTGCTAGAGAAAAATGAGGTCAAGGAAGTAGCTGTCCTTGTGGGTTCTTGAAGCAGTACGGTGGTGGGGGTTCTTGAAGCAGTACGGTGGTGTTGGTTCTTGAAGCAGTATGGTGGTGGGGGTTCTTGAAGCAGTACGGTGGTGGGGGTTCTTGAAGCAGTACGGTGGTGTTGGTTCTTGAAGCAGTATGGTGGTGGGGGTTCTTGAAGCAGTACGGTGGTGGAGGTTCTTGAAGCAGTATGGTGGTGGGGGTTCTTGAAGCAGTACGGTGGTGGGGGTTCTTGAAGCAGTATGGTGTTGGGGGTTCTTGAAGCAGTACGGTGCTGGGGGTTCTTGAAGCAGTACGGTGGTGGGTTTTTTTTGAAGCAGTACGGTGGTGGGGGTTCTTGAAGCAGTATGGTGGTATAGGTTCTTGAAGCAGTACGGTGGTGGGGGTTCTTGAAGCAGTATGGTGGTGGGGGTTCTTGAAGCAGTACGGTGCTGGGGGTTCTTGAAGCAGTATGGTGGTGGAGTTTTTTGAAGCAGTACGGTGGTGGGGGTTCTTAAAGCAGTACGGTGGTGGGCGTTCTTGAAGCAGTACGGTGGTGGAAAGCAAAGGAGAGAAGTTGAGATGCCAAGTAATGAGAGGAATCATGAACATGGCAGCTTGAAATCTCCTAAGTGGAGAGTGGGTGAGGCAGAAAAGAGGAAGAATGATCACCACGGTTCAAAGTCAGAAAAAAAATGAATTGGGAGGTTGTATAATTAAGTGGCCTATACATTCCAGCAACGTGCACAGGGAGTGAAGAGAAAAGGCAAACAGCATGGCAGTTATTTGCAGAGGCATCATGGTAGGAACTGGTGATGTTTGGTGGTCCTCTGTCCATTTTCTGTCATCAGCACATAACTTACAATATACCACAACCCCATCAGTGCCCACATCCTGCTGATATCATGTATAGAATGTTTATTTGGTTTGATTCCACTAAAACATAACAAACACTGTGTTGGATCATCTATTAAAGTAATTACTGATTTCCTTATCCATTTTTGAAGCACGTTAATGTGAAAGTGATGATTTCATATGCCACAAAAGCAAAACTAAGTGATTCTATGACACCAGAAGCCTAAATTAGACAATAAAACATATTTAATGTTTTTTTAATAGAAATTATTCTATTTTCATGATTTAGGTGAAAACAGTTGTCCTATAAATTTGACAATTCCTCATTCTTTAATTTTTTTAGAGCGTACACTATAATTAAAATGTATAAAGCCTTTGATTATGTGCTCTAATACTGTATATAAATCTTTAAATTAAATGCAATGTTTGTTAAATGTAATCTGAAAATGTGTATTATTAGTGGGATGAAATATTAATGTTCCCTAAGTATTATAATGAATGCAAATGTTATAGAAGTTAGATATAGAGATGTGCAAATGTCTTTGTAAGCTTGCGCTGCTACATTTTTTTTTGTTTCTCTAAGTTTCTGTTACGCTGTGCTCACCATAAACTAGACGAGACCCCTGTACTGAGATGGGAATAGACAACACCAACCACAGACACAGGGGCCACGTTCGGAGTGTAGGATAGTCTTGGTAGCCGGGTCTGGAGTGGAGAGGTCGGGGTAGTCGTTATACTTGCCGCGTTCAGTGCAGGAGAGGTCCGGAGTGTAGAAGGTACTATTGCCGAGGTCAGGGTTGGAGAGAGTAGGATTGTCGAAGTTCAATACCGTGGTCAGGGTTGGAGAGGAGCGGAGAGTCAGAGATGGCCGAGTTCAGTATTCCAGAGGGGCGGATGGTCCAAAGGCAAGCAGGGTCGGTGCACAGGAGATCAACACTAGGAGTAAGACAACAGAACAGGGACAAGGCAGGGTTAGCAGAGGCAAACACAGTGTAATGTGAATCTATTCTCAGCCAGTGGCACAGCTGAGCATAAATAGGCAGAAAAGACCAATCCAAAGAGGGGTGGAGCGGAGGAGTGGCCTCAAGGTAGGCTGGATGAGAGGGGGAGGCAGGTGATGGTGATGGAGCTGATAAGCTCTATTGCCATGGAGCTTGGGTGCATCGCGCGCGTGCCTATGATGCGCGATGCGATCCGGAGGCTATCCACGCAACTTCTGGGGACGTCCGGGGTGCACAATGCGTGAGTTGAGGGTGCCGTTCTACCCGGGGAAGCCCCTAGCGTGTGCGAGGGCTGTGCAGGAATGCGCGTGAGGATGCACAACTCTAGGGTTTTGGCAGCGGGTGCCGGTCTGATAGGCGTAGGCCTGCATATGCGCAGGGTCCGTGCGGGAGCGCGCGTGAAGCCATGTGATCTTGCATGCCGAGACTTTTAATGCTTGGCAAATGTTTTTTGCGAAGTCTGATGATTTGTGCAACATTTTTGTGGAAGGAAATACACATTTCATCTGGGTTGAACTTCAGTAAACATGTTGCACCTCTTTAGTTGGTCACAAGGAAGCTTGTGTATCTAACTTAGAGACAGTAATAAATCACTTTTGAATACTTGTGGCCTAATGTGTACATCAAGTATGGTGTAAAATAATAAAATATAAACTGAACGAACAAGTGTAGCATTAGACATGTGAAGTAATGTTTTTTTTAAATCAATATGTACACAAATAATTCAACGCGTTTTGCTTGGGATAATGTGTGTAAATGAGGATCACAGGAAACGCATGTCTTGATAGGGCCTTAACCTACTGCAACCAAGAGGCACATATGCTAATTAAGTAAATAATAATAATTGTATATTCTTGTATAGCGCTGCTAGTTTTACATAGCGCTTTAAAGAGACATCTTGCATGCACAGGTCCCTGCCCTGTGGAGCTTACAATCTATGTTTTTGGTGCCTAAGGCACAGGGAGATAGAGTAACTTGCCCAAGGTCACAAGGAGCTGACACCAGGAATTGAACCAGGAGGTGGCTTCAAGCTCAGAGCTAAAGTCAGTGTCTTTACTCACTGAGCCACTCCTTCAACCCATTCTTTTTTTCACTTTTATATTCTTGTTTGACATAAACATTTACTGTATGTTTTTGTCCTGTTGTGGAAAATGACAGTGGAAAAACTCCATGTTCTCATAGTGAAGGGATGCATGAAGACGTAAGAATAGTCGGCATTCAGGTACTAACACAAAAGTACAGTTTCTCCACTTGCAAAAATTATACATTTATTTTATTCAGGATTAAAAAAAGAGAAAAGACCACCTAAATGGCAAAAATAACGTAGAGAGGTAACAGGTGCCTGCCCCCCAAAATTGTGTGCACAGAAAAATACACCAAAAAAGTAGAAGGCAGCACCCAATCTATAAGACTCACTTATTCTCTACATCCCTTGCAACCTGATATACCTTTTATAAACTCGGTATCTAATCTTCTGATTCTGCGTTAATACTATACCCGATGAAGGACGGTGAGAGACATGAAAGCTTGTAATATATCAACTACTTGTTTGTCCAATAAAAGGTATCATAGCACCTACTCCCTTTCTCTCCTTTGTTATTACATGTTTTAGGATATATTCTTGCTAGGAAAGAAACTCAGCAAAGTTTCAGTATTTTAATGTTCAAAAAAACATGCAGGTGGTACAACGTTGTATTCCATGTGGATATACCTGGGACGCAAACAGGAAATAAGTAATATATAACAATGAGAATAAGCCTGTTAGGAAAGTATAACCACATATTGAAGACATTTGAATGTATAACGTGATGAAAGTGGCTCATAATAAGGGATCAAAACAATATTTTACAATATATACATATATAATGAACAACAAGTCAGTCAATATTATATACAATTATATATACAGTATACATAGTAATCGCTAACTAACTATACATTTCAAATATTGAAACATATCTAACAAATTAACATAACTCTCACAGCATACAGTTTATAAGAATAACAAGATCATTCTGATCTACAATTAATCCTCCTCTGTGCGTTCTCCCTACCAATTAGAATGTAAATTCCTCAGAGCAGGGACTCCTCTTCCGAAATGTTACTTTTGTGTCTGATGCACTTATTCCCACGATCTGTTATTTGTATTATTTGTTATTTAGATGATTGTCACATGTATTACTGCTGTGAAGCGCTATGTACACTAATGGCGCTATATAAATAAAGTACAAAAAATGTTACACTGCTGCACACCTCAAGTATATCAGATTAAGCAAAATACTTGCAGTTTAGTACCGGTGCTCCTGAGTCAGGGAAAACCTGTCTAACGAAATCCTGAGCAAAGATATGAATGGAAGATCCAAGGTACTACGGATTTTTAAGGAATTTATTATGTCAAACTAGCACTGTGCTACAGTATATAAATAAAGACATACATACATGACAGGGAAAATAATATAATTAACATTTATGTATAGAACCACTATGTAAATACATGTAGAACACATTTTGATGGATAAAAAAGATTGGCACAGACACTGTAAAGTTTGTGCTCTGTCCCTGTTACCATTACACCAGAATGTATCCCCCCATGCGCATGAGCGGGAACATCTCATTTCTAAGCACTAAGACCTACGAGGCTCTATATGTAAAACGGACACTTTCATGTAGACTTTTTCAATATTTTATGCAGATCATTCTCCACCCCAGACTTGAATTTAATATACAAATCTACTCATTCATAAGCAGCATGATATGAATATGTCATTATGTAACTCCTTCCGCAGTCCTCTTATTGTTTCATTTACTGTAACAACTCATTCAAACTGCTCACTAATGTAAATGCCTTAATACAATGATGATAAGACATACATTATAATGCATTTCTTTCCCTTTGAAACTCTCTACACAATGCCTTTCATTTCCATTAACTACAGTCACATCAATACATATGAGCTCCAAAATGATTTATTTGAAATAGCTTTAAAAATAACACAAAATTTAGAAATACAAATCCTACTCATTTTGTGGCATTTTAGGTTGAATTTGCAACAAACTGAATACTAGACAAACTGAAAAAAGTCTGTGTGCTCCAGTTGCATAAAAGGATTGGGAGCATATTGATACTGAGGCAAACAGTTTTGATTTCAGCGAAGAGTTTGCCTAATTTATCACAATGGAATGAAATGAAAGATCTAAAGGGTCAGGAAGAACTGTGTTCCATGAACAGTCATAGACGTTATGCTAACCAATATATTTTTTTAACGACGAGATTATTTCTTTTTCCACTGGGAATACATTTCCAGAAAATGTATCTATTCAGTTCCCACAGAATTACCAACATTTATTTTCACTTTAGTATTACATTTTATGCAATCGCGTATGTCAGTGGTTTCCATCATGAATGTTTGCGATGTGAATTTGTGATATCATTGGAACTGATATGAAGTAATGTCATGGTTTTCAGAAGCTTCTGAAATATCACAAAATCTGTCTTGCATGTTTTTCAGCAAATAACAATACAATGCACTGCAGACTTTACTGACACTTACCTGTTATGCACAACGGCACTTTAGTGCACAAATAGGGCTGCATTATTAATAACTCTTGATCCTGAAACAGCAAATTACTTTTAGATTAAATCCTGAACCTCCTACCACTCATTTGTTAAACAGCAAATCCTACTTCTGAAATCAGCAACTTGGTCTCTTTATCTTCTTCCTTCCAGTGAAAGGATATTCAAAATCGTAGGTGCATATGGTGGATCCCGTTTAAAAAAAAATAATATCATCCCTATATTTCAGTAAGACACAGTAAAAGAATAGAACCAAGTAGACATGAAATACAGTCTGTAGGAAGAGCTGGCCTCATTTTCTAGATTTCGCTGACATGCTAGCAAGCAATCTTGGAGGAAAAGCCACTTTTAAAGTTAACCCATAGGGGGAAAGCATGGCATTGCTCCAAACCAAATCTCCTGCTGTCAGCTTTTTCGCTATGCAGTGCAGGTGGTTTTTTGGCTGTGATCACTCCATCTAGAAAGACTGATCAATAAAGTGGAAGATGAATTATGGAAGTACGAGAGCCAACTGAGATAAGAGAAATGAGTGAGCGAAAATAATTCTTAAATGTCGGGAAAGATGACTAACTGATATTGCAACAGAATAGGAAGCATTCAAGACCACCAAGTCCTTTATTCAGGCAAGTTTTCAGGACCACCAAGTCCTTTATTCAGGCAAGTTTTCAGGACCACCAAGTCCTTTATTCAGGCAAGTTTTCAGGACCACTAAAGTCACTTGATGCCAACTTTTGGACCCTATAAAGATCTGTGTTTAGGCAAGTGTTACTATTTGCCTAAAAAGGGCCATAAGAAGTTCTCAACGCTTGCTATTCCCTTGTACAATAATATCAAGCCAGCTATTAAATGCCATCATTCTATTTAACCTTCATTTGTTTTTATTTGTTGTGAGATATATCGTTTTTCTTCTATGGGTGAACACAGTACAACCTTACACTAGCTGAATTTCCACCATGCAAGAATTTGCCCTGGATAGTGGAAGTTGTGGGTTCTAATCCTGTTGGGTTTGACACTGGTAACCCCTTCATTACAAGGGTCTTTAAACTGATTGGGGTTAAGGATATACTTTGCATATACATTAGCATATCTGCCAGGGTACCTCAGGTATGCTCATTTTTGAGCACAGGCAACTCTCCCTAATTTATTTGGAGGGAGGTTTGAGGGGATATATATACAACTGGAGAAACCTATTAAATGAAGTTAGGAACACCACTTCCTCCACCACACAGAAACCCTATTTCAGGCTCTGGAACAAAATCGCACTTTCAGGTCATTTTGCTTGTAAAGCAACTACAAACTTGTGCGGTATGTGACTTTTTAAAAAAAAAAAAAATGGTATGGGAAATACGATTTACTTTAGTGAATACCATTTTTAAACGAATTTCACACCGTGCGGTAGGAACATGCCAACATGTTCAATGTTGCAATTTTATTGCTGACGTTTAGTGAATAGACCCCTACGTAAGTTGTCGCCAACACTTGAAATATTTATTGGCAAGAATTTCTTCAAAATAGGAATATTTGTCATTAATCTGCATTTTTAAGCCCCCATGACTTTTTTTTTACATTTGCAAAAATAAGCATGACTCATATTGATTTGATTGGTGCTACTGCATATCACAGAATAAGAGCCATAGTAGTAACGTACAGTACTGTATTAGATGTACATGAATGTGCCACATCAGAACAGGACTACATCAGATTCATAGTTTGTTTAATGTGTAATGTGTAGTTGAAACCTATTCCAGCTTCACATTGCAAAACCAGTATGACCATTCTCACACTGATAACACCTAAAAGGTCGAAACAGCTGTCTGTGGCTAGGTTTACTGCTTATGCTCTTTAACCCAGGTTGTGCTGAAAAGCTGTGTTGTATAGCAGGCATTAGCTTACAGGGGTCCATGTTAAAATGGACATGAAGCCAAAGGTGTGTAATTTGCATGTCATTTCCCAGAATCCCTAGCTGAAGTTAAAGCACTGTATGCTAAGAGATAATGGGGAAAGGTTGGGTTGCAGACCTGTCTGAGACGTGAATGTGCCCCAAGTGATATTTTTATTTAGTGTACGATAGAGGGTTTTTGTCACTTTTTTACCCACCATAATTTATATAATTTAAGGTGCATGGTAATTCCTTATTTTACTTAGTACTTGTTAAAGTTACACAGCTCTTTATGAAAAGAAAGCGGCCCCCCCTAGCAATAGGCGGGGGGGCTTCATGACCGGGGGGGGTCCGGCCTTCCCCTCGCTGGCCCGCCCCCACATCTCCCTCCCCAGCACGGGAGGAGTTCCCGGAAGGCCTACTTAAGGCCAGGCTGGCGGGCAGCACGTCCTCTTTTGCTGCCCGCCAGACGATTTGGACGTCCCTCTCCTCCCTGCAGGTTAAATTAAGGTAAGGCCCCGAAAGGGGGGGTCAATCCTGGGCACTCCCCCCTCCTGTATAGCCGCGATTTTTGAATCGGCGGTGAGGGGGGAGGCGGGATGCAGGGAGGAGAGGGACCCCTTAGTGTAGCGGCCCGTCCCCATCCTCCATCTGCGGCGCGCAGCATGGAGCTGGGGGGGTCGGATTTAGGCCTGTACCGCGGCAGCTGCAGGCGGGGAGTGGTGGTCTCGGGACAGAGGGGGTCTGACGGGCAGAAGGGGCCTGACGGGGTTTTTTCCGCTTCTTTCCCTGGGGGTGGGGGCTACCTTCTCCCGCAGCGTTGTGCGGGTGGGTGCCTCCTCCATCCGCATAGCTCCACGGTGGCTGCCATCGGTAGGGGCACCCCGGCGGGGAGGGGGGGGGGATCCGGCCGAGGCATGCAGCCCGCGCGGAAATTCGGCGCGTGTGCCCCATGCGGCTGCTCGCGGCCCGCTCGGGGGCTGGGGCGCTGTCCCACGTGGTGCGGGCCTTCAGTCTCCCGATGGGGAGTGTAGCGCGGGCAGAGGCCCCTCCTACCCCTCCCCCCCCCTTTCGTTAGTGGTCTCGGGGCAGGGGGGTTGGGGTGGACCGGTCAGCCATGCGGCTGGAGAGGCGGCTGCTCCCGCGCCCCTCCCCTCCCACACCTGTGGGGTCGTTAAAATGTATGCGTGAGGTGGGCTGTACAGGGGGGGCCGGCCAGGAAAAATTTAAAATAAATAACGTTGTATGGGTATATATGTGTGTGATATGGGTGTGTATATATGTATATATGTGTGTGGTAGGGGTGTGTATATATGTGTGTGGTATGGGTATATATATATATGTATATATGTGTGGTATGGGTGTATATATATGTGTGTGGTATGGGTGTATATATATGTATATGTGTGTGGGTATATATGTGGATGTACGTATAGGTATTTATGGGTGTTATGTGCAGGTATGTGGGTGTGTATGTACATGTGTATATGGGTATGCACGTATACGTAAATGGAGATATACGCATGTATAGGCTAGTGCAGCCGCTCTTAGTGGTTGCGGCCCTAGGCCGGGGGTAAGCGCAAAGAGGGGGCGGCCATGGTTGGCGCTTCACGGTCTGCCCCCGCAGTTAGTTTTGGCGCGGGGACACACGCTGATGCGCTCGGGACGATTATGTGCAGGTATGTGTGTGCGGGGTATATATATGTGTATACGGGTACGTATATATGTGTACATGGGTGCAGGTAAATCGATGTACGTGTATGTAGGCATGTATACTATAAGCTATATAAATATACTGTAGTTCGGCGGGGGGGACACGCTGAGGCGCTGGGAGCGATGGCAAGTTTATGCTTGACTGCTCCCAGCGGCTGCTTCCTTCTGGTATCCCGTGCGGGGGTAGCAGTTGCCCGCCCGTGCGGGGTGGGGGTATGGTGAAGTTGGGACAGAAAGGCTGGCATAAGATTTCCATAGGAGGGTGCGCGGTCTGACTGGCGACGTGTCCCCCCCACTTATGGTCTCAGACGGTGCAGAGAATTATATAATGTCAATAGAGCTCTTTATCTAGGGACATTATAGACTATGTAGCCCTCTTTCCCCCCCCTTAAGTGAGATTGAGGTGGGTAGGTGTGTCTGACTACTTATCAGTGTGGTGCTATACCTGTTGGCTCACAGGAGGGCTGAGCTTCCGCCATGGGGAACCTGGGGTATGTACTTACACTCGGTGCAGCGCCTCCACTGATGAGGGATCCCAACGGGGTGGGAGTGTGCCCTCACCAGAACAACCATACAGTAAATACACACCGTGTGAATAAACAGTATTTACTGAGCAGAAACTGTAACTCCAATAACACCTCTTTGCATAACATCAAAACAATATATCAATAACAGTGCATCACTCTGAATGCATACCATCCCCCCACCCACATGTCCATCATCACATTCCCCGCAGTCTCTTGAGTGTCCCCAACAATAAAGACCAGTGTGAGTGTGAGGGATAGCGCTTCCCTGTGTTGGGGCCCGGTGGTGCACTTAATATATACTACCTCCCTGACCAGTCCTGGTCAGGAAAATCCTTGGAACTCAGCAGCACCGCACAGTGATCCCACGGCGTGCTGCGCTGCTCTCTGCAGGAATGGATGCCCACGCTGCATCCACAGGAAAGGAATCTCCAGCCGGGATGCTTCTTTAACACAGTCTCTGAACACGCTGTCAGACAGTCAGATGCTGTCAGACAGCAACCCTCTTGCTGCTTTGAATAGGGTGAAGGAGTCCCTGTCCTAAGGCCAACACTATGCCATACAGCTTCCTCTGGTGTCATAGGGGACTAACTGGGCCCTGGGGTATACCTCTACCCTAGTCCCTGTAACTTCTGTCGGATCCCAGACTCTGGCAGCTCACCACGTGCAACTGGCACTGGTGATATACACACACTGAACAACTAGCTCCTAACTCACTTATCTTAACGCGCCTGCAGCCGACACACAGCTCTCAGTCAGCCGGCAGACAGTAACACACGCTGCACACGCACTGCACTCAGTACAGGCAGCGTCACATGCAGCACTCAACACAGCAACCTGGAACCCTAACACTAACACTAACAGCTACGCACTGCAAACTTCTGGAACGCGTACAGCAACTTGCTGCACACTAGCACTATGCCTTCTTGTCAGGCCTCACAGCACTGCCAGCCGTGATCCTGACAAGACAGCACACAGACACGCACTAAGGGCAGCGTCCCTATCTGGGCTGTCCCTCAGCACTTACCCACTAACCTGGTGGGGAGTTGGGGCCTTACTTGGGATGTGGGGACCTTACTCGATGCAGGAGCTGCACATGCTCTCTGCACCCTTCCTTCCTTCACAGCTCCCCAGCTCCAACTGACAAACGTGCTCAAGCCCAAACAATGTATCCACTTTGCCTGCCTGGCCTTCCTAAGCCCTATTGGCTCCCTGGTGTCACATGGGGCATACAGAGACTCATGGGATTTGTAGTCCCAGCTCAGAGCCTTCCCTGGTAGGCTAGGGGTTCGCGGGCTTTCCTTACCCTCCACTGCGCGTGTGCAATCTTTCCCGGGCTTTCTCTCTTCTCCCTGAGCTGTCCCTATGCTCGCGCGAGCTATCCCTAGCTCTGGGGCTTTCCATGCGCCTACGCGTCCACTGCGCATGTGCGAGACGGTCCTCAATGGCGGCGCCCTGCTCTGCGGCCGCCGGGACTTTAGAGACGCGATCGCGGCCTTAGCAACGGCCCGATCGCGTCCCCGGCAACCGGCCGCAGGCAGGGGAATCCGCGCTGCTCCCTGCTCCAGCCCCCACCCTTTGAAGCAGCCGTCGGGTCTTTCGGCACCCGCGATCGAGCTGCCCAAGGGGAGGGGGGTCTCAAGGAGCTGCGGGAGCTCCAGGCTACACTCTCCCCCTGGTGGAAAATCCAACGTCCTCGCTTGGAGAACGCCATACCCTGACATAAGGTATATACAATTAAAATGCATGGCACAGAACATACAACACGTGTCGAATTTACCCTTCAGGTTACATTGCACTTCACACCAGACTATACCCGAGACTAGCTGAGACCATTTGTGGGGTGCCCCTAACTGATCATGTGGGGGTACCTCACTTTTGCGTCCGTGAGCCTCCCCTAGAAAAATTTCTTGGAGAGCACACTCTAAAGCGACAGTTACTGGCTCTTCGCTACTTCCTCCCCCTGGTGGAAGGAGTAGCACAGTGTCTCTGAAGCAGACCCTTACCCGGTCATCCGCGGCAGGGATGCGGCAGACCAGGAGGCCAGGACCTTTCCCGCGGTCCACGACTTGGCGAATGGCACACTCCTTTTTGGGCTTAAAGGAGGCCAGTCTCCCTGGATCTTCCTTTACACAGTCCTTGTCACTACGGACTTGCGAGGCTTTCACTGAAAAGCGAGCCCTGGACAATGTCTCTGTTTCACCTGACCGGGGGTAAAGAGTATACACCCGACCACTGCGGTGATTCACGGTGGCCAACAGGTCCTTGGGGATGCTGTCAGTTCCCACCTCGGCCGTCTTGGGACCTGCCCCCGGTACTTCTGGGGCAGTCCACTTACGCGCTGAAAACTCGGGAGCGTTGGATCCCAGTCCTGGGACCACTTGTGTCGGAGCGCACGGGCTCATACTCCGTTCAGAAGCCGCAACTCTGGCCTTCTTCACGGCCAGCTCCATCGGAGATTGTGGGGAGTTAGGGAGTTCCTTACCACTCCACTGGCTTGGGATGGATTCTCCCAAGGAGGACACCTCCGCCAGGACGCGATGTAGAGGGGAGCCCTTCGCCCGGGTAACCAGACTTAAGGAGCCATCGTGCTCCGCGGTCACCTGGAGGCTCACCCCCGACACCCCTGGGGCAGTCGACTCACCCTCATCGTCGTTTGGTACTGGTCCCCATTCTAGGACCGATGGTACCTCGGTAGTAGGTCGGACTGACCATTGTAGGGCGCACGGGCCCACAGCAGGGTCCGCAACATCGGGATACACCTCCTCTAGGGCACACGGGCCCACAGCAGGCTCTGCATCCGCCAAGATAGGGTGTTCATTGCTGTCACTAAAGTGGTCCGCCGGCAGGCGCATCGCCACAAGTGACTGGTCGCTGGATTCACTAGAAGAAGGTGGGGGTATATACACCTTACCCTGTGATTCCTCTGTATAATCGCTGGGGTGGTTCGCCGGTAGGCGCATCGCCACCGATGGGACTTCAACCTCGTCCCGCTCAGGAACCGGATCTGAAATGTTCACTCGGGCACACGGGCCCTCCACAACCTGTTGTTGGTAGCGGGAATCCCTAAGTAATTTCTCCCTGAAGACAGACTTAACTTCAGCACAACTCAGAGTGATATAGAGGTCAGGCTCCTCCTCCCTAGAACAGTCTGTCTCATCCACGTTTGGTTGAAAGTCACAGTGCTTGCTCCCCCTGGTGGAATCTGAAGGAGGGGCACTTTCTACAAGGGAGTGGTTCTGGCTCTGTGCTGAGTCACTCACAGTGCAGGGGCGGGGTTCAGGGTTCCGCGCCCAACCCGGACAATACTCTGCAACAATTTCTTGCACAGTCCTGGTGCTCTCCCGACTTGGCGGGAGCCGCCATCTTAGGTGTGACTCACTGCTAGAGAGAGACTCCATTTTAATCACAGTCTCTGCAATTACACTAGGGCTCTCTGTATAGATAGGGGGGTAGCCTTCTGGTTTTCCCGCCAATCCCGGACAGTTTTCTTCAATAAAATTTAGTGCAGGCTTGCAGCCAGCAGCACGTGCGTTCTCCTGCGTTGGCGGGAGACGCCATTTGGCTGGGTCGGCGTAAACTAGGGGGTACCCCTCAGACGGGCCCCCGGGCATACACAGGGCGGACGGTGCCTCTGCCAGGCATATATCCGCGGTGGGGATGGCCACAAAAAGTATCATTTTCCTTCCGCAGGCAGGGGAATCCGCGCTGCTCCCTGCTCCAGCCCCCATCCTTTGAAGCAGCCGTCGGGTCTTTCGGCACCCGCGATCGAGCTGCCCAAGGGGAGGGGGGTCTCAAGGAGCTGCGGGAGCTCCAGGCTACAACTATATAGATATATTGTGGTAATTATTAGATGATAAATACTTGTTAATGGGAATCGCAATGTTTAGCATTTATGCTTGGTTACTTTATCTGAATTCCCCAATTAATTCATGGATGGGCGCATGTGGAGGCGTGCGTGCGGAGGCGCATGTGTGTAGGATAGGTGTGGGCACAGGTAGTTGGATATATGGATATACGTGTAGGCACATCAGAAGTATGTATGTAGGCACATGTGGATGTTTATATGTGTAGGGGCATACGTAGAAGTGTGCAGGTGTATAGGGGCACACGTAGATGTGCGCTTGCGTGTGTGGGCACACGTAGATGCGTGCGGGTATGTATGGCCACACGTAGATGTGCGCGAGTGCGTATGGGCACACGTAGGCAGGTGCATGTGGATGCACGCGTGTATGAGCGCGTGTGTATGGGCACACGTGGATGCGCGCGTGTATATGGGCACACGTAAATGCGCGCGTGTGTATGGGCACACGTAGATGTCAGTAGAGCTCTTTATCTAGTGACATTATAAACTATATAAATATACTGTAGTAATTATTAGATGATAAATATCACACGTAAATGCACGCGTGGGTATAGGGGTGCACGTAAATGCGCGCGTGTATATGGTGTGACAGAAACCAGGGGATGGTAATAAATTCCGTATATAGGGCTCCCAGGATACTAGACAGTTTCTATCCTGTTTGGCCTGGGAGTGCAGCCTTATAATACATACACTCCATCCCACAGTTTGGCAAGCGCTGGAACTGAGGGATGAGAGATCCAGACCAGAGTTTGTCTGCTGCCTGATTTCTGTCACCTGTCATGCTAATTAGGAATCAGGTATGAAAGACTGATTTCCTGTTTGCTCTGGTCTCCCCACAAGAGCCAGGAGGCTGGAAGGCTGCTGAACTACAGAGGGGAGAAGCCTCTTCCCCAAACAGGTTCAATCTTTCTGTTCATTTGTGTAAGACTGCAAAAGTACCATGTTTTGATGTTGGACGTGGAAAAGCCACTTCCAACCCTGAGTCAGGGATATCTAAGTTAAGTTATCGCTCAGGTGAGCAGCTTTTGTTTTGATCTGTTTTCTGTTGTATGCACTGTGGCAGTCTCAGTGCCTGGGACTGAATAAACCAGGCATAGCCTGTTTAAAGGAACAGTACGTGACGCCTCATCATTTAACCTACCCTAAAAGACCGTGTTCTAAACAGTCCCGGACAAACGACGGAGCCCCGGAGTAAGCCGTTTGTCACATATGGTGGAGAATGCGGGCAGAGCACTAGGGGGTCTGCGGGTTGAAGAACTTTGAAAAAAAAAAAAAAAAAAAAAGTTTTTTCATCCTCTGCAAACAAGATGGAAGACGTGGTGGGTGCGCTGGTACGCAATGTCGCTGCCCAGAAAGACGCGAATGAAACCCAGCAACAGCTGTTAATAGCCCAGCAAGAAACTAATGCAAACCAGCAGCAGACGAATGCAGCCCATCAACAGCTGCTAATAGCCCAGCAAGAGATTAATGCCAACCAGCAACAGGCGAATGCCAACCAGCAACAGGCGAATGCAAACCAGCAACAGACGAATGAAGCCCTGCAAAACACGAATGCAAACCAGCAAGAGACAAACCGCTTGCTGAGAGAGGAGCAACAGCGGTTCGCTCAGGGCTTACAGCAGGAACTCGAGATCCTGAGGGGGACTATCAGTAACCTTCCACTGGCAGCGGCAGCCCCAGTACCGAAAATGACCAGGGCAAGCCACTACCTTCAGAAGATGGGACCCTCGGATGATGTGGAAGCCTATCTTCTCACGTTTGAACGCACGGCACAGAGAGAGGGATGGCCAGAAGCTGAGTGGGCTGGTCTAATCGCACCCTTCCTAAGCGGCGAACCCCAGAAGGCTTACTTTGATCTAGAGCCAGCCGAAGCTAACGTCTATGCAAAATTGAAGTTCGAGATCCTCGCCCGCCTCGGCGTAACCACGGCTGTTCGCGCCCAAAGGTTTCACGCATGGTCCTTCACGATGGATAAAGCCACCCGAAGCCAGATGTATGACCTCATCCACCTCGCCCGGAAGTGGCTACAACCCGAGATCAACTCAGCCAGCCACATCGTGGAACGGTTGGTCATGGACCAGTTCTTGAGGAAACTTCCCTCTGCCTTACGCCGTTGGGTCAGTCGGAGTGACCCCCACAATGCGGATGAGCTTGTGGCCCTCGTAGAAAGGTACAATGCAGCAGAAGAGCACCCGCAACCCACAGTCATGGAGCAACCCCACTACCCGAGGTTCCAGGACTCTTCCAGAGACGGTAAAAGGGTACCGGGGTTAAGGGGCGCTGAAGAGCGGCGACCACCTTCACGCAGCACCAGCAACAGTGGTTCGCACACTAAGGGCAATAGCCAACATGGGGAGCCGGGAAAAGGCTCTAAGTGGGACACAGACTATGTACCTAAATGTGTAAATTGTCATGAGAGGGGCCACACAGCAAAAATCTGCCCACTAAATGATGAGCCCATGCAATGCCACAGCGTGGAACCTTATTCGCTGTTGTCCCAATGTATGGGCCCTAGCCCAGAGGACCCCTTGAATAACCATCTGTGGGCATTTGTAAAGGTTAATGGTAAGAGGGTTCGGGCACTTCTTGACTCTGGGAGCATGGTCACACTAGTGTCCGAATACCTCTTGCCCATTAAGAAGAAACAGGGAAACAGTTCACAAAGAGTGGCAATTTGTTGTATACATGGGGATAATCATGAATATTCCACTGTTGATGTTTTTTTTGAAACAGAGTTTGGTTCTTTAGATTTCAAGGTGGGTATTGTACCCAAACTGGCACATGATGTGTTAATAGGGACCGACTTTCCCCATTTTCTAAAAATGTGGTCCCCCGCTCAGAATAGCGCCCAGAGTTCAATAGCGGACCATAACGAAGTATTAGAAGAAACAAATCCTTTCCCTTTTTCAGAAATGGAGGTTGACGAGGGCCCAAATAAGAAGGGGGAAAAGGAGGAGTGCTGTAAAATTCCCTTCCCCATCACTACTTTGGTAGGGAATACCCCAAATCAAGATGTTGAGCAGACACTTACCACCCCAGAACCGGATAAGACCCTCGCTGACATAGAGGTCAGTCCTGGGAGTTTTAAGAAGGCGGTAGCGGTAGCAAGGGGAAATATACGGGACCAGAATAGTACTCCTGGCCAACCAGATAGATCACTTGCTTACCCCTACTTCGAGGTAGAGAACGACCTAGTATATCGGGTTGATAAAAGGAAATCAGTTACAACTAAACAATTGTTGGTACCACGGACATTCCGTAACGTAGTATTACACCTCGCACATAGTCATCCATTGGGGGGACACCTAGGGGTGGAAAAGACAAAAGAAAAGGTTCTTCGAAGCTTCTATTGGCCTGGGGTTCTGGCAGAAATTACGAATTATTGTTCCTCATGCCCAGAATGTCAGATCACCGCCCCGTTCAAGGCGTACCGCAGCCCATTGGTACCCCTTCCTATAATAGAGGTACCATTTGACCGGATTGCTATGGATCTAGTAGGACCCCTAATAAAGTCTGCTAGGGGACATCAGCATATATTGGTAATATTAGATTATGCCACCCGATATCCGGAGGCAGTTCCCCTACGTAGCACCTCAGCTAAAAACATAGCAAAAGAGTTAGTAGTTCTGTTTTCCCGGGTCGGGATTCCTAAAGAGATTCTATCTGACCAGGGAACACCATTTATGTCCCAAGTAACGAAAGAGCTATGTAAACTCCTAAAAATCAAGCATCTCAGAACCTCAGTCTATCATCCACAAACAGATGGTTTAGTGGAAAGGTTCAATAAAACCTTAAAGAGCATGTTACGGCGGGCGGTTGATAAAGATGGGAAAAACTGGGATTGTTTGTTACCGTACCTGTTATTTGCCATTAGGGAAGTTCCCCAATCATCCACTGGCTTCTCCCCGTTTGAACTATTGTATGGCCGACACCCAAGGGGCTTACTGGATATAGCCAAAGAGACTTGGGAACACGAGGTTACCCCTTACAGAAGTGTAATAGAGCATGTTGCCCAGATGCAGGACCGCATTGCTGCAGTCCTACCCATAGTGAGGGAACACATGGAGAAAGCTCAAGAAGCACAGAGGAATACATATAATAAGGGTGCTAGGGTCAGAATTTTTTCTCCAGGTGATAGGGTACTAGTTCTGGTTCCCACCGTGGAGAGTAAATTCCTTGCTAAATGGCATGGGCCATATGAGGTCTTGGAAAGAGTGGGAGAAGTAAATTATAAGGTAAGACAGCCAGGTAGGAGGAAACCTGAGCAAATTTACCATATAAACCTACTCAAGCCCTGGAAAGATAGAGAAGTCTTGTTAACCCTAGTACCCCCAGGTCCGTCAGAGAATCAAGAAACTGACCCAGAGGTTAGCATAGCTGAAACCCTGTCTGTTCATCAGAAACGAGAGGTTCAGAATTTAGTGAAAAGAAACAAAGAAATCTTCTCTATACGGCCAGGTAGAACTAGCGTAATTGAACATGACCTAGTCTCTGAACCGGGGGTCCGAGTTAACCTTAAACCGTACCGAATCCCAGAGGCCAAAAGAAAGGCTATAAGTTTAGAGGTTAAAAAAATGCTAAAACTAGGTGTAATTGAGGAATCCCAAAGTGGGTGGAACAGCCCTATAGTCTTAGTCCCAAAGCCAGATGGTACAACAAGGTTTTGTAATGACTACCGGAAACTAAACGCGGTGTCAAAATTTGATACTTATCCTATGCCCAGGGTAGATGAACTTGTAGAGAGACTGGGCAAAGCCCGATATCTCACAACCCTAGACCTAACAAAAGGGTACTGGCAGGTTCCCCTCACAGAAAGGGCAAAAGAAAAGACAGCCTTCTCAACCCCAGACGGCCTCTTTCAGTATAAGGTGTTGCCTTTTGGCTTACATGGAGCTCCCGCCACATTCCAAAGAATGATGGATAAAATTTTAAAACCACATGCTCGGTATGCTGCCGCCTACCTGGATGATGTGGTAATCCATAGTGAAGATTGGCAATCCCACCTTCCAAAGGTCCAAGCTGTGCTTGACGCAGTCCGGTCTGCTGGACTAACTGCTAACCCCGCTAAATGCACTATTGGTCTGGAGGAGGCCAAGTATCTGGGATATTCTATTGGCAGAGGTTTACTCAAACCCCAAACACTCAAAGTGGAGGCGATACAAAATTGGCCAAGGCCAGTTACAAAAAAACAAGTAAGGACCTTTTTGGGGTTAATTGGGTACTATAGAAGGTTTATTCCCAATTTTGCAACTAAGGCAACCCCACTAACTGACCTCACAAAAGCAAGAGGACCGCTAATGGTAAAGTGGTCCCCCGAAACCGAACAGGCCTTTAGAAGCCTGAAAGAAGCTCTCTGTGCCCAACCAGTGTTGGTCACAACTGACTTCTCCAAAGAGTTCGTAGTCCAAACCGACGCATCTGAGGTAGGGCTGGGGGCGGTACTCTCCCAGGAGTCTCAAGGTGAGGAGCACCCCATCCTTTATTTAAGTAGGAAACTAAATCCCCAGGAGAAAAATTACTCCATAGTAGAGAAAGAGTGTCTCGCAATAAAGTGGGCTGTAGAGACGCTCAAATACTACCTGTTGGGGAGAAAATTCCGGTTGGTCACAGATCATGCACCCCTTACCTGGATGTGTCAAAACAGGGAAAAGAATGCTAGAGTGACCAGGTGGTTCCTAAGCCTACAACCCTTTAAATTTTCTGTGGAACACAGGTCAGGGCACAAACATGGCAATGCTGACGGGTTGTCAAGGATGCACTCCCTAATATCCATGGTCGCTCATCCCTCGAGGTCTGAGCTGGGGGGGAGGATATGTGACAGAAACCAGGGGATGGTAATAAATTCCGTATATAGGGCTCCCAGAATACTAGACAGTTTCTATCCTGTTTGGCCTGGGAGTGCAGCCTTATAATACATACACTCCATCCCACAGTTTGGCAAGCGCTGGAACTGAGGGATGAGAGATCCAGACCAGAGTTTGTCTGCTGCCTGATTTCTGTCACCTGTCATGCTAATTAGGAATCAGGTATGAAAGACTGATTTCCTGTTTGCTCTGGTCTCCCCACAAGAGCCAGGAGGCTGGAAGGCTGCTGAACTACAGAGGGGAGAAGCCTCTTCCCCAAACAGGTTCAATCTTTCTGTTCATTTGTGTAAGACTGCAAAAGTACCATGTTTTGATGTTGGACGTGGAAAAGCCACTTCCAACCCTGAGTCAGGGATATCTAAGTTAAGTTATCGCTCAGGTGAGCAGCTTTTGTTTTGATCTGTTTTCTGTTGTATGCACTGTGGCAGTCTCAGTGCCTGGGACTGAATAAACCAGGCATAGCCTGTTTAAAGGAACAGTACGTGACGCCTCATCATTTAACCTACCCTAAAAGACCGTGTTCTAAACAGTCCCGGACAAACGACGGAGCCCCGGAGTAAGCCGTTTGTCACAATGGGCATACGTAGATGCGCGCGTGTATATGGACATACGTAAATGCGCGCGTGTATATGGACACGCGTAAATGCGCGCGTGTATATGGACACACGTAAATGCGTGTGTGTGTATATGGGCACACGTAGATGCGCGCGCGCATCTATATGGGCACACGTAGATGCGCGCGCGTGTGTATATGGGCACACGTAAATGCGCGCGTGTATATGGGAACACGTAAATGCGCGCGTGTATATGGGTTCACGGAAATGCGCGCGTGTATATGGGTTCACGGAAATGCGCGTGTGTATATGGGCTCACGGAAATGCGCGCGTGTGTATATGGGCTCACGGAAATACGCGCGGGTGTGTATGGGCACACGGAAATGCGCGCGTGTGTATATGGGCACACGGAAATGCGCGCGGGTGTATATGGGCACACGGAAATGCGCGCGGGTGTATATGGACACACGGAAATGCGCGCGGGTGCATACGGTTTGCTGTGCGGGGAGAGGGGCTGGCGGAGGCACGCGTGAGGCCCTGGGTTGCTAATCCTGGGGAAGGCAATAGTCGCGACCCGTGCAAGCAGGGCCGGGTAGGGACGGGCCGGTGCCCCGTCGCGCGAAAATTTTGGACAGGCATACGGGAAGCGGGCAGCATGGCATCAATGGCAGAGCAGTTACGCCTTCTTCAAGTCGAGGCGGAAAACCATGACGAGGCATGGTTGGATCGGTAGCTGCAGGCGTTGTTCTCTGCGAAACCAGCACGTGGCACTAAGGCTGCTCCCTGCGGGAAGGGGAAGCAGAGGGCGCTGCAGCACAACGCGTCAGGCGACAGTCCTCAGGCAGCATTGCGCGCTAGAAAGGCGGCATGCAGAGAAGCCGCGCTCCACAGGAAGGGAGCGCGGAGGGTGCTGCAGTGCAAGGCGGCAGGCGAAGTTCAGCAACCGCACGCAGGGCGGCAGCCCTCGGTCACGGTACCGTGAGGCAGGGCGTCACAGCGGCCTGGTCGGGCCTCAGCGATGGTGGGGAGGACTTCGACCGCTGGGACGCAGGACACAGCGGATCGGCACGCAGGTCGGCCCGCCAAGGAGGGGCGGCGACTTCCAGCCACCGTGACGCAGAACAGGGCGTCACGGCACGCCACACGGCCGCCCGTTGCTGATGCGGGCGGTGTCACTGTCAGGATTTCGTCTGCAGAGTCGGCAGGGCCAAGGAGACAAAGACGGCCAACCGCAACCGCGGTTGGTGCCAATGTGTTTCGGAGAGCAGAGAACCAAGCATGGTTCGACTACGTGGAGCCGGCATCGGGTGAAGGGCGAACCAAGTCGCAGCCCAGGTCTCTTCCTCACGGGAAGCCACAGATGGCCACGGCCGGGGTCACTGGCACCGCGAATCCCATTCCAGTACCAACAGCCATCAGCCGGACCCCGGTGTCTTTCAATTCTTCAGCCACGGCCGGGGTCAAGGGCGTGGTAGCTGACCCACCCGGCAGCATCACGCACTGCACAGATGGTGGAACAGCCCCGGCAGGTGGTTGATGGCGACACGCCGTAGCAGGTACGGCATATGGCGTATCGGTTAATGGTAAGGACTCGCGTTTAGGGCGGTATCGAGGAGATGCGTCAAGGCTTGCAGTGGGCGACACAGAGCGAGCAAGGGAAGAGGCGTGGCCCAGTCCACTGCCAGGGTCGATTCCCTAGGGGTCACTGAGGGCGGGTAAGAAGCCGGCAGCAGTAAAAAAGGCGAAATCCCAGATAGCGCTGGGCAAAGGCGGCCTGCGGCTCCGGAGGTGGGTATGTCCGGGACCGGGTGAGGGATTGTGCAGCAAAAAAAAAAAAAAAAGAGGCCGGGTCGGTAGAGGAGCACGGGTCCCGCGGTTAGGCATGCCAGGTGGGATAGACTTATTTGAGTTTTCGGGAGGGCTTTGAGAGGGTATGGAGGGTTGGCGGTACGGGCCTAGTTTAAGGGGGGTTAAATAGGCCCGTCGGTGGCGGCTCTTGGGGGGTAGGTGCTTGTTCTTGCCAGACTGGGAGCTGGGCCGTTTGAGCCCGGGGGGAGTACGAGTGGGCAAGGTCAGTTATCCATGACCTCGAGAGCCCGCTCGCGTAGGGGACACGAGGTCAGCGGTTCGAGGGCCGGCTGACCGTCCCCTCCCCCTCCTGTCAAAGGAGCACACTCTGGCAGGGAGTGCATTTACCCCATTAGGTTTTCTGTATATATAAATAGCCGCGGCCATTTTAACTCCAGCTCCCGTTTCCTGTCTTTATTTGTACATTACATGTGGGTACAAGGCGGGGGGAGATGGGAACCACCTGGAACCTCCCTGGTCAAGCGCCCCCCCCTAGCCATAGGCGGGGGGGCTTCATGACCTGGGGGGTCCGGCCTTCCCCTCGCTGGCCCGCCCCCACATCTCCCTCCCCAGCACGGGAGCACGGGAGTTCCCGGAAGGCCTACTTAAGGCCAGGCTGGCGGGCAGCACGTCCTCTTTTGCTGCCCGCCAGACGATTTCCCACCCACCCATCCCCTTAGGTAGTGATTGCAATCATGTAATGAACGGCAGCAGAAGGTTGAGCAGGGCAGGGTATTCCCAGGAATGTGGACATATGCATTGTATGCCGTGTTAATGGTTCTTTGTTCCGTTTCAGCACGAACAGCTGATACTGTGCTGAGTGAAAGGAACGAGGTCCGAGCAGGAGGGGTCATTGTCCAGTTTTGCCTTTGTCGCGGCGGCTCTTGGGGGGTAGGTGCTTGTTCTTGCCAGACTGGGAGCTGGGCCGTTTGAGCCCGGGGGTGTACGAGTGGGCAAGGTCAGTTATCCATGACCTCGAGAGCCCGCTCGCGTAGGGGACACGAGGTCAGCGGTTCGAGGGCCAGCTGACCGTCCCCTCCCCCTCCTGTCAAAGGAGCACACTCTGGCAGGGAGTGCATTTACCCCATTAGGTTTTCTGTATAAATAAATAGCCGCGGCCATTTTAACTCCAGCTCCCGTTTCCTGTCTTTATTTGTACGTTACATGTGGGTACAAGGCGGGGGGAGAGGGGAACCACCTGGAACCTCCCTGGTCATGTGTATCTGTTTTGTCTAATCTTTTTGTGGTCCAGCATCTCTTCTTTTACATTTCTTTATAAACAATATTGAGTTAATCAATGTTCTTTTAATTAGTCCCTGGGGCTGTAGGGCTTAAATAAATCATCTCTCAAAGGGGAAACACAGACTTTGAATCTTCTGGTTTGTAATTCAGCAAAGGCAAGGCTTTTTCCAATGTTTTCATTCATTTTAAGCTACAAAAACAAGGCTTCCCTAATATCTATGATGTTGTTTTATTGGACTCTCCTATGTATAGTGTGTTTGAAGACAGAGGGAAAATCTCTAATATCCCTTTATCTTTGCAAACAGTCTCACTTAAAGATGTACCTTTGCTTAGCAATATATATTGAAGTTGCAAGATTACAGACACAGTTAGAAGTTTGTGTTCTTAGATTGATTATTTCTGCAAAACGCAAAACAAGAGGATATTTTCTGGACTGTATGTGATTCGGATACACAAAAAAATGCATGCTCTCTTCCAAAGAAACATTTAGTGACAGAGTAAGCTGATCTGTGCATGTATACCACACGTTAGCAATTTATGGTTCTCACAGTTTTTCCGTATTCATTGAGAATGATTGGTGGATTGCAGTGGTTAGGTGATTGTATTTATGTATGTATGCATGTATATATCTTTATGTATATAGCGCCCACGGTGTACTCAGCACTTCACAAAGACAATACAGTACAGGGAATTATAATAATACAATAAACGCGACAGTTAGACAATAGGAAAGGAAATCCCTGCCCCGGAGAGCTTCCAATATAAGTTGTATATTGGGAGACTCAAAGAGACCGCAGGTGAGGCAATAAGTAGAGTGGCCAAAATGGTTGGTAGGAGCGACTGTGGGTGTGGGACAATAGCCATGAGTTAAGGCAAATGGGATGTTTCTTTTGCGTGGCAAGATTTAAGGTTGGTCAGTATTAAATTAATTTAGGTGATTGCGTATAATGTAATTTGTGATATACAACAGAGCAGAAAGAGCTAATTTATAAAATGAACTGACCCATTTATTGCATTTATAGGCAAATGACAATTTTTTTTTGGAACTTTTGACAATAAGCATATACTGTATGTTTCGATGTGTTTACTTTTGAGTTGAAGTCTGCAACCAAAAGCAAACGGTATATAAATAGCATTAAAAGACAACAACCTGTATTATATATTTAATTTAGCACTGGTTTATTTCAGAAACAACATCAAAAGTGATTATTAAGCCGTGTTTAGCGTAATAGATAATGATGGGCATACTGTTTTTAATTAAATATAATCAATCACATTTTGTATTTGTGATCTCATTATTTTATCTTTAAAAAATAATCATTTAACCTTTAGCTTTATTTCAGTTTTTCAGGTGGCTGGTCGGTGAATGTCTACTGTCTACTTCTGAAATACTTATAACGTTTGAAAATATTATCAACATGAAAAAGAACACCAATTCCTTATATGCAAGGAGTAGAAGTGTAAGTAGGAGCTCTGAGCCGCGTTTCCTTTCCACTTTCTTTGTTTATTTATTATATTTAACAGTATCATTACTGAACACCCTAAAATCCATCAATCTTGTTTTACATGGATATTAAGAAACTTTGCAATCATGCTGCACACAATATTATTAAGGCGGTTGGTTAATTGTGACAATGGGAGGTATTTTGACCATGGGAGGTTTGTTACAGGACTGTTGCTGTTTAGTTGATAATAAGAATTTTTAAGCATCAATACATCAAGTTGATTGTGCTTCTATGTTGACCTGTCAATGCCATAGTTACATACTGTAGTAGATGAGTGTAAGAGATGTGTGCAGAGGTATGCAAATAGAGAATGTTTTAGGGTGAAATTAATATACGGCTTTATTGCCTTTTCCTTTAAACAATGTAAACATAACTTAAAAGAAAAACCTACTCCACTTTGGAGAATAACTAGACAGTACTGTATATGCCCTATCTAGCTGTGGCTGGCTGGTTAAGCCAGTTCCCAGCCCAAAAAACATATATCATCTTTCTCAGGGAGCAAATGTATAAGAAAGTCTTATCCGGTTCTCCAGCTGCAGGCTTTTGCAGTCAAACCGCACCCAGTAATAATAGTCAGGTTCTTCCTCTGTCAGCATCGTTGTATGCTCAGGAAAAACTCTTGTCAGTCCTCCTTCTCCTTATGTCAGCCCAAATGTGAGCTAAAGAATATCCTGTGTCTCACATGAGGCTTTTTACAGAGCTCTCATTAGTCCAGATGGAAACCAGTTCATTGAGTGGCTGCAATTAACGATGTCTCTGCTGCATTCTCAAAGCTCTGAGGCTGCTTTATTTAAACAGGGATAAGTCCCTGTTACAATAAGGTTGAAAAAAAAGAATCTACGTCCATCAAGTTCAACCTATGCTAAATTTAGATGACAGATACTTTATCCTATATCCCTACTTAAAGTATATTGATCCACAAGAAGGCAAATAAAAAAAACCCAGTGAAATATCATCCAATAATATCTCATAAAGGGAAACATTAATTCCTTCCTGACTCCAAGAATTGGCAATCAGAATACTCCCTGGATCAACATCCTTCCCATGTTTACTTAATTGTGTAACACCCTTATCCCCCCCCTAAGGGAGATCTGTAGTTACATGCTGTAACTGTGGTGCTGTGTAGCTCACCTGCAGTCTCTCAGTAGGTCTGAGTCCCCGCAGATGGTAGAGGGAGTACGTAACAGGACAGGCTTTTGATTCGTTTGTGCAGCGCCTCCCTCCAGCAGAGCTCTGCCAGGGGCAGTGGTATTCTCCACAGGATCCCTTCCATAAACTAACACTCCAGGAAATGAAACAGTTCAACAATTTATTGGCAGGCCAGTCCTGATCCTTCCATCTCATGCAAGAGAAGTACTATCACACTGCATAGAATAATTCCCTCGCAGCTTGCATGGTGATCACTCCTTGACTATGCCCCCAGGAGCTTGAGTCCCCTGGGCTATTCTCAACCACTCTACCCCCTGATGGGGTAGGGTAGAAATATTACCCAGTCCCTAAGGAGCAGGCTAAACTGGAACTCACTAAATTTGATAGGGAGCCATCTTTTAAACCAGAGGAGGGTCCCACTCTTGGGCTCCGGTAAAATGGGCAGCACTCCTCCAGTGAACACCTTTACCCCCCTCCCCTCCCTCCTCCCCTCTCCCCCTCCCCGGCACATGCTCCCATGGTTTCCAGGCTGTACCTGGAAACCGATACAAATTAACACCTTGCTAGGGGAGCTCACATGCTGGCCTGTGTGAGAGTGATTTAACCCTAACACTGCCTGCTCCTTACCAGGACTTACAGTGCTAGGGCCAGGAAACACATAGCCAGGAGCACTAGGCTATGTATGGTATATCCCTGTATACCTTTCCTTTCTAAAAAGATGTCCAACCTGTGTTTGAACATATCTATTGTATCTACCATGGCAATGAATTCCACATTTTAACTGCCCTTAATGTAAAAAACCCTTTCCTTTGTTGCTGGTGAAATCTCTTTTCCTCCAACCTAAAGGGATGACCCCATGTCCTTTGTACTGCCCTTGGGATGAATAGTTATTTTGAAAGCTCTTTGTACTGTCCCCGAATATATTTCTATATACAGTAGTTATCATATCCCCTCTTAGACGCCTCTTTTCTAATGTAACAAAATATAATTTAGCTAACCTCTCCTCATAAATCAGATTATCCATCCCCTTTTTTTAATGTGGTAGCTCTTCTCTGCACTTTCTCTAGTTCCATAATGTATTTTCTAAGGAGTGGTGCCCCAAATTGTACACCCTTTTCAAGGTGTGGTCTTACTAACGCTTTATAAAGGGTTTACTTCCCTTCGATCCATTGCCCGTTTAATGCAAGATAAGATCTTGTTTGCCTTTGCAGCTACTGCATGATTTTGGGCACTATTGCTAAGCCTGCTGTCTACAAGCACTCCTAAATCCTACTCCATCAATCAAGGATTCCCCTAATTTATCCCTATTTAATTTGTGAGTCTCCTGTTTATTCTTGAGAAAAACTAGCTAAAACACCCTAAACTAAACAGCGCTTGACCTATATATTACAAATGTGCTTTAAAAGTGATGAACATACATACAGTGCTGCTGCACAAAATAGTGAATCCAATTGGTGATGACAATGTGGAATGGAGCTGCCAAGGTTTCCCACAATTCAAGTTATCTCACAACTTGCGTATATGGCAATTGGTAAAGGAAAAGAAGGATACCAGGCGCTCAAAAAGACACTTCATAGAGTTCAAGCAAATATTAATGTGTCAACACTTGAGGCATTAAAAAATAAAAACTACATTGTAACATTTCAATCAAGTTCTTAGATTGTCCAAATCCTTGATGGGGGATGATGACAATTCTCTTGACCGGCCTGCTTCTCAATGTCCCCCCTATGAATGGGTTAAACAAAGCACAACATTGCGCAGTATACCTGGACTGGTAAGGTCTGAACAAAAAATGACACAATGTGCCTACTAAAAAGATATATCTTGTTAGATGTGATTGAGAGAATCTGTGCTTTAACCTCTTCTTCTCCACTGCTCTCACGAATAGCACGTGCAGTTCCTCAATCTCCTTCACCCTTGATGTTCTCGGATGTCCGGATGACGATTGGCCCAAAAGAGGAGAGAGAACAGCAAAGATAGTGTAGATAGTAGAACAATTTATTAAAATATGGCTACAACAGCCAAAAGCACACTCACATGTGAATGTAGTATAAAAACAATACTAGGATGCCGTCTGCTACTTGTATTGGAGTCCCTTTAGTGCCGCAACCCACACAGGGCATTCGTACCACCTCTCTGCAGCAGGCTCCGGTGTGCAGGCTCCCGTGCAGGCTCCTGCCACTGCCCGTGGTGTGTTCCGGCGCTGGTCCTGCTGATGTCACACCTTGTGCGTCACCCTCCCTCCAGTTGCCTGTTTATTCTTGTTTCCCAAATACAGAACCTTACATTTATCTGTATTAACAATCATCTGCCATGTACCTGCCCAAGTTTCCAGTCTATCCAAGTCCTTCTGAGAGAACTTACATCCTGCTTCGATTCTACTACCTTACACAATTTAGTGTCATCAGCAAAGATGGAGACTTTACTCTCTATGCCAACTCCAAGGTCATTAATAATCAAGTTAAAAAGCAGGGGTCCCAGTACCGATCCCTGGGGCACTCCACTCACAACTTTAGCCCAACCTCTAAAAGTTCTATTTATGACAACCCTCTGTTGTCTGTCCTTCACCAGTTTTCAATCCAAGTGCAAATATTTTTACCCAGACTAATTTCCTTTAGTTTGGAATCTAAGTAGATCAAATCAACTGCATTACCCTGGTCTAAATTCCTACTTACCTCCTCAGATAAACTAATAAGGTTAGTTTGGCACCACCTATTATTCATAAATTCATGCTGATTATTACTAATCATTTTGTTATTCATTAGGTATTCCTGAATATTATCCCATACTAGACCTTCAAGTAGCTTCCCCACTATTTTTAAATATAGGCACCAAGTCTGCTTACGCCAATCTTGTGGTAAGAAGACGATTGAAATTGAGTCTTTGAACATTAAATATAACTGTTTGGCTATTACTGATCTTAGGAGCATGCCATTGAGTCCAGGTGGTTCATTTACTTGAAATTTTCAAGCCGTCTATGCACTTCTTCCTCAGTTAACTAATTGTTCATTAATATTGAGGTTGTGTCTTCCTTCTGTAGCAATGTTTTTGCAATTGACTTCTCCCTGGCAAATACAGAGGCAAGGAATCTATTTAATACTTCTCTTATCTCCAATAATTTGCCTGACCATCTCACAGTGAAAGGGTCCAGTATTCTCTTTTCTAATCTTTTTATTATTATTTTGCTACAACAGATTTTGTGTTTTAAGTGCATAATTTTAATAGTAAACAGGGACCAAAAGTCTCTGCATGTTACATACAGTATTTGATATTTCTGTGGTGGTTATGGCGGCAGGTTAAGATAGGTATTGTGATAGAGTGAGTGTAGATATTATTTATTTGAGGGACCATGCGTGGAGAAAAGTGAATCAGCTAGATTCAGTAGCTGTGTGCATTAACCCTTGTCACATATGTAAGTCTCGTGCTCACAGTTGTACCGTATTTGAAAGTTTCTTATATTGATTATCATTGCTATAAACTAACACCAGGTGCATGCTGCCAATTAGCCTCTTATGCTCTGGTCATGTGTAGTAGTCATGGTCTGCTCACACTGTATCATGTCCATGTTCACCATTCTGCACCCTCCCGTTTTCATATAAATAGCACCTCCTATTACTGTACTTCTTATAGTTTTTATTAGTACAATATTTCACATTGAAGCCTTTTTATTTTGATTATTATTTCTGCCTTGTTAGAGCTGTTATTATACTTATTTTATTAGAAGCTGACTGCTTGTTTATACAAAGTGACTGTCAGAATGCACACTAACATTATGTTTAGTTCTTAGTATGTTTTGCCACTTTATAGCATCTCTGATTCACATTAATATTTCACTTATTAAGCTGATTGTAGTCTTGCCTTTGTTGTGGATCTTTAGGTAATTGAGATTGATTCACTTAACTGTTTCCCTTTCGGTGCACTCCGCAGTTGGCTGCTGATTGCTTTTTACGGGCATTACCTTTTCCCAGTTGGGCGTTCACTGTAATGGTATATAAACACAGGTTAGAAACTTGTATTTTTTGTCTTGAGAAAGGTTGAACCAAAACGTTGACCACAAAATAATTTGTATAAAAATATATATTTATTAGATATTTACTTATAAGATATGTGGAAACGTTTTGCCCTAGGGTAATTGCTAGTGAGAGCAAGCTACACCATAACTTGCAACCCTGGACTCTAAAGACTCTAAGATGCTCTAAGACGCTGATGCTGACGCTGGCGGTTCACTTCCTATGGTTCCTGCTCTATTCAACCCGTCCCGGTACCCATTGTACATGTGGTTTGTTTCCGGAGAACACCAAAAGAGGTTGTGCACTCCCTGAGTTCCTGCTGGACGGTGGCTCAGAGGTGCCAGGAGTACACACGAGGGAGAGGCGTGCGAGCAGAGCAGCGGAGTCCAGCATTTGGTGCATGAGCATTACTCATAATATGATCTTTATGCTATTTTGTTTGTGAGTTTTAAATTGTTGGACTTATTATTGGGAATATTAAATGGTATTTTTTTACATATTGCACTAGGATCGGGCGGGTTCTTTTTTCCGTTTTTCATCGATCTACTGGAGGTCGTTGGTTCCATATAGAAGGCTGCCAGTATCCTGAATAGAGGGCTACCATCTATCTGAGTTCATCACACAAGGATTATCCACTTATGGTCTATTGGACTCTTAATTGACATTTACACTGTTTTTTCCCATTAAGTGCTAATCATTTTTTATTAATTTTTAAATATTATTTGTATTTTTAGTCACTAGCAATATATTGGTAATTTATATTTAGGATTTTATTTATATTTGTTGATCATTTATTTTACAGTTGCTATATCATTTTTTGTATATTCATTTATTGGTGGCCCATACATAGGGGCTTATATTATCACATCTACATATCATATAATTGCAGTTTTAGACACCAAAGGTTTATATATATAAAATAGAGAGACAGTTGGCACTCCAAATACAAAATAATAGTTGTGGTGCATGTCCCATAGAGATAAAATAGAAAACGGTAGTCAACTCAACAAGAGTAAACAAAGGACAGCACTCAGTGGTAGATGAAAAAACCTATACACTGGCGACACACTTTATTTGAGCTCGGCTAGTCTCACGAATTCGGGTATACCCGGGTGTATTGAGGTTTGTGACTGTTTTCTGCCCGAGTGCATTGAGGTATTTTCCAGCAAGGGATTGAAGCATTTTATTCCCGCTGGCTGCAATACTGCAGAGTATATATATATATACTGCATTACAATTCATGAATTTATGCCATCTGGTAGACACGCGAAGCATTGCAGCCTATTAAATCCTAATCATTATCATTTAACAGATCAGCCGCCCGTCAGCCAGGCATGAACCCAGGCTGGGAAGGCAAACGCAACGGGGCTTGTCAGAGGTGAGGAGCGGCGCATTCCAGGTATCTGCCAGGTACATACTGGGTATTTGCTCGAATAAAGTGTGTCGGTGCAGTATTTAAAGTAAACAGCAACACAAACAAGACTAACGTTTCGGTCCTCACAGGGACCTTCCTCAGGGCTGTGCTGTAGACTACTGGCCGTGGAAACCTTATATACCCCCTAAAACCCACACCTAAGTGACCATCAGCTACTCTGATTGGTTATGCAAAAATGACCCATGATCAACCCCTCATGATCTGCTGTTGCACTAAAGCTGTCATAGCCTTAGCAGGAAAAGCAGCAAAGAACTGAAAAAGTAAACAGAGCTATATCAGTTCACATGTAGGGAATTTGCATCCCTGGTAGCCATGGTGACTAGTTCCTGGTAGCCGCGACGCCGTCCTGCAAGACAGGGGAATTCATAGCGTTCCCCAATGCGCATGTGCAGTCTCCTCGGAGTCAGTATAAGCACCACAACACATCTGGTAATGAGAAAGTTATCATAGGATCCTTTATCTTTAGCATAAATTCTGCAGCAAGCAGTCATTGACGCAGCATATCAGGAACAGTCCAAGAATGGCAAGGCTGATGCTCTTGTGTATGGAGTCACAGGGGAGATCTGCAAGGGTATCCTAAAAATAAAAATAAACAGTGGGGAACAACCGTGAATGAAGGGTGTAGGGAATAAAAACAAAATTACACAGTTTAGCAGAATACATTGGGGCAATTGAGACAAACTGACTAGTAAAGGAGTAGGCAATATACAATGTATGGCAATAATAGTCAAATACTCATAATGAGTGATAAATGACCATAAATCTACGGTAAGTAGGATAGCAGAAATGGACAGAACGTCAGGAAACAAGGAGGAGAAGGGGGGGAAAAGGGATGGAAAGAAGAAGGAGAAGATGGGGGAGAAAGAGGAGGGGCGAAAGGGGAGAAGGAGGGGAAGAGGAGAAAAAGGAAGGAATAGAAGAGAGGTACAGACATGCATAATGTTAAGGACTCTAGGGAAAATGTGAACCATAACTTAGATATTCAAAAAGGGGATAAATCAAAGAAAACAGCCCAGTTTGAAGTCCTCATTCAAGCCCCTTGGGGCCATGGTGTCTAACTCAAAAATAAGCCTTGATTCCAACTGAAGCAGCAGTCTCCCCCTATCTCCACCCCGTGCTGATACATGGGCTTGTAGTATAGGCATGCAGCGCATCGTGGCGAGACCATACTTGAATTTTTTTTAAGTGTCTCGCAACTGGTTGGAGTTTATGGTCATCAATGTTGCTGGATTCCAACAGGGCCTTCCTGATAGTGGATCTGTGCAAGCAAATCCTTTCCTTAAGCATGCGAGTCGTCTTCCCCACATAGTACAGGCCGCATGGGCAACGAATAAAGTAAACCACATAGCAGCTTTTACAGTTAAGGAAGTCTTTGATTTTGGTGGCTTTCCCACTATGTGGGTGTGCATAACTTTTGCCAAGAATCATGTGCTGACAATTTGTACAACCATGGCACTTGTACGCCCCAGGGATCCAGTTGGTGGTACTGGTATATTTGGTCACTGGATCAGATTGTAGGAGGGAGTCACCAATGTTGCCTCCACGCCTGTAGCACAAATGTGGTGGTTTAGTAAAATGTACCCCGATCTTCTTGTCATTAGCAAGTACATGCCAATGTCTCTGTATGCTAGATTTAATCAGTCCAGAGGCAGTACTGAAGGTAATGGCTGCATGGAACCTATTTAAATCTGATGTTTTTGCAGTACGTGTGAGTAATTGATCACGAGGGATTAATTTAGCCTTTTCAAGTGCAATTGTAATCTGCCTTGCATCATACCCACGATCCAGGAACCGCTGTGTCATATTTACTGGCACCAAATCACATTCTGTCTCATCACTGGTCACTCTTCTTACCCTCAAGAACTGGGAGTATGGCATCCCTCTTTTCAATGGTGAGGGATGATGGCTGTTGGCCAAAAGTAGGGTGTTTTTATCTATTATATTAAAGATCACCTCCTTTGTGGTGGACCCCTCTGTACTCCCCTGCCTTTGTTCTCCCTTGATGGATACCTTGGGGCCCCCACCACCTCTCCAAATGGTTCGCCACTGGTGTGGGCCGGTAGTGGCTTCTGTTGATGTATCATGCCTGGACGTAAAAAATGAACAGCTGGAGTAGTTTATTGACCGTCCGAATGATCCGTGTCGCTCGTGTTGTATGGACTGGCTGCTGTTGTCCCACGTCTGTACTTGGTAAAATTCCTCCTTGGTCCCTGTCTGCCAATTGTAGGTTCTCCTATGCCCAAAAGCCATTTGTAAATTTTGCGTTCCTTATAGTCCACGTTGACTTGTTTGAGTTTTTCTCTCTTATATTTAATAAGGCTCTCTCTATACAGGACAACTGCTACCTGGATTTTATCCGTCCAGTTGGTATCGGTGTCTACCGTAAGTGTCTCCACGTGCTTGGTCTCAATGTCAGATATTTCCTTCCTGATTTTGATTAATTCTTTTGTAGCCTGGTCTATCACAAGAATAATTAGATCAAACGAGCATTTATTTAAAATGCTAATCCAGCGCATACAGAAATCAGGGTCACTCCTGTTTTGCCCATGGTTAAATAAAGGCTTTTTTTAGCGCAGTCCAGCATCATCATTTTTGCCTGCAGTGCCCGCTGATCTACTTTCCCTGGAGAGGTCTTTCATCTGTTCATCTCTACCAGCTTGAGCACGCCGATCCGGACACAGGAACACTTGGAGTAAGTGACTCAATTATTATATACAACTTATTACACTAGCCACCCCAGGCGAGAAGCTATATATGCGGGAGTTACAGGTTTGAGGGGTCCGGGTTTGATTGAGAGATCACCTGGGTCAGCCCTCCATTTCCCGCGAAGCTACTCCCATACTAGGGGTTAAGTCAGGAGACGGAGCTAGCATATTGGTTAATCTTTAACCTCTTGTTGTCCGGAATCGTTTTGCTATTACTATATGGACTTTATTTTATTGGAGTATATACTCTGCAGCACATGTGAGTTGAAGGGGTTTCCTCCCAACATTTTTCCTTAATTCTTTTGTAGCCTGGTCTATCACAAGAATAATTAGATCAAACTAGCATTTATTTAAAATGGTAATCCAGCGCTTACAGAAATCAGGGTCACTCCTCCCAATCGTGGGCTGATTTTTGACGTGGAACCCCTGGGTATCAGTTTCTCACGATGGTAGTGAGAAAGGGTAGCACCATGCATGAAAAAAATCAACCTTTTTCTTTTTGAGTTTTAACAAGTCATTGTGAATGTCAGTAGCCTTTTCCGGACCAAAAATGTCCTGACAATGTCCTGACAAGTACAGACGTGGGACAACAGCAGCCAGTCCATACAACACGAGCGACACGGATCATTCGGACAGTCAATAAACTACTCCAGCTGTTCCTTTTTTAGGTCCAGGCATGATACATCAACAGAAGCCACCACTACCAGCCCACGCTGGTGGCGACCCATTCGGAGAGGTGGTGGGGGGCCCAAGGTATCCATCAAGGGAGAACAAAGGCAGGGGAGTACAGAGGGGTCGACCACAAAGGAGGTGATCTTTAATATCTCCGGATACACCCTCTCACCGTCTGAATGCAGTATCTTAAACAAAGGGTTGTCCTTTGTCCCTACACATACCATCGACCCCTTTCATTGGGAGGTAGATCTTTATCGACTCAATCGCCGTTGCGGTTGAGAGATTTCTTCTCCAAGGGCCATGAGGACATCAGGACACCTGGTGACTGCACCAATACTGCACATCCATTTCGACAGGTCAGTACATTTGACCCACAGGTACAGAATCCCAATATCTCCACCTTTATCAACTTGGTTGAGGCAGATACAAAAGGGCACATTAAGAACTATAAACGGAGTTTCTCCAACCTTACGCCCGATGAGCATCAAGCATTGAAGTCACTGCGTGACAATAAAAATATCATCATAAGAGCGGCCGACAAAGGGGGAGGTATAGTGGTTATGGACTATGGGCAATACCAGACTGAGGTCATGAGGCAGCTCAATGTAGTTCAACACTACAAACTGCTGAAGGGTGACCCTACCCGTCTATAAGAGGGAGATTGACAATATCATCCAGTTAGGAATTGACAATCGCTGGATTACAGAGGATACGGGGAAATTTCTACAACAGGAGTTTCCAATTACCCCGGTCCTCTATATACTAAAAAAGGTGCACAAATCACTTACCGCGCCTCCTGGCAGACCGATCATCTCGGCCAGGGGCTCGTTGTGTCACCCTATCTCGCAATATGTTGATTTCTACCTTCAACCACTCGTAGCCAAAATGGGGAGTTACAGAGGCGGCACATTTTATTTGAGTGCGGCTAGCTCCGCAAGCCTGGGGATGCCCCGGCATGCTAGCCGCACTCCCTCGGCGTGCCGCGCGTCATCGACGCGCGGTCACGCGTCATCGGGTGCCTGCGCCCCCTGCACGCGTGTCCAGGGCTCCCCGAGGGAGCCCTGGTGTCCCACAATGTGGGGGACGGCGGCAGGGGGTTCCGGGGGACCCGGCGGACCAGGCAGCGGGAGGGAGAAAGCCCCGATCGGAGGGCGCTCCTCCGTGTCTTCGGCGCGCGCCCGGCACCCTCTGGCACGCGCCAGGTTACTGCTGCGGCCGAGAACGGGCAAATGCTCGAATAAACTCAGCCGCAGCAGTACATCAAGGACACTACAGATTTTATTAATCGACTTATGGTAGTTAGTCTTGATTTACAGGATGTCTTGCTCGTAACCATGGATATTTCGAGCTTGTACACTAACATTGCCCATTCAGAGGGGATGGAGGCCATAGAGGACCATCGGAAGAAAAGTACAAATTACTCTGGTCCCCCTACGGAGTTCCTCTTACTCCTGATTGAGATCGTGCTGCATAAGAACTTTTTAAAATTTGAATCACACTTCTATCTCTAACTCATGGGCACTGCAATGGGGTCAAATATGGCGCCATCATATGCTAATTTGTACATGGGTCAGTACGAGCAGACACATGTCCTCAATGACGCACCATATGCACATCATATAACCAACTACATGAGATATATAACTCGTGTCGTTACTGGACCATTTTAATCAGATTCCCTCCAACATCAGGTTCACTATGACATACTCAGCAAAAGAGGTAGTTTTTTTTACACTGTTGTTTTCCGTGATGCTGATCGGTTGCTGATGAGGATTCATCAGAAGACTATAGATAAAAACACCCTACTTTTGGCCAACAGCCATCATCCCTCACCATTGAAAAGAGGGATGCCATACTCCCAGTTCTTGAGGGTAAGAAGAGTGACCAGTGATGAGACAGAATGTGATTTGATGCTGTTAAATATGACACAGCGGTTCCTGGATCATGGGTATGATGCAAGGGAGATTACAATTGCACTTGAAAAGGCTAAATGAATCCCTCATGATCAATTTCTCACACGTACTGCAAAAACATCAGATTTAAATAGGTTCCATTTAGCCATTACCTTCAGTACTGCCTCTGGACTGATTAAATCTAACATACAGAGACATTGGCATGTACTTGCTAATGACAAGAAGATCGGGGTACATTTTACTAAACCACCACATTTGTGCTACAGGCGTGGACGCAACATTGGTGACTCCCTCCTACAATCGGATCCAGTGACCAAATATACCAGTACCACCAACTGGACCCCTGTGGTGTACAAGTGCCATGGTTGCACAAATTGTCAGCACATGATTCTTGGCAAAAGTTATGCACACCCACAGAGTGGGAAAGCCACCAAAATCAAAGACTTCCTTAACTGTGAAAGCCGCTATGTGGTTTACTTTATTCGTTGCCCATGCGGCCTGTACTATGTGGGGAAGACCACTCGCATGCTTGAGGAAATGATTTTGCTTGCACAGATCCACTATCAGGAAGGCCCTGTTGGAATCCAGCAACATTGATGACCATAAGCTCCAACCAGTTGCGAGACATTTAAAAAAATTCAAGCATTGTCTCGCCACGATGCGCTGCATGCCCATACTACAAGCCCATGTATCAGTACGGGGTGGAGATAGGGGAGACTGCTGCTTCAGTTGGAATCAAGGCTTATCTTTGAGTTAGACACCATGGCCCCAAGGGGCTTGAATGAGAACTTCAAACTTGGTTGTTTTCTTTGATTTATCCCCTTTTTGAATATCTAAGATATGGTTCACATTATCCCTAGAGTCCTTAACATTATGCATGTCTGTACCTCCCTTCCTTCCTTTTTCTCCCCTTCCCCTCCCTCTCCCCTTCCCCCCCCCCTCTTTCTCCTCCCTCTTCTCCTTCTTTCCATCCCTTTTCCCCCCCTTCTCCTCTTTGTTTCCTGACGTTCTGTCCATTTCTGCTATCCTACTTACCGTAGATTTATGATGCATTTATCACTCATTATGAGTATTTGACTTTTATTGCCATACATTTTATATTGCCTACTCCTTTACTAGTCAGTTTGTCTCAATTGCCCCAATGTATTCTGCTACACTGTGTAATTTTGTTTTTATTCCCTACACCCTTCATTCACGGTTGTTCCCCACTGTTTATTTTTATTTTTAGGATACCCTTGTAGATCTCCCCCGTGACTCCATACACAAGAGCACAAGCCTTGCCATTCTTGGACTGTTCCTGATATGCTGCATCAATGACTGCTTGCTGCAGAATTTATGCTAAAGATAAAGGATCCTATGATAACTATCTCATTACCAGATGTGTTGTGGTGCTCATACTGACTCCGAGGAGACTGCACATGCGCATTGGGGAACGCTATGAATTCCCCTGTCTTGCAGGACGGCGTCGCGGCTACCAGGAACTAGTCACCATGGCTACCAGGGATGCAAATTCCCTACATGTGGACTGATATAGCTCTGTTTAATTTTTCAGTACTCTGTTGCTTTTCCTGCTAAGGCTATGACAGCTTTAGTGCGATGGCAGATCATGAGGGGTTGATCATGGGTCATTTTTGCATAACCAATCAGAGTAGCTGATGGTCACTTAGGTGTGGGTTTTAAGGGGTATATAAGGTTTCCACGGTTAGTAGTCTACAGCACAGCCCTGAGGAAGTTCCTGTGAGGACCGAAACGTTGGTCTTGTTTGTGCTGCTGTCTACTTTGAATACAGGTTTTTTCATCTACCACTGAGTGCTGTCCTTTGTTTACTCTTGTTGAGTTGACTACCATTTTATATATATATATATATATATATATATATATATATATATATATATGGAAAAAAGGAGGAGAGAGCGCACGCCCATAGCGTAAAATTGTAAATTTAATGAAGGGGAGGAGGGGGTAAAAAATGCACTTACAAAAGTACAATAAAATCAAGCATTGCGTGATATAATCACCACCATCCGGTTAGTATTGCAACATCTATTGCAAGGGACTTCCCTTTGAAAAAGTTACCCGTGAGTGACGAAACGCGTCAGGGAGCGTCATCACGTCGGACGCATTGACACTGACGTCATCACCGAGCGCTGGAGCAGACTGATCCATGCGCGAGTGCTGCAGAGGCTTGAATCATACGGAGCCTCTTTCCAGGACTCTAACACAGCATTGTACAGCATCACCTGCCCTGGATACCTGCTGGGACTTCGATCCTTTATACTGCAAGACTGGGATTGCCCCAAGATGTTGCAATACTAACCGGATGGTGGTGATTATATCACACAATGCTTGATTTTATTGTACTTTTGTAAGTGCATTTTTTACCCCCTCCTCCCCTCCCCCTCATTAAATTTACAATTTTACGCTATGGGCGTGCGCTCTCTCCTCCTTTTTTCCTTTTAGATTCCCTGTGGACGTGGTTTGTCCATATTGAGAGCAGCCGGAGACCCTCTACACCAGCACCCACATTATCATTGGACTTATCTTTGAGGACTGGTTATCACACTTTTTTGCTTTTCTTTTATATGTTGTCATTTATTCAATGCATTATTCCTTTATGGTTTACAGGTTTTATATAGATTTGTGCTAGATTTGATTATTTTAGTTATTCACTATTATTAGTTTATATTGTGTAGATTAATACGATTTTCAGTCAGTTCATACATACACACTGGAATAACCATAAGCAGAGGCGCTGCTTTCTTTTTCTGTTTGTCATATATATACCCTTTCGATCACCTAAGACCTAGTGGCTGCGAAGTCACCCCTACACATACACACGGCCATTGGGAGCGAGAAAACTGATTAACGTATTTTGGACACCGGGTGGGAACACCCGGTGGCGGGATTTGGGAAAGTACTTTTGGTGTCCACCGAGGCGCAAGTTATTGTATGCGTCCGCCGAGGCGCATAAATGTGGACGTCCTCCGTGGCGTGTTAAATGTTGTACACCACCGTATTGAAATGTCATGGCATGTAATGTATCGAAAGGTTGACTTATCAGTAAACGAGATTGGTTTTATAACATGGTCGTGTGAAAGAAGTTCTTGTATAGAACTCCCCCTTTGGCGGGATCTGTCGCAGGTGGAGGCGCTGCACCGAACCTATCCAATCATATATATATATATATATGTATATATATATATATATATATTGTATGCACCCCGGGCTCTCCGTGGCAGAGGCTCAGGCCCTGTGAGCCAGCAGGTAACACAGCACAGAGTAACAGCTTGCCAAGTGATAGGAAGCAGGGTTACATATATATATAGACGGTCTTAGTAGGATTTCTATAAATACTTTCTTGTTATTCAAAGCCCTATGTTGTGCTCTATTGTCTGACCTTTGGCCCCATGCTCAGGTAGTGTGATATCAGTCATAACGGGGCGTGGGACGTTGACCCCCCACCTTAGCATATAGATTTTAGTCTGAGGGAAATTAATATACCCTCCATTTTCCCATCTTCTTTTTTTCCAGTATCCCATTTCCTCTTCCTTGAAACTGTAAATGGACACATTTTGAAATAAATAGTAAAAAATTTTTTTTTTCTAGAAAAGCAGAATTAATCTCCATTCTTCATGCTATGGGTGACATTTTTAGTAATGGTATGTAGAGGAGTGCAGGTTGCCAGACCTTCACATCGAGAGAGGTCTAGTTAAACCATCAGGTGTTCATGTCGCAAAAAGATTAAAAAGTGCAATAAATGTGCAAAATACCCAGTGAATAATTAAACACTGATAACACACATACTGTTACTCCATAGACCGAAATCCTCGGGTGTGGGGACTCCTTGTAGCCCTTATATTGAGAAGAAGGTTTTACTGCACTATTTAATCTATTTGCGCCATGAACACCTGATGGTTTAGTTGGTTACAATTGCGGTTTGGGAAACCACTGGTGTTTAGGCAACACTGGATTATATTACTATCTTTTATATGCTGTTTCACTTATTTCACCCGAGAGTGGTCTAGGGACTTACATCTCCTAAAACACTCCCATATACGTGGAGAGATAGCTGTGAACACACCTCGGATACTTGGGAAATAAACTAACTTCAATATGCCATTTATATTGAAATTATTTAAATTTGTATATTTCCGAGGTCAGGGCCGCCGACAGGGGGGGACAGAAGGTACTCGTGTACTGGTGTCCTGAGCCCGCTGGCGGGGGTGTCTGTCGTCCATACCCAGTTGCCAGTTCTTGTGACTGGGCCACCTGCTCTCTCTCTCAGATGCCTGCAGGCCTCTATCACTGCCCACGCTGACGGACCTCTGTGATGTCAGCGTGCCGGAAGTAGGTTTGGCCCAGCTTCCGGCGCACGATGGCATGGAGGGAGGCCTAGCGCATGCCAGCTCGGCATGGGACAGAGGGATAGGAGCCTGCAGGCAGATGGGGAGAGCTGGGGCCCGGCCGCGAGAGGTCCGGCAGCCGGGCCTAGCCAGATGTTGGGCCCAACTTGCAGTGCCGGCCGGATGGCCCCCCCGCAGTCCATCCACAAGGTAGGTCTGTTTTTTTTTAATATGTATTGGGGGTCTTGTTTATATGTATTAGTGGGTGGGGGGTCTTTTTAATATGTATTGGGGGTGGGGGTCTTTTTAAAATGTATTGGGGGTGGGGATCTTTTTCAAATGTATTGGGGGAGTGGGGGACTGTGAAAATGTAATGGGGGAGGGGGGGCTTTTTAAAATATATTGGGGAGTGGGGGGCTTTTTATAATGTATTGGGGGAGTGGGGGGCTTTTGTATTGGTATTGATTGGTTGAGGTTATATGTATTTTGTGGGGGGGGGGGATTGAGTGAGAGTAGGGTAGTTGATGGAAGGTGAGGGCGAGTGAGGGGGAGGTGGGGAGAGGGAGGTGGTTAGTGAGGAAAAGAGGGAGTAAGAGTGAGACACAGGGGAGAGAAATACATGCGAGGCGGGAGGGGTGGTGAGTGAGAGGGGGTGAGTGAGGAAAAGGGAGTGAGATGGAGGGGAGAGAAATACATGAGAAGATGGTGGGAAATAGAGGGGATACGTGAGGTGTGAAATGGGAGGGGGGCTCGCAATACCACCAGGGCGGGGGGGGGGGGAGAGGGGGCGGACGTAATTGTAGTCTTGGGCCCAGGGAAATCTGTCTGCGACCCTGCCAAGGTCTGATGCGTGTTTATAAGTATCTGTCCACTTGTTTTTTGGGAGGTACTCCTATTGGGTACCCCAGTAAATAGGAATGACTCTTGTCTCGCTCTCTCACCCTCCCTCTTCTCTCTCGTTCTCTCTCCCCCATACATGTCAATTTCGAACATATTGCTTTAACTTTTTTTTTTTTTTAAATGTAGGCAAAGTTAATCTTAGCAATTTTGCACATCTCTAGTAGAAACAACATTTGTATAACTTCTATTCATGTAGTTCATGTATCTGTATCATCTGCTTGGCAACTATTTCATAGATGGCAGAATAAGTAGTACCATATGCATTCATTTAATTTGCTCCAATGCCTTAATTTGTGATGCACCTGTGTATATAAATAGAAGCAATGCAAAAATTAAGCAAATTCTGTTAATTTATCATAGGCTCTCTCTTATGAGCTAGATTATGTTACTGACTGCATTTGTAATGAATTTATAATATTGATTTTTCAAAAAAAAAAAAAAAATATAGCATTTAATTGCATGAGCTACCTTAGAGGCTTATAAGCACAAAGCACCAGTTTGGTAATATCACTGTTTACTGCAAAACTCAAAATGGAGCCAAAATCTCAGCCAAAATCTCAAATCTAGAGCCATCTTGGCAACTGTTTGACCAGACAGGTATGTGGTTATAAATTACCAGAGCTTTAAATGTTCTGTGGCTTACAAAGCAATACTTTCTGACGGGGTTGTTTTTTTTAAAGCTTTATAAATGTTTTACTGTGATATGTTAGACATTAAAATACTCAGGACTATCAAAAAATAATGTGTACAGAAATAAAATGTAGAATGCATGCAGATTGCCAAAACACGATAATTGTGTTAGGGATAATGAGAATTATAATGCTTCAGGCAGCTCTGGCAAGTTTATTTTTCTACATGTGAATATTAGGTTACAATATTGGTGCATGCATTCAGTGTGCTTCCAAACAGACTTCAGAACTTGCTTCTTAGCATAAACACTGCCCTCCTATGTACACTGCTGGATAAACTGATGTCTGAAATAATGCATGTTCCACTTTGTACTGATTTTTTGACTTCTGAGCAGAAGAATGATGGCTTCCATTTGATGATAATTGATTATTTGGGGGTTATTTACTAAGGTGCGATATTGCCAGATCAATTTGTGATCCGCTTCTCTTCAAATCTAAACATTTGTAAAAAATGACCTTTATACACTACATCGTCCCCATTTGTTTCTTGTAGATTTTGGCTCCTATGGAATACACATCTCTACAAGATAATTGATGATCTACCAGGCTACACATTACTCTTTAACCTACATTAACCATAACACACATTTTTATGTTTATTTCCAACATATGAAATTAACTTTCAGTTGAATGATACAATCTGTTCTGATACAATACGAGTTACGGTATAATACTGTCAGTAGACATTTTTAAAGTATATGTAACAGTGTACTGTATATATTAGAAGGCCTACCATATCTAACCAAGTCTGCCAAATCAACAATAATCTGGATCACCACAAATTATTACTTTTAAATTTTTTCCAAAGCTATTGCCATACTTACGGCAAAATATAAATGCATACCACTTTACAATGTATCTTATGTTATATTACAGTTTGGCACTTTCTACACATGCAGGAGGTCCAAGTACTGTACCTCTCTAACACACTCTACACAGCCTGGATTATTAATAAAAAAATACAGATATATCCAAGTTATTGCATTCACTGGTACGTTATGGTGGGGTATATACAGTACTGTGACATTCTGCATAAGCACTGCAATAGAATCCTACAGATACTCAGTGATATTGTGTTATGAGCAGTTGCAATAACCTTTACCTCCTGTATGGAACATTTATTTGAGAGATTCATAGCAAATTGTGGCGAACAGCTAAAGTTTGTGTTCACTTGCATCATTTACACCTCAAACAATACCAATATTGCTTAGACCAGGGCTGGCCACTCCAGTCCTAAAGGGCCACCAACAGGTGAGATTTTAAGGATATCCCTGCTTCAGCACAGGTGGCTCAATCATAATGACTGATCCACTGATTGAGCCACCTATTGCCTCCCAGGAAAACTGTATGTTCTATCAACATAACCTATTGCAGCTGCAACTGTTCCATGGCATGATATAATTATCACAAATACATATTATACATTAAAACAAAACTGGAATGGGCGGATTGAGCTGTAAGTACATGTTTATGTAAGACTATTTCTACATGTTGCTCTATATTTTGAATGGGGAATAGTAATCTAGAAACATTCCTAGCTCTTCCTTAGATAATTAATGTTTTAAAATTGTAATCATATCATGACATTTAGGTGACGAACGTATGAAATGTATTTGCCAATTATTTTCAAGGTGAGAAAAGTTTCATAATACACAGGACTCGAGATCAAATAAAATGACTTTGCACTCCAGATGAGAGCTTTTTACACTCAATTAAATCACAGATAACATATTACACCTTAAAGAAACATAAAAATGCAGGAGCACGCTTATTCCTCATTAATAAATACAGGCTCAAGGACACTACAGCAGGTGACTCCACAGGGGGATACATTTTCTGTCCTCAAGATTCACAAAGTGCAGTTGGGAAGGGAAAATGTTGTAAATATCATTCATACTAAAATTATTTGATAGTTAAATACAAGGACTTACTATGCAAAGCAACTGATATCCCAAACACGTTCTCAGAAGGTACTACCCACGCTAGCTGGTAAGTTATTGCAATGACATTACCCTATTACTATCTTAATATTACATTTAGGATATGTCCTTTTTAATTAATCTTTTGTCACTCTTGCAAATTGCGGAGGAGTAGATACTAAACACCACAATAATTGTTCATTGAAATTAATTGGGAACACCATTCAGAGCAGGATATTCAGCAAAAGCCACAATTGCGTGAATCAGGCAAGGATTTACTGTATTTAAAGGAGCAATCCACATCATATCCTACATATGTGTTTATTTTTAAATAAATCAGGTCTGTCGTATTAGATAATACTTACTACTTTTTTTATTCAACTCAGTGTAATTTTTAATAAGTTTTAATATACTGATCATCTTTTTATGTCGATAGCAGGTTTTAGCACATGTCCCCAGCAGTGCAAGATCTTTGCAACACTTTCCTTTTTGTGATAATTTGTTGTCAATATTCCCAGCAGTTTGAATTGCAAACGGTAACATAGATACTGTTACCTTAGCAATATAAGAATACATTGTTGTAATATAAAGTGTAAAGTGAATACATTTCTTAAAAGTCCACTCACATGGTGAAATTCAAACAAATTGCAATCAGAAAAGTTGTCAGATTGTATCTGATCTACGTGGTGGGTTGAGAGATCAGGAACTCCCCAGGGTCATACAATAAAAAAGAAAACATATATTATAACAGTTTTATGTATATAAACAAGATGAGCAGTGAGCCCATACAAACTCACACGCTCCAAGATAAAAAAATGGGCGGTGGATGACATCACGGTATTGACGGAGCCAATGGGAGCCTTCGATTCAGCTACAGTTACTACAGTATGAGTGCTTTAAGTGCTGTGAGTGCCGTGCCTGCTGATCCGGGCACTACAGAAGCCGTAGCTGAATCGAAGGCTCCCATTGGCTCCATCGACGCCGTGACATAATCTGCCGGGAAAACCCAGAAGTGTGACTCGCCGCAAGACCGAGGACAGCCATGGTATACCAGCCACCATTCTACAGCTGCGTGATAGCAGGACGCTGGCATAGTGGACCCAGAGTGGTCAAAACACACTTTATTCACTTGTGTTATATAACTTGTTCCAACCTATGAGGAGAGTTTGGCTTTGGAAGTTTTTTGCTGAGTTACACTGACTGAAGGATTGATTGAAACTAAAAAGCAGCCATTTAGTAAACCCTGGGAAGCAGGATCTTTGCTCACAGGAGAATGAATTAATCAGAAGCTTCGTTAATTCATTTTCAATAAAGGTAATTAAAGGCTGCATATATTAAAACAAAACAAACAAAATATATATATATATATTTTTGTTTTTTGTAGAGTGCCGCTTGGACTGGCTCTTTAAGTGATTCTTATTTAATAAGAACTATGATATATCTCTTGACGATAATAGTCAATTCATAAATAAAAATGACATTTGTTAAAAGTGCAGCCTCGCACACTAAGTCACATCTACTGCAGTCAGAACTATAGTAATCTGTTGTTTCCCATCCACAGAACTCCATTCATGTAAATTCCCGCACAAAATTAGCCCCGTCTTTTACGATGGACAGATTAGAAACCCGAAATTTGTTTGGAAGTTCGAGTCAAACCTTTGATCAAGACCCAAGAAAGGCTTATCGACATATCTAAAAAAAAAAAATTAAGCAACTAACAGAACTTTAAAAAAAAACTTGCAAACTTTTTTAACAAGTTTGTAGCCAGAGTTATTACTGTAGTTAATGTGTGTATGAAGGAGAAATAACACAAAAAAATAAGGTTTGCGTTAAGGATATAATGCACAGATTACTATTTGTTTCAATGGAGCTGCTGCATTAAAACAAATAGAGTTCCAGCAAAACCGAAACACAGAATATGTTTAGAACCAAAACACCTTCGAAGGCCGTGCCTTTTCCTACCTTTTCCTACCTTCTCTGGTTTTCTTAATTAGCCTTTGTAGATAGGAAGATGTCCCTCCATCTGCAGATTATCCGAAACTCTATTACCCTCTATAGCCCTCTTTCTCCTGGTCAAAGGGCCACTACACTGTGTACTGTAGATGGTGGTACGAGGCAACCAGGTATCTCCGTGTGATGTTTTCACTCTACCGCAGATAGGTAAGGACTAGTAATCTTGAAGAGGCCTAAGAATGGATATTGGACGACAGGGATATTTTTTTTAACAGTCTTTAGATTAAGCAAAACAGTGAGTAATCCAACACAGGCAACTCCAATAACCAACTTTCCATCCTTTACTCCCTGAGCCACAAACCAGAGGGAGCATGTATTGCCGAATCCCTGGAAGATGCTGATAATCCTATAGATTTAGACCCACACTTGTTGTCCCTAAACTCTCTGTTAGTAATATCCAATAGTGCAGTCTCTGTGTCTAATTAATTCCTCCCATTTCTCTATGTAGCCAAACCCTAACTAAATCCGCCTCCAACGTGTAATTACTGCAGCATTTACTAACAAACATTTATTCATAACTTTACTAGCTGAAGAACTCAGGAAGAACTCTCAGCTCAGGTGAACTGAGCTCTTTTATAGAGGGACACACACCTCCCACACCTTACATATCATATGGTACCAGAAGGGGGAGGAGGAGGAGGAGGAGGAGGAGGAGGATTACTGTTTCAGGACTTTCCATTGTCATCTTGATTATCAACATATGTTTTGGATGGAATTCTATCTAATTTTGGATGCATCACATCTCTTCTACCTGGTACCAGAAGGGGCATGATTAACAATGTCACTTTTAATCCATGATTACCCATCATTAATCCCTTGAAGCATGCAAAGGAGAGTTACACACTCCTCTCACTTGCACAAAGAGTATAATAATTGTGGATATCATTTTTAACCTATGATTATTTTCACAAGTCCAACCCCTAGGGTAATATTTAACCAATGACTGGTATCACGTGCCTAACCGTTAGTAACCCAGCGAGGAGTTAGGAGCAGGAGAGCTGCACCCTCTGCTATTGCTTTTATGTTCTCGCCTGCCTGGTCTCTGCATTTTCTTTTTTATCTTCCTGTTAGACGGCACTCTCATACTGTATAAGCTCCTATCACATTGTTTACGTCCTTTATTGCTGGTGCAAGATATGCTTCTAGTCCAGCTCACTTTAGGCCACCAGGCCACTACCCTGGAGTTTGATGGAAAATTATATATTTTGTGAAAACCTTTGGTCGGCAAAATCATATAATTTAGGTAACACTGTGCCATTACAAAATGGCATAAAATATATATTTTCTTGTAAAATCACAGCATCTAGAGAACTACTGTACATAATTTTTTTTATAAAGTAGCAGAGATGGTCCAATTTAATACTAATCAAATTAGAATCCCCTGCTTATCTTTGTATGTATGTTTTTATTTATATAGCACCATTAATGTACATAGCGCTTCATAGCAGTACTACGCGTAACAGTCATAAAAATAACAAATAATATAAATAACACATAAAGGGAAGAAGTGCTTCAGACATAAAAGTAACATTTAGGAAAAGGAGTCCCTGCCCGAAGAGCTTACAATCTAATTGGTTGGTAGGAAGAACGTAAAGAGACAGTAGGAGGGCATTCTGGTACTGTACGTGCATCTGCAAGGGGCAAAGGTTTATGTATGAGGTGTACATTTTTTCAAGTATATACACATATACACACACACTCACATACATGAAAAATATGCATGTGATTCTAATTTGATCAGTGTAACCTAACCTATTTAAGTTATGGTGGGTGAAGAGCATATGCGGTGGTATCTTATACCCTGGCTGTGTATGATACATTGTTTTGTATGAGTGGGATGGAAGCTGGAGTTGTGGAGGTAACTGCATCTGCCTGTTGGTTTCTTGTATACAGATGTGTTTAGTTTGCCATTTTTCAGTATTACTATTGTATCTAGAAAGTTTACTAGGTTTGCCGAATAATCCATTTTGAGTTTAATTGATGGATGGAATGAGTTCAGGGACTCATGGAATTGTTTTAGGTTTCCTTCATCCTCTGTCCATATTATAAACAGATCATCAATGTATCTGTAATATTCGTAGGGTTTGTGGGGGCATGTAGTTAGGAATCTTTGTTCAAGATTTGCCATGAAAAGATTGGCATATTTTTCAACCAAAAGTTTTTTTATTGAGTGCATGGTACAGGCATCATGTAATCTAACAACACATTGTCTTGTAAAACAGCATCCACCGCACTACATTATATGATTACATGAAACAACTAGACTGACAGGGGAGACATACTGACTCACCGTATAACAAAACCGCACAACAGACATGAAACGGAGGGAGGAGGGGGGGAGCAGTCTTCGAGATGGTTGTCCTCTGTGTGGCCCTCAGGATTTTAGGTCAGCTTCGGCTTGAGCCCTCAGATCATCACCAAGGTCAAATGTAATCCCTGTCCACCCTACCTGTCGGAGGTCTATCTACCGTCAGTACTAGCTCATCCAAGGAGAATGCATTTTGAGCTATCAGAGCAATATATTGGAGGCATCCACCCCTGGGATATCTGATTGGGCCAGCCATGGCGCCCATGTTTTAGGAAATTTGTGCCAGTGTCATTGACCAGACTCGTCAGCTGTTCCATCCGGCAAACATACCAAATTCTATTCTGAATTTTTGTGATATTGGGTACCTCTGGTAACTTCCACAAAGCGATTTCGCACCGTAGGGCCGTGGCAAAGTGTGCTATTAATTTGTGCTCTGATCTGTTTAGGCCCTTGCCTTGCCTCCCCAGCAGAAACAACCAAGGGTCCAAAGGTACCTCGTGACCGAGAACATTCTGCAGCTAGATTCTGATTTCTTCCCAGATCGGGGCCACCTTGGCGCAATTCCACAGCATGTGGATCAAGTCTGCCTGCTCCCCGCATTGTTTCAGGCACAAGGGAGGGTAACCTTTGACAAACTTAGCCAATCTTTTCAGGGTAAGATACCATCTCATCAGGACCTTATATGCATTCTCCTTTAATGTGGTGCATATTGAGCTCTTAGCTGCTGCTACTACTATAGTGTCCCAGTCCTCATCTTCTAAAGTCTCCCCTAAGTCCTTCTCCCATCTTACCCTGTAACTCAACTTATTGTCGTCGTCTTTTGCAGGACAGATCACCTCTCGGTATATACCAGAGATAAGTCCCCTGTTATCTGTCCCTCTTGAACAGAGCTACTCAAAATTTGTGCGCCGGGGGCATTTTGGGATTTTAGTGTAGAACGCTCGGATCTGGAGGTACCTAAAGAATTCTGAGGTTGGGATTTTTTTGTCAGATTGAATTTGCTCAAAGTATTTTATTGAAATTCTACCCTCCAGATACAGGAGCCTCGTGAGGCCCCTTTGTTTCCAGATTGTTAGGTCCTTACTCTGCAGGCCGGGAGCGAAATCAGGGTTGCCCACAAATGGAGTCATTAAGGAGTTTTGCCTTGTAAGGGCATATTTGTATCTGCTACCCTCCCAGACCGCCAACGAGCTGCAGAGAGCGGAAAGCGGTTCACTGATGGTTCTAAACACCTGTTTTGATAGCCAGATTAGGTCTCGTAACTCCACTGGAGCGCAGCATTCCTGCTCCAGTTCCACCCAACGCCTAAGGCTAGGGTGCGAATGCCATTGGGTAATTTGAGATAATTGGGCCGCTCTGAAGTATGCAAACAAGCAAGGCACCCCCAACCCCCCTCTCGTTGTGGGCCTAATTAATGTACTTGACTTTACGCATGTGGTTTTATTACCCCAGACGAATTTCACCATAGAGGATTGCAGACGGAGGATATCATCACGAGCCAATTGTACTGGGAGAGTGTGGAACAGAGATATAGTATCCTGGGGAGGAGATTCATTTTTAAGCTCTGGATTCTACCGATCTAGGATATTCCGTAACCTGACCAACGCCTGAGATCCTCTTTCAGGGTCCTTATTAGTCTGGGGTAATTCGCTTTGTATAGGGCACTATATTCTTTTGTTATATTAACCCCTAGGTATTTAATGTGGGAGGCTTGCCATTTGAAGTTGAAGTTGATCGCTATTAATTTTTCGGTGATTTTGGGGAGGTTTATATTTAGGGCTTCTGACTTTGATTGATTTTGAAACCAGATAACTTGTTAAATTCCCTCAACAAACTAAAGACATTCGGCAGAGAGGTAAGGGGCTGAGATAATGTTAGTATAACATCATCAGCGTACAGGGCCACTTTATGTGACTGCTCCCCAATTTGAATTCCTGAAATATCTGGGCTGAGGCGGATATGCACTGCTAGGGGCTCAATGCATAGTGCGAAAAGGAGCAGGGACAGGGGTCAACCCTGTCTGGTGCCACTCTTTATCGGGAATTCCTCCGACAGGAAACCCTTGTGCCTGACTTTTGCTGTCGGTCCCCTATAAAGAGCTAGAATTGCACTTATCATTCTCCCATCCAAGCCAAACTCTGCAAGCGTCTCTCTCACATAGGGCCAATCTATTCTATCAAACGCTTTCTCGGCATCCAGGCTGACTACCAAGGACGGGATCTTTTTTCTCTGTGCCAAATCAATTAAATCTACTATCCGCCTGGTATTGTCTGCCGCCTGTCTGCCGCATATGAACCCCACTTGATCCGGGTGGACCAGCTTTGGCATAACCCTGTTGAGGCGGTTAGCCATTAATTTGGAAAAAAAATTGGTACCCGAATTGATCAGCGAGATGGGTCTAAAGCTTTTGCAGTCTGCTGGGTCCTTCCCCTGTTTGTGGATCAATAAGATTGACGCCTTCAGCATCGAGCCTGGAATAGGGGCACCCTCCAGAAAGGAATTAAATAGTTTTAAGAGGTGCGGAGCTAGGAGGTTCCGAAATTTTTTATAGTAAACGTTGGAAAAGCCATCCGGGCCCGGGGCTTTAGATGCCTTTAGTGACTTCATTACCTCTAAGAGCTCCTCTAGTGAGAAGTCATCCTGTAGTGCGTCCCTTTCCTCTCTGCACAATCTAGGTAATCTCGCCCCCTCTAGGAATGTCTTCAGATGTAAACTAGTGTCCCCATCCGAGAGACTTTCACCCCATCGTAGAGGGACTCATAATAAGCTTTAAATTCCGCTACTATTAAATTTGGGTCAGAAGTGCAATCTCCCTTTCTAGTCCGAATGTTTTGTATTTGGAAGGTTTGATCTCTATTTCTAATTTTTTTTGGCAAGAAGGGTGTCTGGCTTGTTTGCTTTTTCAAAAAAATTCCGTTTAGACCACGACATCTCCTTCTCGGCTCGGGAGGCCAGCAGTAAATTTAGTTTTGTTTTGGTATCTAGCAGCCTCTTTAGTGTGGCCGCCTGTTTATTTTCCTTGTGTAAGGAAGAAAGAGTAGCCAATTCTGATTGCGTTTGCTTGATCTTTTGGTCTTTCTCCCTCTTACGTCTGCTTGCCAACCCTATGAGCACGCCTCTCAGTGTGGCCTTATAAGCTTCCCAAAGGGTGGATTGTGAATTCACACTGCCAACGTTCTCCTGAAAATATTCCCTGATTTTGAGTCCCACTTGTTCAAATTTGGGGATTTTTATCAATAACTCATTGAGTTTCCAGTTCGCTCCTGGTCTGTCTAGGGAAAGATTGGTGCACCGCAGCTCAACCGGTGCGTGATCTGACCATGAAATATCATGGATGCCTGTGTGGGTGATCTTAGAAACCATTCTGCTAGACACAAAGAGGTAATCTATCCTGCTGTATCTGTCGTGGGGGTGGGAGTAAAAGGTGAAACCCTTTTCTCCTTGGTGCTGCGCGCGCCAGATGTCCACTAAGTTGTTGGTCCTCAGTCCTCTAAGCCATGCGGCCTTGGCTGTCGGTCTTAGATGACCCCCCGGGGTACATCTGTCCAAAGTCTGATCTAGCATATGATTAAAGTCGCCGCCTACTATTATGCCACCCTGCGCTATCTTAGCGAGTAGGGAAAACACCTTGTCTAGAAAGGTTTCTTCTTGTTCGCTGGGGGCATAAATGTTAGCCAGAGTTATGGCTTGTCCTCTAACCTCTCCTACCAGAAATAAGAACTGGCCATTTTTGTCTCTTTTAATCTGCGTGATATTGAATGGTAACCGGTTATGTATCAAAATTTCGACTCCTTTTTTTTCCTTATTGGCTGCTGCAGGGAACCATTGCTTATACCTGCTATCTATATATGTGGGCGTGCTAGACGAGGAAAAATGGGTCTCTTGTAGCATGATGATGTCTGGGTCAGATCGTTTATAGTCCGGCATGGCCACTCTCCTTTTCTGGGGGCTATTAAATAGTGAAATCCCTACCCATTGTTGTTAACCGTAGCTCTTGCGACTGTGTGGGCTCCATCAGCGTGGCAGAATATCTTTGCCCAGGATGCTCTCAGGACTGCTTGGGATCGATGACTGCAGGGGGGAAGAACAAGGGCATACACAAAAGGGAAACATATAGACACTGACGACACTATAAATAAACATCCGGTGGTCAAACGGGGGCAACCCCCCAATGCCACGCTATTTGCTTCTCCTGGGTGTCCAGCTTGGGTGCTGTCCTGGCTGGTCCTCCTCCTTCCTCGGCAACCCAGACCCGCTGGCCCAGGGAGGGCTTTCATGGCCCCCCTGGGGTGAGGTCCCCAGGTGCCCATGTGGAGAATTATGGCGAAGGTGGGCACGACTCCTGGCCCCTCCCTTCCCTCTGCTTACAACATTGGCTTATAATATAAAGAACATCCACTAAGTTAACTTTTAACTCCCTCTCCCTTGATGAGTTCGCTGGCTGAAGCTTGCGCCCTATCTTTAAAACCCCTATTCTAGGGGGAGCCCTCCGGGAATGTTCTTGTACCTTTCCCCTCCTCGCGCAACCCATGCTGGCCAACTCTCTGCTTTTTTATACATCTATGTACCCCCTTTCATCCCTATCGCGGCTCCTCCCCTATCCCCTGACCCTCACCCCTCGATCTGTGTGCGTTCGCCCGGCCACTCTGGTCTGTGGCATCCGGGTACTCCGCATGTTCGGCACCTTCTGCTGACATCAGCTTGGACCGCAAGACTTGCCCCCTCCAAGATGGCCGACCAGTTATATCCGGTGACGTGTTTCCGGCTGCCGCCATTTTCCTGCTGGCTGCCCCCGAGGGTGGATGCTTTCCCGCTCCATCTTCCCGCCAAACCTCAGCGTCCACCTCTGCGTCAGCATGTCGGCATGGCCACCGAGACCTCCCTCGGTGCCATCTTGCAGATTCTGCGTGTCAATGTCATGCGTGAGGGCCCGGGCACCGATTTTGGGCCAGCAAATCAGGTAAGGATGCCGTTTCTTTCTTTCATCTTTTTAGGGTCGCATCTTGCTGCGGGTGATGGTGAGCCGATCCAGAGACCCTCTCAGGGCATTGTGCTCCTGTTCAGAGTTATTGTCCGTTTTAGCAAACCACATAGACGGGAGTTCGTTTCAACAATAACTTTTATTAACAGTTTAAGCCGCAACATCGGCAACTTGGAATTTATGTAGTATGGGCATATATCTTCTGGCTTTCAGGCACGTCCGTTTATCGGGCCAGGCTCAGGCATCCTCATCATCTGCAGCCTCCTGGTTTCTCCTAGGCCTACTGCCTCTGCCTCTGGTGGTTGCTCCTCGCGTGGGGCTGACATGGGGCCCTCCTTGACTCCCAATTTTTGGAGGAATTCTTTTCCTTTCTCCAGCTCCCTGATTGTGATGGCCCTCCCGTTTTTGATGACAAGGAGGCCAAATGGGAAGGTCCATCTGTACCGTATCACTATCTCTCATAGGAGCTTTGTGATCGGTCTTAGCTTTCTCCTCCTGACCAGCATAACGGGGGATAAATCTTGATATATCTGCAGGGAGATATCCTCAAATCGGCAGGACCCCTCTGCCCTGGTCTTGTGGAACACCGCTTCTCGAGATCTAAAGTGGTGCAGTCTGGCAATAACATCCCGGGGCTGTTCTGTGGCTAGGGGTTTGCTCCGAAAGGGCCCGGTGGCACCGGTCCATGTTTAGCTCAGCCTCTGGTAGATCTGGCAGCAGAGCTTTCAGCCATCGGGAGACGAAATGTTCAACGTCAGTAATCGCCTCAGGGATGCCGCGAATCCTGATGTTGTTGCGGCGATCCCTATTTTCTGCATCTTCTTGCCGGTCAGCGATTCGTATATTTGGGTCTGAAGGTGCGCCGAGTGCTTGTCATTCTTCTTTAAGGCCTTAGTTGTGGCCACCATTTATTCCTCGAGTGCCCCGGTCCTACCACCTACGTTTTGTACTTCTTTGCGAAGCTCCTGTATTTCGGCTTCGAAATCGCATTGGCGGGCCGGCAACTGTTCCGGTCCCTCCGCCACGGCCTCATCCCGATCAGAGTCAGAGGCGGCTGCTGAACTCGGCGCCATTTCTGTGTCAGCATTACGGGGGTTAGATTTGTTAAAATATTTCCGGAGATCACCCGTTGCCTTCTTCTTTGTACTCTGCGGAGCCATCCTGGCAGGTTTAGTTTATTGATTTTGGGGAGTGTGAGGGAAAAATAGGATTTTTAGGTGGATTTCTTTATGCTATTGTCTCAGCAGGGGACGGAGCTCTGGGTTCAGGCTACCATCCACCACACCATTGCGCATGTGCCTGAAAAATTGGCATATTGCGGTGCCATCTTGGTACCCATTGCAGTCCCCATTAGTTGTACTGTAGGTACATTTCCTTGTTGAAGCTGAAGTAGTTGTGTGTGGGGATGTATTCTATCAGTTTGGTAATTACTTCAGCGCTGTATTTCTGATCCAGGGGAAATGTTGTAAGGAATTGCAAGCATGCCTCAATACCATCCTTGTGAGGGTTGTTGCTGTAAAGGGATTCTACATCCATGGTGACTAGCAGTGTGTTGGATAGTAGTTGGTTGATGTCGTTAAGTTATTGAGAAAATCTGTGGTATGTTCTCTGAAGATGTTGGTGCTGGTGACTAAAGGTTTGAGGATATTCTCTACTTATTTGATATTTGTTCAGGTATGAGTGAGCCATACAGCTGCGGTCCCCTTTATCCTAATGCGGCTGTAGTGGCGTAACTCTGATAACCGCGGGCAGATGAAGTATATTTTCTTTTTTTCCAGAATATCTTCCGGTATTTTACTGTATTTTAGCGTTCGTATTATTAGTGCTGTCTGCAATACTGCAATACCGTCTAAAAACTCCGGTGGGCGTTCGCGAGCTGTTTCAAAGTGAAATTACTAAAGTCTAAGTCTAATACTGTCTTCAAAGTCTAATACAGTAGCAGTTCAACCTACGTCAGTACACAGTCTGTGTGTGCGCGCGCAGTAATTGTAAATTTGCATATTTATACATACATGTACAGTACTGTATGTCTCATTTGAACATTGTTGAAAAGCATAGGCGTGTACTATAAAGTATCACATTTTGGCGTACACAGCACTCTCCCCTCGCTTGCCCCCGCACAGACACAGGCTAATGTACTGCACTGCTGTATTTAAACTTCTTATCTTATCTACAGTACACCTCTCCCACACCATTCCTTTGAATGGAGGGCTTTCTGTCTTCAATCACATTCCTGTCATCACAATCCTGCGTGTATAACGTACAGTGCAGTGCAGTGCAGAGCCTGGTTTGATTAATTCTTCTGTGTTGATTATTAATGCTCATTGGGGGGAAAAAAGTTCAAGACTGACCAAAAAAAAAAAAATTTATTTTTATTTTCTCAACATGTGCCTGCCTAAACCATTTTGATATTACGATATTCAATCGGTGCTGTAGCTTTTGACTGCGACACTGTGTGTTTGACTGCACACGATTTGTGTGATTTTTATGTATTTGGGGGGTGTGGGAATCAAATCATTATGATGACCTGTTGAAAATATGTCATGTGTTTGAACTACAGTACAGCAAATCCTTCATGCAGCTTTACCCACCTCCCCCCGCAGAGACACACAAGGCTCGCCCAAGGATTTCAACTTCTTATCGACACCTCTCGAAAACCATTCATTTTCAAAAGCTTGTCTTTGTGCTTTTAATCGTCCCTAGCCGAGCATCACCTCTCTGCGCCTGCATGTTATCCTCTTTGGGAAGGGAGCTACATAGCTGATGATTACTGCGCATGCGTCTATAACTTCACCACTGCTTGCTTGCAAAGTTCAAGAGTGAGTGACCCAAAAAAAATATATATTTTTTTCTCGTCATTTTTTATTTTTATTTTCTCCACAAGCCTGCCTAAACCATCTTGATATTACGATATTCAATCTGTGCTGTAGTTTTTGACTGCGACACTGTGCGTTTGACTGCCCATGGTTGATTTGTGTGGTTTTTATGTATTTGGGGGTGTGGGGATCAAATTATTATGATGACCTGCCTGTTGAAAATATGTCATGTCTTTGAACTACAGTACAGCTAATCCTTCATGCAGCTGTACCCTGTACCCCCCTCCCCCACGCACACACACACACAAGGCTCGCTCAAGGATTTAAACCTCTTATCGACACCTCTACAAAACCATTCGTTAATTTTCCAATTGTTGGCTTTGAGTCACCTCTCTGTAATCCTCTTTGGGAAGGGAGCTAGCTGATGATTACTGCGCATGACTCACCCATCTACCCCCCCCAACCCTTTGAGGCTTTGTTTACAGTAACGCTTGTGATAATCCCTTCTCGATTTGATATGTAAATCTGATTTGCACAGCACTGTGAAATTGAGAGTTAAAAAAACATAATCTGATTCATGTTTTTGATGCAGTAAATTACCACTTTTTGTCATTCTTTCTTTTTCTTTGGTGTAGGGGGGATGTCAATGATTATGATTATCATGAATGTAAAGAAATATTTATTTTATTTTATCAGGAACAAAAAATACAAATATACAAATAATCATGAATAATACAAAATGCAGTCTTTATTCAGTTCTTCTGTCAGTTGAAAATTGAGGGCCGGTGGATAATCATGAATAATGTACATTGATAATAATATGAATTAATAATATATAATAATATAATTTTTTCCGTCTTTATCTTCTTCCTCATTCTGTGTAGTTCATTGAGAGAGGGGAGATTTTTTGTAAATCATGACTGCACTTTAGATACACTTTACTGTACACACAGTTCACACAATGTACACATGATACCCCCCTCCCCATCTCCATCCTTTTTTTCTCTGAAAAGAAAATAATAAAATAGTGCAGTTAGGTGCATATTATGGCATTGTGTACAGTATAGCTACTCCATATTGGACTACGGTATGCAGTTAGTACTGTCAAACTAGTATATACTGGAACTACTGTATACTGTGACTACTGTTAAATACTTTGCCACCAGATGGCTAGTGCTGCTCTCTCAGGAAAGAAAAAATCTGTGCCATACTTACCTGTATCATACAGTACTGTACTTGGTGTGTCTGTACCTACCATACTACAGTACAGTACTATACCATACTACCTTCCTGATGCTTGAACATTACGCTCGATCACAATGGGCAACACAGTCGCAATATGGTCAATATATTTATTGCATCGTTCCCCGGTGTGTACATCGTTCCAAAAACTCATTATGCCTTGCGCCAACTAATCCTTTTTGAAGGGTGTGACAGGGTAAATAAAAGCCACCAGCTATATGCCTTGCAGACATATGTTTAGTCTGAGGTGCAGCAGTGACGAGGTTAACTTCAGTTGGGAACCTAAGGACAATTAGTTGGATCACAGCTGCCTAATCATGGTGTGTTAAAAACCCCAGGCTGTAGACACATGCAGCCTAGCTGGTCAGGAGACAGGAGTGGAATACTGAACTATATTACTGCTATAAGGTCTGCCTTTTTGTATGCTGTCTGAAGCAGGGAAATACCCTGAAACTCTGGAGAGAGAACAGCTTGATTTGAGGTCTGTTTTGCAAAGTACATGTGTTATGAACTGTTGTGTTTGTTATGCTGAAGAAAAGCTCTTTTGTTTGCCATGCTGAAGACAAGGAATTATGTTTTGTCTGCTGAAGAAAAGCTATTTTTATTTTGTGTGCTGTATATTTTTAAGGCTAAATAAATAAGCCTTGTCAAGAAACCTGCATGTGTAGTTGCATGTACCCTGCAACATATGGTGTCAGAAGTGACAGGATTTTGAAAGACCCCTGCAGTTAAAGGGCCACACACACAAGAATGAAAAAAAATGGAAGAACTTTTGAAAGAGTTTCTGTGCGAGCAGACCAGACAGCAGGGACAGTTAATGCAGGAGTAGACCAGACAGCAGGGACAAGTAATGCAGGAGCAGACCAAACAGCAGGGACTGTTAATGCAGGAGCAGGCTCAACTACAAGCAGAGAGAGATGAAAGACTACAGGCAGCACAGGATGAGCGGATTGCCAAGCTTCTGACCCAATTCCAGGGGTCTGCCAGTTCAGAACTTGCAAACAAACCCCCGATACTCCTGAGGAAAATGGCTCCGAACGAGGATCCAGAGGCTTTTCTACTGACATTTGAAAGGGTTGCCGAAGCTCAGGGCTGGGCTGCAGATCGCTGGGCAACTGCTTTGGCCCCGCTCCTCATAGGAAAAGCCCAGGCCTCATATCAGGGCCTCCCTGCAGATCAGGCAATGGACTACTGACAAGTGAAAGCCGCCATACTGGATCGCTTATGTTTGACCTCAGAGACCTACCGGCAGCAGTTCTGGAACATGAAGTACACCGCTAAGATGAGACCCCGGGTCCTCGCTCAGCAGTTATTGGACTTGTGTACGCGCTGGATACAACCCGAGGAGTGCACTAAGGAGACAATTTTTGAGCAGGTGGTCTTGGAACAATTCCTACAAATAATACCCCCTTCCACACGCTAGTGGGTAAAACACCACGCGGCTGAAACCCTAGCTTTGGCGGTCCGACTCGTGGAGAATTTCCTTGGGGCTGAGGAACAGGCGAGTGTCCTGGACCCGACAGATCCGATTCCACTGGCACCTGGGACGCCCAAAGAGGGAGGTCGGATTAACGGGGAACCTATGGCCCGTCCACGTGCAACCGCCAAGTCCAACGGAAGGAGCAGTCGTTCCAGCAAGACGGAGTCCAAATGCTGGTCCCCGCCGAGACCCTCATCTCCTTCCTGATGTCGGCTCGTTGCAAAATGAGAGGAACTTCTGAGGACGTCGCCCACAAGACCCACAAGATGCCTGGTCTCCAGTATCTGGTCCAGCGGAGCGCTATCCACGACCCCCTCCTGCGAGGGAACCCTCTCCATGTCCCGCCTGCGGAGAACAAGGCCACCGGCAGGTAGACTGTCCACAGATGGATTGTTCATTCAGCAGGACCGTCGCCTCGGCCTTCACTGGAGAAAATTACAAGCCCTGGCTACTTCCAGCCCAGGTGGGGGAAAAACCGTCCAGGCCCTTGTAGATTCTGGCTCTGGGAAAACTCTGGTCCTCCAGGAACTGTTATCGCCTAACGTGTGTTCTTTTGACTCCCCATGGAGTATAGAATGTATACACGGCGATGTAAAATGGTATCCAACGGCCAAAATCTGGCTACAGGTAAAAGGTCAGGAGGCCTACCTTGAAGTAGGAGTAGCTCCTTGGCTCCCTGCCCCTGTTGTGCTCGACCGGGACTAGCCTTTCTTTTCGGACTTAATGGCTCCAGTCTCTCACGAGGAGCCTTGTTCTATGACTCAGGAGAACCCTGGCAAACTGTTCCCCTTCCCGGCAGACCTTTTTCCCAGTAGACAACGGGTTCAAAAGACTTGGAAGCAAAGACGCTCTGACAAACCGGACTGGTTGCAGAAATCTGGGTCTCAAGGTGACCATTCTAATAGCCAGAAGTCGCAAGTGATGACTGGGGATGGCCAGAGGGAGGGGGATATGGGCCCTGGAGATTTACCAGACCTATACCTCCCTGATTTTTGCCAGAGGCAAAGGGAAGACCCAGTCCTTGGTAGACAGTAAGACAAGGTGGTAAAAATTGATGAGCAAATTTTGAATGCACAGGGGGTGATAGTATTCCCCCATTTTGAGCTATCAAATGATATCCTGTATAGGGTGAATAGGCAGACACAAACAGGGGAGGTCACCAGACAGATATTGGTTCCCAAGGCGTTTGTTAAATCTGTGTTCACTCTAGCCCATACTGTCCCTTGGGGTGGTCACCTGGGCCGGGATAAAACATTGGACCGTATTTCATCCCGATTCTTTTGGCCAGGGATGAATAGTGATATTGCTAAGTTATGTGCGGCATGCCCGGAGTGCCAGCTAACTAGTCCAAAGGGACAAAAAACAGCCCCTTTGGTTCCTCTACCCTTGGTGTCAGTTCCCTTTGAGAGGATTGGGTTAGACTTGGTAGGACCTCTAGAACCTTCTGCGAAAGGACACAGGTTTATTCTTGTAATAGTTGATTATGCAACAAGATATCCTGAGGCGTTCCCCCTGAGAACAGCAACGGCGAAGCAAGTAGCCAACAAGTTGTTGGAACTGTTCTCACGGGTTGGACTTCCCCAGGTTATGTTGAAAGACCAAGGTACAAATTGTATGGCTAAACTGATGCAGGATGTCTTAAAGTTACTAGAGGTCAAGACTGTTCGGACATCGGTCTACCATCCACAGACTGACGGATTGGTGGAAAGATTTAACCGAACTCTAAAAGGGATGCTGAGGAAATTTGTAGATAGATTCAGAGAAGAGAGCCTGGGATGAACTTCTCCCTTTTCTGCTGTTTGCAGTGCGGGAAGTTCCCCATGCCTCCATGGGATTCTCTCCATTTGAACTGCTCTAAGGCCGCCAACACCGGGGTATCCTAGACCTCCTAAAGGATACCTAAGAATACCCTGCAATAGACCTTAGGAAGCGCCTAGATGTGGTCGGCCATTTTGCTAGGGAGAATCTGAGATCAGCCCAGGACAGTCAGGAGAGACATTACAATCAGAATGCTCGCATGAGAGTGTTTCACCCAGGAGACCAGGTGATGTTATTGTTACCCAGATGCGAGAGTAAACTCCTGGCCAAATGGCAGGGCCCATTCGAAGTACTCCGCCGCACGGGTGATGTGGATTACGAGATCGCTCAACCAGGGTCCAGGAAGGGTAAACAAATTTACCATGTGAACTTGCTGAAACCCTGGAAGATGCAGCGGTCTCTATTCATCCACCCGGTGGAGGAGGAAATGGACTTGGGTCCTCAGCCTCCACGGGAGAACATAGTGAGTGAAGATAAAATCCCAATGGGTAAACAGTTGTTCTCTGAACAAAAAGGGGACTTGTTAGCAATAATTACACAATTCCATGATGTTTTTTCTGATTTACCAGGGCAAACTAACTTAATTTCACATGTGATCGAGACAGCACCTGGGGTAAAAGTACATTCCCATCCTTATAAGTTGCCTGAAAGTCGTAGGGCCCTGGTAGAGAAGGAGGTACAAGAAATGTTACACTTAGGAGTGATTGAGGAATCATGCAGTGAGTGGTGTAGTCCACTAATTATGGTCCCTAAACCCGATGGGAAGGTAAGATTTTGGGTGGACATCCGAAAGGTCAATGCGGTATCCAAGTTTGACGCATATCTGATGCCAAGGGTGGATGAATTAATTGACGCCCTTGGTAACGCGGAATATATATCCACGCTGGACTTGACAAAAGGATACTGGCAAATACCCTTAGAGGAAAAGTCCAAGTGCAAAACAGCCTTTGCCACTCCCATGGGTTTATACCAGTTTGTGACAATGCCATTTGGACTGCATGGAGCCCCAGCCACATTTCAGAGACTCATGGATAAGGTACTGAGACCCCATAGGACTTATGCCGCAGCCTACTTAGATAACATTGTCATTTATAGTAAACACTGGCGGGCCCATCTAAATAGGCTGAATGCGGTCCTCAAATCTTTAAGAGAGGCAGGGCTCACAGCCAACCCTAAGAAATGTGCCTTGGGTAAGGCGGAAACCAAATACTTAGGATATGCAGTGGGAGGTGGAAAAGTAAGGCCACTAGCCGACAAGGTAGTTGCCCTGAAAGAAGTTCCGACCCCCAAACCAAAATGCAGGTACACTCTCTGCTGGGTTTAGCAGGGTACTACCGGTGGTTCATCCCCAACTATTCAGAAGTGGCAGCCCCTTTAACGGACCTCACAAAAAAGTGTGCCCCTACACAAGTGGTATGGTCAAGGGAGTGTCAGAGAGCCATTGAGGACATAAAAAGGTGTCTATCAGAGGGCCTGTCCTTAGAAGCCCAGACTTCCACAGCCCTTTTTTAGTGCAAACAGATGCATCAGAGATAGGGCTAGGGGCAGTGTTGTCACAACAGTTTGAGGGAGTTGAACACCCTATCCTTTTCCTGAGTAGGAAAAAAATTTCAGAGGGAAAAAAAACTACTCAGTGATTGAGAAGGAGTGCCTCGCAGTAAAGTGGGCAATCGAGGCTTTGAGGCATTACCTGGCAGGAGTCCATTTTACTTTGGTGACGGACCATGCTCCACTGAAGTGGTTAATTAGTATGAAGGATTCCAATGCTAGATTTACTAGGTGGTATATGGCCCTCCAACCCTTCTCATTTGAGATTCAGCACAGGCCGGGAAAAGAGAACGCAAATGCTGACTTCTTTTCTAGAGAAGGGGTGGATGGTCAGGCCTCAGCCGTCCATAGCCCCAGCCACACACTAACAGGGGAGGAATGTGACAGGGTAAATAAAAGCCACCAGCTATATGCCTGGCAGACATATGTTTAGTCTGCAGTGCAGCAGTGACGAGGTTAAGTTCAGCTGGGAACTTCAGGACAATTAGTTGGATCCCAGCTGCCTAATCAAGGTGTATTAAAAACCCCAGGCTGTAGACACATGCAGCATAGCTGGTCAGGAGACAGGAGTGGAATACTGAACTAGATTACTGCTATAAGGTCTGTCTTTTTGTATACTGTCTGAAGCAGGGAAATACCCTGAAACTCTGGAGAGAGAACAGCTTGATTTGAGGTCTGTTTTGCAAAGTACACGTGTTATGAACTGTTATGTTTGTTATGCTGAAGAAAAGCTCTTTTGTTTGCCATGCTGAAGACAAGGAATTTTGTTTTGTCTGCTGAAGAAAAGCTATTTTTGTTTTGTGTGCTGTATATTTTTAAGGCTAAATAAATAAGCCTTGTCAAGAAACCCGCGTGTGCAGTTGCATGTACCCTGCAACAGAGGGTTTCACGACTTTTCGGATATGATCCTTCAGCTGATGAAAGACCATTTCGATAGGATTGAAGTCTGGCGATCTGTCATTGAAGGGGGAAAAAAAGGACAATTAGTTAAAGAGATACACAGTAAAAGAGTGGGGAAAAATGAGACATGATTACTGCACATACTCCGCTGGCGTCTTCATCCAGTTGATACCGCGCTCAAGAATATGCGCTGTTGACGCGGTATGCTTTGGATTGTTGTCCTGATAGAAACAGTGACCATCTGGGAACTCACGTGTGATGTTAGAAAGGGGGGGGGGGGTGATAGACAGCACTCTGACACAATGACTCAGCATGGTTGCAGGGTGCACGGAACAGGAAGGGACCCTAAATCCCTTCAGAAGTACTAACAAACCAAAAGATAGTACCAGCACTCTCTGTCTCACAGCAACAGATATAAGCGAATACCAGTGTAGGGAATATGAATAATTTAATGACACTAATAATAAACTGAAAATATAGCAACAATAGCCAATACGCCAATGCAAGAATAAATATCACCATAGAGCAAATATAAAAGGGGGTGGAAGGGAAAGAAGGAGAAGGGGAAAAAACATGAAACAAAAGCAAAGTATTTAACAATAGTCACAGTATACAGTCGTTCCTTTTGTTTCATGTTTTTTCCCCTTCTCCTTCTTTCCCCTCCACCCCCTTTTATTTTTGCTCTATGGTGATATTTATTCTTGCATTGGCGTGTGAAGATATGCTTCATACTGTAGATATGCGACCTTTTTTGTAGAATGCAAAGGTGGCAAATCTCTCCAGCAAATCTCTCCAGCGATACAGTAGACTCGTCAGTGAAGATGCAATCCTGGAAAGTTCTCCACTGTCGATCCATGCCTGAGCCTGGACCACTCTTTTGATCTCGTTAACATCCCTTATCATAGGGTACGCTCTGTAATGGCAAGGAATAATTTTATAGGTACAGTACAGTTTCTTAAACAACACTTTAACCTCCTGTACTGTCCAGTACTAACCTCACACGTCCATATTTCCATCCAATTCTGCGTCTCATCTTCTTTATGCTGGTCTCGGATACAGTGAGATTGTGATTTTGCAGCAGAGTGTATTTGACCCTTAAGGCACTCTTCTCATCATTCTCTTCACTTAATTTGTCGACCAGAAGAGTTGTCTCCCTACAGTGTATAGAAAAACAACAATCCAGTAAGTTACAGTGCAGTAGGCCACAAGTACAGCACATCATTTACAGCAAACAATTATAGATGCAGCAATATAAACAATAATAGATATACTGTAGTTATATACTGTAGTTATATAAATATACCTATATAAATATATCGAAATAACTATAAAATTAGATAGATCTATACTATATAGTTATATTAATATGCAGCAATATAAACAATAATAGATATACTGTATTATATACTGTAGTTATATAAATATACCGAAATAACTATAAAATTAGATAGATCTATCTACTATATATTTCTGAAAGTGTCCTATGTGTCCGGGTCTGTATGTGTCTCCCTGTGCCCCTCCCCGTGTCCCTAGCGGCAATCTCATTGGACCTTGGGCCAGGCCAATGAGATTGCATCCTTGGGCCGCCCGCCCCCGCACACCTCTCATTGGCCTGAGGCGGAGTGAAGGGCACACACACACACACACACACACACACACACACACACACACACACACACACACACACACACACACACACACACACACACACACACACACACACACACACACACACACACACACACACACACACCACTATACACATCACTATACACACACACACATCACTGTACACACACACACACACACACACACACACATCACTATACACACACACACACACACACACACACACATCACTATACACACGCACACACACATCACTATACACACACACACACACACATCACTATACACACACACACATCACTATACACACACACACACACACACACACACACACACACACACACACACACACACACACACACACACACACACACACACACACACACACACATCACTATACACACACACACACACACACACATCACTATACACACACACACACACACACATCACTATACACACACACACACACATCACTATACACACACACACACACATCACTATACACACACACACACACACATCACTAAACACACACAACCCCCCCACACACACACGGTGTTACATACATTAGCGGGGCTCACAGTGTTAGCAGCACATCTCCCGATCTCTTCCCCACCGGTCCCGGAGGCTCCGCCTCTTCCTCCGCCTCTCCCTGTTTCCCGCGCTTTCACCCCCCCCTCCACGTGGGAGCTGCCGGACGGGTGAGGGAGCTGCCGGACGGGTGAGTGAGCGGCCTTCACCTCCCCTCACCCCCCTTCACCTTCCCTCACTCACTTCCCCTCCACCCCCCCCCCCGGCGCCGCTACAGTCAGCGGGGGAGCGTAGTGAGCGAGCGCGCGCCAGGGACACAGCGGGGGAGCGGCCACAACACGCTGCCTCCTGCCTCAGATCCATGTGGGAGCTGCCGGACGGGTGAGGGAACTTCCCCTCCCTTCCACCTCCCCTCCCTCCACCCCCCCTCCACTTCACCTCCCCTCCACCCCCCCCTTAACCTCCCCGCCACCCCCCTTAACCTCCCCTCCACCACCCCCCCCTTAACCTTCCCTCCACCCCCCCTTAACTTCCCCTCCTCCCCTCCACCCCCCCCTTCACCTCCCCTCCACCCCCCCCTTCACCTCCCCTCCACCCCCCCCCCCCGTTCACCTCCCCTCCACCCCCACCCCCTTTCACCTCCCCTCCACCCCCCCTTCACCTCCCCTCCACCCCCCCCTTCACCTCCCCTCCACCCCCCTTCACCTCCCCTCCACCCCCCCTTCACCTCCCTCCACCCCCCCCTTCACCTCCCTCCACCCCTCCCCTTCACCTCCCAACCACCCCTCCCCTTCACCTCCCCTCCACCCCCCCATTCACCTCCCCTCCACCCCCCCCTTCACCTCCCCTCCACCCCCCCTTCACCTCCCCTCCACCTCCCCTCCACCCCTCCCCTTCACCTCCCCTCCACCCCTCCCCTTCACCTCCCCTCCACCCCCACCTTCACCTCCCTCCCCTCCACCCCCCCTTCACCTCCCCTCCTCCACCCCCCTTCACCTCCCCTCCACCCCCCCCTTCACGTCTCCTCCACCACCCCCCTTCACCTCCCCTCCACCCCCGCTTCACCTCCCCTCCACCCCCGCTTCACCCCCGCTTCACCTCCCCTCCACCCCCGCTTCACCCCCCGGTTCACCTCCCCTCCACCCCCACTTCACCTCCCCTCCACCCCTACCTTCACCTCCCCTCCACCCCCACCTTCACCCCCGCCCCTCCACCCCCACATTCACCGCCCCCCTCCACCCCCACATTCACTGCCCCCTTCACCCCCACCCCCCTTCACCCCACCTTCACTCCCCTTTTACAACCTCCCACCTCCCCACCACCTCCCCCCCCCTTCCCACCTTCCCACCACCTCCCCCTCTTCCCACCACCTCCCCCCCTTCCCACCTTCCCACCATCTCCCCCCCTTCCCCCCTTCCCACCTTCCCACCACCTCCCCCCTCCCCCCCAGCCCCCCACCTCCACCCTTCCCACATACCCCCTCCACCCCCCTTCACTTCCCCTCCGCCCCGCCTTCACCTCCCCTCCGTCCCCCCTCCGCCCCCCCTTCACCTCCCCTCTTCCCCCCCTTCACCTCCCTTCTGCCCCCTTCACCTCCCCTCCACCCCCCCTTCACCTCCCCTCCACCCCACTTCACCTCCCCTCCACCCCTACCTTCACCTCCCCTCCACCCCCACCTTCACCCCCCCCCTCCACCCCCACATTCACCGCCCCCCCTCCACCCCCACATTCACCGCCCCCTTCACCCCCACCTCCACCCCCACCCCCCTTCACCCCACCTTCACTCCCCCCTTACAACCTCCCACCTCCCCACCACCTCTCCCACCTTCCCACCACCTCCCCCCCTTCCCACCACCTCCCCCCCTTCCACCTTCCCACCACCTCCCCCCCTTCCCCCCTTCCCAACTTCCCACCACCTCCCCCCCTTCCACCACCACCACCCCCTTACCACCCCCCTTCACCTCCCCTCCACCCCCCCTTCACCTCCCCTCCGCCCCCCCTTCACCTCCCCTCCGCCCCCCTTCATCTCCCCTCCGCCCCCCTTTCACCTCCCCTCACCATCCCCCCCTCACCACCCATCCTCCTCCCCTCCGCCCCCTTTCACCTCCCCTCACCACCCCCCACCACCCCTCCGACCTCACTTCCCCTCCTTCAATGCCTTTCGTCCGCCCTCCTGCCTCTGCCTTTCGCCCACCCGCACTTCTGCCTTTCACCCGCCCACCGCTCACACCCCTACGCCACACAGCCGCCGCATGCACTCAACAGACACCCGCCACTCGACACACACCCGCCGCCTCTCACCCACCCCACACACTCGACACACACCTGCCGCATCCTGCCCCTACGCAACAATATCACTGACCTGCTGTCACCCGCACTCGCCACACACCCGCCGCCTCACACCCTAGCAGGACCCCGACCCACAGCCAGCACTCACTACCCATGCGCCACCCGTACTGAACACCCACCTGCCGCCTCACACACGCTCACACCCTAGCAAGACACACGCCTCACATTTTCACATCACTTATGTCACCAAAATATACATTGTACTGTGGTGTGTTTACAATAAACCATTTTTATACAACATCGTATTACATTTTCTTCCATCTTTCTTTTCAACATTATTATCCAACCTTTCCAACAAATAGTCACCTATTGTTCCACCATTTATAAATAATACTACCTATTACGCATTTACATCCCGGGCAACGCCGGGTCTCTCAGCTAGTACTATATAGTTATATTAATATGCAGCAATATAAACAATAATAGATATACTGTATTATATACTGTAGTTATATAAATATACCGAAATAACTATAAAATTAGATAG